>NC_060141.1:524837436-525151602 GCF_021461385.2 Schistocerca piceifrons
ACTTCAATTTCGCGACAATATAAACTACTACTGACAGCAACAAGCACGCCAACGCCAACCGTGTTTAGTCTATCCTTTCGGAACACCATTAGGTTCATCGCAAAAATATCGGCTGAGCTTATATCCGGCTTTAGCCAGCTTTTAGTGCCTATAACGATTTGAGCATCAGTGCTTTCTGATAGTGCTTGGAGCTCTGGTACTTTCCCAACACAGCTACGACAATTTACAACTGTTATACCAATGATTCCTGTATCAAACGTTCTTCCTGTGTTCAGCCTGCACCCTTTGTGGCTGAAGCCCTTCTTATGTTTTTCCGAGACCCTCTAACCTAAAAAACCACGCACTCCACACCACACAGCCTCTGCTACCCAAGTAGCCACCTCCTGCGTATAGTGGACACCTGACCTATTCAGTGGAACCCGAAACCCAACCACCCTTTGGTGCAAGTTGAGGAATCTGCAGCCTACACGGCCGCAGAACTGTCTGAACCTCTGATTCAGACCCTCCACTCAGCTGTGTACCAGAGGTCTGCAATTGGTCCTGTCGACTATGCTGCAAATGGTCAGCTCAGCTTTCATCTTGCAAGCAAGACTGGCAGCCTTTACCACTTCTGTTAGCTGCTCGAATCCAGAGAAAATCTCTTCTGATCCAAAGTGACACACATCATTGGTACCGATGTGAGCAACCACCAGCAGTTGGCTGCACCCTGTGCTCTTCATGGCATCCGGGAGGACCCTTTCCACATCTGGAACGACTCCACCCAGTATGCACATGGAGTGCACATTGGTTTCTTACCCTTCTTGTCAGCCAAGTCCCTAAGGGGCCCCATAACGCGCCTAACGTTGGAGTTCCCAACTACCAATAATCCCACCCTCTACGATTGCCTGCATCTTGCAGGCTGAGTGGTTTCCTCTGAAACAGGAGAGGTGACAGCATCTGGCTCAGCGACAGTGTCAGTCGCAGCCTTTACACGACAGGCTGAACTGCTCTAGACAAATATTCGATGCACTGTTTTCAGAATCAATCATGGTCCTATGGTTTGTAGCCAGCTGGATAGACTGAACAAGAGCTCTGACAATTCTGATTTGATCTCTGGCGCCAATATCCCAACTGTTGCAATCAGGTGGAGAATTATAGATACTCCCCCCTACAAAAAATATCTCCAAATGAGGTAGGCATGCACTACACAAAGGAAGTGGCTACTAAGGCAGCAGAGTACACCTGGCGTGGTCCCCACTCCCCCCCCCCCCCCCCCGTCCTAAGCTGTTCCGACACAAGTTCCACCAGAAAGCAGTCAGGCATCCAGAAGTGGGGCGCGAGGAAAGGTGGGCAAACAGCTAATGTGAGGGCAGTCAGGTACCTGTGCGATCATACTTTCCCAGCTGATCCCCCAGGACCAGAGGTGGTCAAGTAGCTGGTAGGTAGCTTATGCTACCTGCATCTGCTTACAGGTGAGCTAACAGATACCTGCAAGAACAGCCTGGCCTATGGTTGGTTGGATGATTAAAGAGTCCAAACTACAAGGTCTTCATCCCCTTTTTCCTCGAACAGACAGGTCTCCAAGACTGAAGATCAGAGGTAGCCTAAAAGCACAAACCCCAGGGGAACAAGACCCCGAGGTCTACGAAAGGTCAATGAAGTCGAGATAAGGGACAAAAACAAGAAAGGAAGACAGAGGAGGAAAAGGAGGCAAAGCGTCTCATCTAGGGAGCAGCTGGAAGCCCCTGAAAGCAGAGTGCAATGAGGGGACGTACATCCTCCAGCCCCCTACCACTTACCAGAGGTACTCCACTCAGAAACTGTCTAACCAACATAGACAGTGTAAGAAAAGCACAGAGGGACAAAAAATGAACACGTCTTAACACTCCACTTGAGAGTGAGGAAGAAGAGTAAAAGAGCAGGGAGGGTGAGAACTGGGCTGGACCACCAAACCCAGACAACTGCAGCCTGGTCTGGGCAGAGGAAGCCACAAAGTGTTCTGTCAACACATCAATGGGCCGATAAGGGTAAGTGGCCCTTCCTTAAAGAGAGTGGTAAAAGGCCCCTTCATTAATAAATGTAAAAATAAGTCAGCCACAGAGGCATCGCCTCCTAATGCCACGATTAGCAAGTCAGGGAGATTAAGAGTCCGCCGTAGGGCAGCTAGGTTGAGACAGTCCAGCAAAATATGGACCACCATCAAACAGGAACCACAACAGTGGTAGGGTGGGTCCTTGTGACGGAGTAGATGACCATGAGTCAACCAAGTATGGCTGAAGCGGAGCCGGCAAAGGATGGTAGAGTCCTCACAAGAGGCCTGTGTGGAGGACCTCCACAGATTCTTAGTCTCCTTTATCACCTGTAGTTAGTTTGGTGAAGTCAGAGTCCTAAAACTTGACGGTGTAACGCTGATCGGAAGTTTGTTTCCGGAATACTCATCTTAAGAGTCAGTTTACTGGTAGCCAGTTTGGTGAGGCTATCAGTGAGCACATTCCCTGGGATAGTGACGTGGCCCAGGATTCAGACGAAGGTCACTGAGCATCCACATTGTTTGAGGGTATACAGGGAATCCTGGATAGCAATAAGCAAGAGATGTTGAGGGTAGCACTGGTCGAGAGCTTGCTAATTGCTCAAGGAGTTGCTGCAGATGAGAAAGGATCCCACCGATGCATGAATGGATATGCTGAAGAGCATGTGAGATGGCTCTCGACTAAGCAGTGAAAACACTACAGCCGTCTGAGAAGGAGTGCATAGTATGTTCCTGTGTGAATATAAACAAAGCCCATGTGACCAGCAACCATCAAGCTATCAGTATAGACTACTTATGAACTTCGAGATGTACTAAGGATGGAGAAAAATCTGTGTCAGAGGGCCTCCTGAGAGATCGAAATCTTCTGGATCTTATGGTAGGTTAAGACGAAGCTGGGCCAAAGGATGCTCAATGGAGGTGTACGTGAGTAGGCCCACATGAGAGGTGGAAGAGGAACAAATGGTGCTCACAGAGAAGAAACCGTATGCGGATTGTGACTGTAATTCATAATCTGGGCCACCGTTGTGGGAGATGGATCTCTGTGCTTGGAAAGAGATGGTAGTTCAAGTGCTGAGGGGAGGCGGTGAACCTGGGTAGCATAACTGATAAACTGTTGTAGGCACCTGATCCACCATGAAGGGATCCCAGCCTCAAAAAATGAGCTGTTGAGAGGGCTAGTTCAAAATCTCCTGTCACAAGTCGAACCCCACATTAGTATATTGGATCCAGTATTCGCAATGCTGAGGGTGATGCCAAACCGTATGCCAGACTTCCATAAACAAGACAGGATTGTATCAGGGCTTTGTACAGCTGCAGAAGGGTAGTGTGATCTGCACCCCAGCTAGAGTTACTCATCAGGCAGTGAAATGTATCAATGTGCAGCCAGTATTTTCGCTTCAGGTTGTGAACAGCGGAATCCACATCAACCGAGAATTGAAGACCAGTCCTAAAAAGTGGTCAGTCTCCACCACATTCAGTAGTTGGTTGTTGAGGTAAAGTTC
Organism: Schistocerca piceifrons; assembly: GCF_021461385.2. Classification (NCBI taxonomy): domain Eukaryota; kingdom Metazoa; phylum Arthropoda; class Insecta; order Orthoptera; family Acrididae; genus Schistocerca; species Schistocerca piceifrons. Next base: position 524,840,947 of record NC_060141.1, read on the forward strand.
TAGTTGTAGGTGAAGAGAACAACATCGACGGGGATGTGCATGACAAGAGTCTTGGTGGCTGACAACTGAAAGCCATGGATGAGGGCCATGCCTCCACCTCTCGTATGGCACCTTGCAGTTGACACTCAGCGACATCCACACTAGAGCAGCAATAGTAGAGGCAAAAGTCATCAGCTTACAGGGAGGGTGATACTGAGGACTCCAAAGTTGCTGCTAGACCATTGATGTCAACTAGAAAGAGAGGAACACTCAGTGCAGAGCCCTGCATGACCCCATTGTGTGAAATGTGGGGTACTGTGGGAAGGCACCAACTTGAACCCGCAATGCATGGTGCAACACGAAGTCCTGAGTAAAATTTGGGAGTGGATCCCAGAGACCTCTTTTGTGTAAGGTAGCAAGGCCATGGTATCACAAGCCTTTTGCAGCTCGAAGAAGACCGCTATAAGGTCTTGACATTGGGCAAAACGCTGTTCAAACAGCAGACTCCAGGTAAATCAGGTTATCAGTAGTGAAACAGCCTTGGCAAAAACCATCCTGGGGTGGAGCCAAAAGACCCCGAGACTCAAGGAGCCAACACATCCACAGGCTCACCATGTTTTCAAGCAATTTACAGAGAATATTGGTGAGACTTACTGGGCGATAATTGCTTCTAGAGGTGTTTACCCAGTTCAATCGTGGGATGATGATACTTTCTCACCTTTGGCAATGGGAACTTGCCCTCACTCCAAATGCAGTTAAAGATGGCAAGGATATGATGTTGACAATTCATTGACAGGTGCTTGATCATTTGGTTGTCGATGCCATTCAGCCCTGGGGTTTTATCAGAGCAATGGGCTAGGACATTGATGAATTTCCATTCGCTCAGTGGAGCATTAAATTACTCCAGATGATGTATTGTAAATGGTAATTGCTTTCGTTCCACCTGCTGTTTTAGGACACACTCTCAGATGGAGAGGCTCAAGCATAATGCAGAGCAAAATTTTCGGTGGCCGTGGGTCAGTGTAGGCAGTGCCATTCAAGGTAATAACAAGTACACCTGCAGATGTCTGGTATTCCTAGACACATCTGATCTTTGCCCAAACCTGGAAAGGGGAGTTACGTGGTCCAATGGTTGAAACATACCATTTCCAACATTCCTGTTTCCATCGTTTTATTAGATGGCAGGGCCAGGCATGGAGCCGTTTAAAGACAATGAGTCGCTCCATCAATGGGTGCCGCTTATGGCCCTGGAGAGTCTGCTTATGATCTCTAATGGCCTCTGAGGTTTCTGATGACTAACAAGGTGCGGTCTTCTATCAGAGCCAGCACAAACAATAACAGATCGCCAAATCAGCTTCTGAAGACATGGGTGCAATTGTATTCTGAATTCTCTTTGATGTCTCCATGCAGCAGGGAGCCGAGGGTCGACAGCAGAGGTGAAAGCACCCCAGTCAATACTGGTCGAGAGCCCATCTGGACAGGCATCCAGCGGAGTAACGCTGAGGGAGGGACAGGAAGATTGGGAAGTGGTCACTACCACACAGGTCATCATGGACTCTACAGTGCCATTGGGATGGGAGAAGACAAGGGCCTGCAAATAGAAATGTCAATGGCAAAGAAAGTTCTGTGTGCCACACACAAGTGTGTGTGGGGGGTACCAATACTCAAAAAGCAAAGGTCAAGTTGTGCCAGTAAGTTTTCCGTGGCCAGTTATTGTTGCTCCACATCACAAGAGGTTATGGGCATTGAAATCACCTAAGATTATGAAAGGTGGGGGGACAGCTGGGTAACCAATGCAAACAATATGTTCTTAGACACTTCACCATTGGGAGGGAGGTACATACTGCAGATGGTAATATCATGAAATGCTCTTAGCTGAACAGTCACACCCTCAAAAGGTGTATTAAGAGGCACAAGGTTGCTACATAGTGTGTCCAGAATGTATGTACAAACTCCGTCCGCACCCTCCAGAGGTGTATTAACAGGCATAAGGTGGCTATACAGTGTCCAGAGCATATGTACAAATCTGCCCGCATGATTCTTATAATCGCCCTGATATCCATGAAGGGCTGAGGTCTGCATTTTTGGAAACCAAATCTCCTGACAGGCAAAGCAGAAGACGGGGGAAGTTCTTAAAAGATATTGTAGCTCACCGAGGGGGTGGAAAAAAGTGCTACATTTCCACTGGAGAATAATGTTGTTGTTGTGCTGTGAGGCCATGAAGTGACCGAGGAGGCAGTTATGTCCTTGGTCACCTGCTGCCACTGACAGGTATTATGGCATCGATATCGGATTCCATTGTGTGGTGCAAACTGAGGCCTCAGGGGTTGCTGGAATCTCTGCCTCGGCCACAGGAGTGTAAAAGGGAGGATCTATTGGCATGGGGGCCACTGGAATGTCTTATTTCTAGGAGGAATTTTTCCTTGTCTTTTCTTTTCTTAGAGGAGTTCAATGATTGTGAGGGCTTCTTCAAATTAGTTTCAGGCAAAGACGATGATTGCAAAGCCCTGTGACAAGCAGCTTGTGGTTCCTTCGGTCATCACCTATTGTCTGACTCTGGACTGACGGAAAACTTGGAAGAAAGTGTCCTGAGGGACCCCTTCCTGGCAAGAGAATCCAGAGGGAGGTGATTCGTCGCCAGCTGGGAGGTGGGGACCAATGTCCCTGCTGGGTGAGAAGCCACTGGTCCCAAAGTATGTGTGGGGGGAAGCAACAAGAGGGGAGCCCCAACCATCAGGGGGCAGGCATGGTTGAGTGGTCCTGACGACCCACTGTAGGAGGTGTAATGGCCGGAATACCATCATAAAAGAAGGAGATGTCATTGTAGCTGTAGCAAATGACATTGTTTTACAGGCTATGTGCAACCGCTTGTACTACTTTTTGGCATCTTGACACGATAGTTTGTACGGAGTCTTGTATCCTTGTATTTTCTTCTCTCTCTGGAAACCAGTGCAATCTGACAAGGGGGTGGGGGATCACAAGGAGTGCTCGTACGCAGTAATTGTCCACAATCTCTAGAGATGAAGCTAGCATTGCAACACACAGACATGTGCCAAAATTTCAATCACTGCATGTGGGGGAGCTTCTGGTTTCACATCACATCGCTATACCATCACCTTGATCTTTGCAGACAATGGATCACCTTCAAAGATCAAGATGAAGGCACCAGTTGGAACCCTATTGTCCTGTTGCCCCCTATGTAAACGAAAGTCAAAGTGAACACCCCATCGCTCCATGCTGGCACATGCAAGAACAGGTCTTGGTGGAAAATGATGCCCTGAACCATATTTAGAATGTTACGGGGAGTGACAGTCACCAGTATGTCACCTAACTTGTTACAAGTGAGCAGTGCCTGTGACTGGGCAGGGGAAGCTGTTTTGATCAAAACTAACACACTTTTTAGTGTCGAGATGGCTGCCACCTCTCAAACTTGTCTTCTAAGTTCTCCACAAAGAATAAGGTGGTTGTGGCCAGAAGGAATTTCTCTGCTTCCCATTAAGCCCTACATTCCTCCCTTGGTGTAGCCAGGGGAGGTACCATTTTAGGGTTGTATCTCTGTGCATTAAAAGAGGGCTTGCCTTCCATAGAGACTGCTGGGTTCATATGGGTACCAGCCAGAGGAAACTTCATCTGCTCTTCCTATGGGTGCCACCCAGCTTCAGCCACGGTCACCTGGGCAGTAATCCATTGCTCGGATGCCCCATGCCCCAGTTACAGCGGGCACATACTCCTTGGCATAAATGGGGAGTTTTCAGCTCAGGCACCAACAGTGCAATCCCTGCATGGTTAGGGGGTTACCACAATGCAGGTACTCCATGACACCCCCACCCCACAACCGTATAGCTACCGTGCTGAGTTTTGGGCGTGTTACGTTACTAAAGAGAAGGGAGCAAAGATGGAAAGGTGCAAGGGTGGAGCATATGCCGCACTGGCCAATATTCCCTGCACGATACATATTTCAGGAGAATTCCAAAAATTGGTGGTAGGTCAAACCCAACAATGGGCACCATGTGTTTATTTAAGGAAAAGTTTTTGAAATGTCGGAAGGTCCCAACATTAATCTCACTTATTAAAGGTAATGACATCCACATCATAATAGGAACAGAAAGCTGGCTGAAACCAAAAGAGGATAGCAATGAAGTACTGTATTCAGATTGGAATGTAAATCACAAGGACAGCCTAGGAGCCAATGGTGGTGGCATTGTTATTGCTATATAAACTTGATAATACATATAGTGAAGTTATTACAGGTCCTGAATGTGAAATAATTTGGGTGAAGATTATAATTAAAGATGGGTCATACATTGTCATTGGATGCTTTTAGAGACCATCTGCCCCAGGAGCCATTGAGGCAGAGTGTTTCAGATAATGCTATTGTGATATAAGGGAATTTTTCGTTTGCCAGCTTTGGAATGCAAAAGTTTGTATGTTTAAAACTGGTGCCCACAAATATGTATTCTGAATATCTTGCCTGAAAATTACTCCGAGCAAATTGTCAGAGAATTGACACATAGGGGCAAAGTCTAGACTCCCAAGTAACTAACACTGCTGAACTTCTTGAATGAGCAAATGCAGAGCAGACAATCGGTGATCATAAGGCTGTTCCAGGGTCAATGAATGCAGGTGTTCTGTGGAATGTTAACAATAATAAAAAGTTTTTTGTTTAGCAATAGTGACAAGAGGCAAAAAAAAAAGTAGAAGCCTTGTTGGCAAACAAAAACTAAATCAAGCTTTTGACAAACAAAAACTAAATCAAGCTTTTGACAAACAAAAACTAAATCAAGCTTTTGACAAACAAAAACCAAATCAAGCTGAACGAGTGTTAGGAGAGTGATGTGAAAAGTGTTTGACAAGGTAAGTAAAATTTTGCCAACTGATCTGAATGTTGTTGTTGTGGTCTTCAGTCCAGAGACTGCAGCTCTCCATGCTACTCCATCCTGTGCAAGCTTCTTCATCTCCCAGTACCCATATCCTTCTGAATCTGCTTAGTGTATTCATCTGTGTTATCATGGCAAGCTGCAGATCTGTCGCCAGGCTGATAAGCTGTAGGGTCCACAAAGCTTCTTCATACAGTAGGTTAGTATAAACGCTTTTTCTAGCCAGCACCAGTACTGTGAAGGTTTGTCAGATTGTGTATTCATCTCTTGGTCTCCCTCTACGATTTTTACCCTCCATGCTGCCCTCCAATACTAAATTGGTGATCCCTTGATGCCTCAGAACATGTCTTACCAACCGATCCGTTCTTCTAGTCAAGTTGTGCCACAAATTTCTCTTATCCCCAAATTCTATTCAATACCTTCTCATTAGTTATGTGATCTACCCATCTAATCTTCAGCATTCTTCTGTAGCACCACATTTCAAAAGCTTCTATTCTCTTCGTGTCTAGACTATTTATCGTCCATGTTTCACTTCCATATGTGGCTACACTCCATACAAATACTTTCAGAAACAACTTCCTGACACTTAAATCTATACTCGATGTTAGCAAATTTCTCTTCTTCAGAAATGCTTCTCTTTCTATTACTAGTCTACATTTATAATCTCTCTACTTTGACCATCATCAGTTATTTTTTCCCCCAAATAGCAAAACTCATTTACCACTTTAAGTGTCTCATTTTCTAATCTAATTCCTTCAGCATTACCCATTTTATTTCGACTACATTCCATTATCCTCATTTTGCTTTTGTTGATGTTCATCTTATATCCTCCTTTCGAGACACTGTCCATTCTGTTCAACTGCTCTTCCAGGTCCTTTGCTGTCTCTACCAGAATTACAATGTCACCAGCGAACCTCAAAGTTTTTATTTCTTCTCCATGGATTTTAATTCATACTCTGAATTTTTCTTTTGTTTCCTTTACTGCCTGCTAAATATACAGATTGAATAACATCGAGGATAGGCTACAACCCTGTCTCACTCCCTTCCCAACCACTGCTTCCCTTTCATGTCCCTCGACTCTTATAACTGCCATCTGGTTTCTGTACAAATTGTAAATAGCCTTTCACTCCCTGTATTTTACCCCTGCCACCTTCAGAATTTGAAAGAGAGTACTCCAGTCAACATTGTCAAAAGCTTTCTCTAAGTCTACAAATGCTAGAAACGTAGGTTTGCCGTTCCTTAATCGTTCTTCTAAGATAAGTCGTAGGGTCAGTATTGCCTCACGTGTTCCAACATTTCTATGCAATCCAAACTGATTTTCCTCGAGGTCGGCTTCTACCAGTTTTTCCATTCATCTGTAAAGAATTTGTGTTAGTATTTTGCAGCCATGACTTATTAAACTGACAGTTCGGTAATTTTCACATCTGTCAATACCTGCTTTCTTTGAGATTGGAATTATTATATTCTTCTTGAAGTCTGACAGTATTTCACCTGCCTCATACATCTTGCTCACCAGATGGTAGAGTTTTGTCAAGGCTGGCTCTCCCAAGGCTAATCTGATCTGAATAAAAACCCTAAAAAGTTTTACTCTTACCAGCTGTCAGTAAGCAGATTGAAATCATCTTTTCAGTTACTCAGTTATCATACTAACAATGTAATGAAAGGTGACACCTTGGTGGTTTTTGATTTATGGACATTAGGCTGCAGTCCAAGGTGTATTTCTCTGCCTTGGACCACGGGTTAAGGGAGGGGGAATGAAAAACTGCACTGTATGATACAGTACTTGGTTTTCCAAAATTTTTTCACTGTGGAAGATTGTAATAAGCCTCTTACATTCAATCATCCTATGAATGTTGAAATGGCAGATATTGAGATAAGTGACTGCAGGAAAGAGAATTAACTAAGATCACTCAATAGTGAAAAGGCACCTGTACTGGATGTGTTTCTACAGAGGTGTGCAAAAAAACTTGCTTACCCTCTAGCATCAGTTTACGAAATATTGCTGGAACAACAACAGGTAGCAAGTGATTGGAAAAAAAAATACATGTTGTTTCCACTTTTGAGGCGAGTTGTCAGACAGATGAATATAATTATAACTCTATATCACTAAGATCAGTCTGTTGTAGAATTATAGAGCATGTTTTATGATTATGCATTATACCACTTTTGGAGGACAAAAATCTTGTATGTGTAAATCAACACAGATTCCTCAAACAGGCATCTTGTGAAACTTGGTTCACTCTTTCTGTCCATGACATACAGAGAGATGCAAACAATGGTACCCAGGTTGGTGATGGGTTCCCTGACTCCAGTAAAGTCTCTGATACAGTTCCTCACTGTTGCTTAGTGAAAATAATACAAACTTACCTAGTATTGGAGCAATCTGTGATTGGATTGCAGGAGTTCCTTATAGGCAGAACTCAACAAGTCGTTATTAACAGAAATGGACTGATTTGGTGGAAAGCGTGATCAGCAATCTGCAACTGTTTGCTGATGACACTGCAGTATAACGGAAAGTATTGTCATTGAGTGACTGTAGAACGAGGCAAGATAACTTAGACACAATTTCTATTTGCTATGTTGAATGGCAGCTTGTTCTAAATATAGAAAATATAAGTTATACAGAGGAGTAGAAAAAATAATCCTGTAATGTTTGAATACAGTACTAGTGGTGTGCTGCCTGACAGAGTCACATTGATTATACAGGGTGTTACAAAAAGGTACGACCAAACTTCCAGGAAACATTCCTCACACACAAAGAAAGAAAATATGTTATGTGGACATGTGTCTGGAAACGCTTACTTTCCATGTTAGAGCTCATTTTATTACTTCTCTTCAAATCACATTAATCATGGAATGGAAACACACAGAAACAGAACGTACTAGCGTGACTTCAAACACTTTGTTACAGGAAATGTTCAAAATGTCCTCTGTTAGCGAGGATACATGCATCCACCCTCCATCGCATGGAATCCCTGATGCACTGATGCAGCCCTGGAGAATGGCGTATTGTATCACAGCCGTCCACAATACGAGCACGAAGAGTCTCTACATTTGGTACCGGGGTTGCGTAGACAAGAGCTTTCAAATGCCACCATAAATGAAAGTCAAGAGGGTTGAGGTCAGGAGAGCGTGGAGGCCATGGAACTGGTCCGCCTCTACCAATCCATCGGTCACCGAATCTGTTGTTGAGAAGCGTATGAACACTTCGACTGCAATGTGCAGGAGCTCCATCGTGCATGAACCACATGTTGTGTTGTACTTGTAAAGGCACATGTTCTAGCAGCACACCCTGTATATCCCGTATGAAATCATGATAACGTGCTCCATTGAGTGTAGGTGGAAGAACATGGGGCCCAATCAAGACATCACCAACAATGCCTGCCCAAACGTTCACAGAAAATCTGTGTTGATGACGTGATTGCACAATTGCATGGGGATTCTTGTCAGCCCACACATGTTGATTGTGAAAATTTACAATTTGATCACGTTGGAATGAAGCCTCATCCATAAATAGAACATTTGCACTGAAATGAGGATTGACACATTGTTGGATGAACCATTCGCAGAAGTGTACCCGTGGAGGCCAATCAGCTGCTGATAGTGCCTGCACACGCTGTACATGGTACGGAAACAACTGGTTTTCCCGTAGCACTCTCCATACAAGGAGCTCTAACATGGAAATTAAGAGTTTCCGGACACATGTCCACATAACATCTTTTCTTTATTTGTGTGTGAGGAATGTTTCCTGAAAGTTTGGCTGTACCTTTTTGTAACACCCTGTATATGTAGGCTTATTGTTGCAAAGTGATACGAAATGGAATGAGCAATTAAGGACGGTAGAAGGGAAGGCAAATGATCAACTCTGGTTTACTGGGAGAGTTTTAGAAAAGTGTAGCTCATCTACAAAGGAGACTGCATGTAGAGCACTTGTGCATTCCACTATTAAGAACTGCTTGAGCATTTGAGATCCCCATTCAGGTTGGATTAAAGGGAGATGTTGAAACAATTCACATGTGTACTGCTAGATTCGGTACTGGAAGGTTTGATCATGTGAGTGTTATGGAGTTGCTTTGTGAATGCAAATGGTAATTTGTGGAGGGCAAGAGATGTTATTTTAGTGAAACACCACTGAGAAAATTTAGAGAACAGGCATTTGCAGCTGACTACAGAAAGATTCTATTACAGCCAATGTACATTTCATGCCAGGACCACAAAAACAAGATAAAGGAAATTAGAGCTCGTACAGAGCTGGAATTGGAAAGAAAATGACTAGCAGTGGTACGTGGTACCATCCATCAATCATCATACAGCGGCTTGCAGAATATGTATGTAGATATAGAACACAATCATCAGATGTAAAGGTAATTTCAGGAGTACTTCCAATCAAGTGTGATAGGGCAAGATATTCAATGAGGTTGTCCATGGATGATGCTGTTGTCAATAGGGTGGTTGCAATGCATGAAGATTGGGATGAAACACAGGAAGATCTGAATGTAAACGGATGTAGTATTGTGCTGCCCATAAATAGTTAGTATGAACCATTACTGCTTAATTATGTCGTTAGTGATAATCACTGTAAAAACCCTCAGATATCTTGCCGAGATTCACTGGAAGAATCTTAAGGAATGTAATATATGCACACAAAAATGGCTTACAAAACAGTTCTTAAAACCAATTCTTTTTTCACCATGGGGTCATTTAGTAAGTATATGAGTGTCCTGGAGATTCTCATCCTACCACAGGAGCAGACACTACCAGAAGCAGTGTGCATCTACGAGAAGTTTACAATAGAAATTAAGAGAGTGTAAATTACAAGAATAATTGGGGAACATATTACTTACATCTCTATACGATTCAGAAATCAGAAGAATTAAGAGCTCACATCTGCCAACCAATGCAAGATGGCAATTTGAATGTAGATAAATAACAGTGGAAGTACAGATTCTGTCTCTTCTTGCTGTCACTCACTGTCTATAGGCGTGACAAACAAACTTAACAAAATACAGGGTGATTCACATACAGAACAGATTTCAACTGTTTATTACTGAAAAAGTGTGAAAGACAGAAACATATTGCACATGCCACAGATATCTCGTTGAGATTCATTGGAAGAATCTTAAGGGAATGTAATATATGCACACAAGAAATGGCTTACAAAACACTTTTTAAGACCAATTCTTGTTTCACCATGGGGTCAAAGCTTTATGTTCTCTCTCTCTCTCTCTCTCTCTCTCTCTCTCTCTCTCTCTCTCTCTCTCACACACACACACACACACACACACACACACACACACACACTATACCATACACTCAGCATGAGCACCATGCATTGCTCAAGAAACATCTAAACGGTAGTCCATTTTATTCTTCACATGAATCAATTTGATGACATGAATTTACTGAACTGACAGCTTCAACAATCTGATTTCTCAACTTTTGAGGAGTAGCTGCCACAGGTGGGACAAATACTCAGTCTTTTACACATCCCCACAGAAAAAAACCGAAGGTTTGAGGTCTGGTGACCTGGGAGGACAAAAGCAATGAATAAGTTTTGTTGTCCACCTCTTCGTATTCAATGTTGAGGGATAGTGCTGTTAAGACAACGCCACATCTCGAGGTGAAACTGAGGAATGGAACTTTTGTGACATTGAGGACACAACGAATTTTGCAGCATGTCCAGGTATGACATTCCAGTCACAGTTTGCTCCAAGAAAAGAAAGGTCCATAAACTTTGTGAAGAGAAATGGCACAGAACACTTTCAGTTTTGGTGAGTCTCTTTCATGTTTGTCAGTGAAGCCAGGATTTTGTGATCCCAAATTTTAAAATAGTGACTGTTTACTTTACCCAGTAGATGAAACCAATTTGTCTGAAAAGATGAAACGTTCAGAAAAAGTGTCCTCTGCCATATCCTGGAGAACTGGAATGTAAAATTTATACTTTCTGTTACAGTTGCTGTGGCGCAATTGCTGAAGTAACTGCAACTTGTATGACTTCATACGCAGGTGTCATTTCAGAACACACCATACAATTGTTTGAGGAAACTGAAGTTCCTGGTCTGCCCATCCTGTGGCCTTCCGAGTGCTGTGTGTGAACGCCTCTCGGATACACCAGACATTTTCATTAGGTGTGCATGGCCAACCAGTGCTCTTCCCTTTGCATGTGTAATCAATTTCCAATAGTTTTGTATGCCCTTCATAAATATGCTTGTGCAGAGATGACTTCTTGCCAAATTGCTGGCAGAATGCTTGTTGCACTTGAACAATGGATTGACTTCGTGCAAATTCCAACACACAAAATGATTTGTCTTGTGATGTAGTTGCCATGTTGCTTGTAATAAACAGCTGAAGTCTGTTCTTTCTTTTTAAATCACTCGGAATTATGCACAAATAGGAACTTCTTTGCCAGCTACAATATGATTCTCAGAGTGGAAATAGTGTAGTTTTAATATGGTTTGTAAAGTTATCAGTTGCAGTCCATTATTGAGAGGACAGAGAAATGAAAGAATCTGAAATTATTAGAAAAAAATCAAGGAAACTGATAACCTTTATTTTATGCTGAAACACGCAGAGAAAATTTCGTCAGGCATAACTTTTTAAAAAATTATCTCCTTTAAGTATTGCTCGTCTGAACATACTCAGTAAGTCGATGCTGCAGACTTTGCACAGTGCAGCTTAACATGTTCTCCAACAAGTTGGCAGCATTTTCTCTAACCTGAATCTTGATATCAGTAAGGTTTGTTGGTCTAGTACAGTACACAATGATCTTCAGATGTCTCCATAAAAAGTACTCACAGACAGAGAGATCTGGAGATCATGGTGGCCAAGCGATGTCAGCATTGCTTGAAATTATGTGATCTCCAAAAGCTGCAGCTATTGATAGTTAGTCAATGTGTGAGATGAAATCCACCCTGGTGAAATCAGGTGTGATGAATATCAAGATTTGGAAGCGAGTGGAACCTTTGAGACACAAAGTCTGTATCATGTTGACATAATGGTGAGGTGTCACACTGACAGTGGAGCCTCCTCCATCTTCTGAAGAGCCTATCATGCCATGACACAGCACTGCACACCATACAGTAACTTTGGCACTGTTAATTGTCACTGGTGAAGCACAGGAGGATTTGTTTGTGCTCAGTAACATATGTTCTCTTTAATAATGAATCCACTAAGGTGGAAATGGGCTTCATCTGACATTCAAAAGTTTGCAATGAAGTTGGCTTCCTCGCTCATTTTAGCCAACAGGTATCCACAAAATTATAAATGCAATACACAATCATTAGGTTTCCGTTTTTGGACAATCTGAAGCTTGTAATGATCAAATTGAAAGCTATGGAGTGTTCATTGCATCTTCTAACATCCAAGCCCCAATGACGAGGCAACTTTTCGCACTGAACAATGAGGATTCCTTACCACTGCACCCTGCACAGCATCAACATTTTTTGAGGTACGTACATATAATACATGCCCATCAGGCTTTTTTTCCCCTCTTCAAACCCTAACTGGTCTCTTCTGAGTTACAAACCCTTTTGATTGTGTAAAGAAGGAATCTGACCTGAGGGCAGGACCTTGTAGTGGTATTAAAATACTTTTTGTGCTGCTGTCACACTGTCACCATGTCGGCAAAATACAAACATAAACTTTACAAAAGTTTCTGCTTCTCTGCACCATCCTGTAGAAATGACCTCAAAAGTTGGAAAGACATCTGAATCCAGCCCTCACCTAATGCAAGTCCTAAGTTCTTATTAATGCAGAGCTTCAATTTTTTTCTGATTATCAGACTAACTGGCTACAAAGCAGAATAAAACTTGGGAATCTGTAGAGCAGATGCATTTGAACTTTCATTTTGTGCTTCCCTATAAACAGAAAAAATATGGTAGTTCCTGTTACAGATATCACAGGAATATGATCAAAACTGCACATACACTATGTGATCAAAAGTATTCAGACACCTGGCTGAAAATGACTTACAAGTTCGTGGCGCCCTTCACCGGTAATGCTGGAATTCAATACGGCATTGGCCCACCGTTAGCCTTGACGACAGTTTCCACTCTCGCAGGCTTATGTTCAATCAGGTGCTGAAACGTTTCTTGGGGAATGGCAGCCCATTCTTCATCGAGTGCTGCACTGAGGAGAGGTATCAATGTTGGTTGGTGAGGCCTGGTATGAAGTCAGCGTTTCAAAACATCCCAAAGGTGTTCTATAAGATTCAAATCAGGACTCTGTGCAGGCCAGTCCATTACAGGGATGTGATTGTCATGTAACCACTCCGCCACACGCTGTGCCTTATGAACACATGCTCGATCATGTTGAAAGGTGCAATCGCCATCCCAGAATTGCTTTTCAATATTGGGAAGCAAGAAGGTACTTAAAACATCTATGTAGGCCTGTGCTGTGATAGTGCCACGCAAAACAACAAGGGGTGTAAGCTCCCTCCATGAAAAATATGACCACACTGTTGGCACTACACACGCTGGCAGATGATATTCACCGGGCATTCGCCTTGCCCACACCCTGCCCTTGGATCGCCACATTGTGTACCGTGATTCATCACTCCACCCAACATTTTTCCACTTTTCAATTGTCCAATATTTACACTCCTTACACCAAGTGAGGTGTCGTTTGGCATTTACCAGCGTGATGTATGGCTTATGAGCAACTGCTAGACAATGAAATCAAAGTTTTCTCACCTCCCGCCTAACTGTCGTAGTACTTGCAGTGGATGCTGATGTAGTTTGGAATTCCTGTGCGATGGTCTGGATAGATGTCTGCCTATTACACATTACAACCCCCTTCAACTGTTGGCGGACTCTGTCAGTCAACAGACGAGGTCGGCCAGTGCGCTTTTGTGCTGTACATGTCTTTTCACGTTTCCACTCCACTATCACATCTGAAACAGTGGTCCTAGGGATGTATGACACAATTGACGCCCAGTCACCTGACATCGTTCAAGGTCCGTGAGTTCCACGAAGCGCCCCATTCTGCCGTAAAATGCACCTAACATGAAAAATGTTTGTTTTTATGGGTGTCGAGATACTTTTGATCACATGGTGTAAGTGCTATATATCAGAGCAATCTGCAACATGAGAACATAAAATCTGTTGGATAGAGACTGGTTTTAACAATGTTCAACAGGACACATACAGCATAACATTCTCCTCAAGAAATTTAACAGTAGTCTGGTGATACGTGGTCTAGGCTGCACAATAACGACAATTGATGTATTACACGACAATATGAAGATTATTAATTCCCATACAAAACCACTTCTCAGTTACCGTATATTTTTAACTGATCTCCCTTCAACGAAGTAACTTTTTGACTGAAGAAGAAGAAGAAGAAGAAGAACAGGGAGGAGGAGGATGAAATGCAGATACGACTAGTCTGATATGTGTAGCATTTGTATCATAATTTAGACTAATTGCAGATTATATCAACCCTATAGATAACAGAACATTTGAAGCAACATACAAGTTGTGATTGGAAAGTTTTAAGAATGGATCCGCTACTGTTTACTGATTTGGCAGGCAGGTACACGGAGGGTGGGGACTGAGTCATTGCCTTGTCCTTGAACGCCCTCTGACAGGAAACTGCATTTCCTTTATTCAGTTCATTGTGGCAGCTGGTTGAGTGCAGGTCTGTTAGGGCTTGTTGCCAGATTCTGTCTGTGTGAAAATGGACATAAAAACGGAGCAACGGTTTTGTGTGAAATTTTGGTTTAAAACCAGGGAATCAGCTTCTGAGACTTACAAACTATTAAAAACAGCTTTTGGAGATAATGGTATGAGCTAGTCAAATGTTTTTGTCTGGTTCAACAGATTTCAAAATGGTCACGAATCACTGAACATGAACCACGGTCCGGCCGTCCTTCCGCCTCAAATGAATGCAAATGTTGTGAAAGTTCGCGACTTAGTGCACTCTGATCACAGACTTACAATTAGGGAGATGGCTGATGAACTTAAGTTTCTGTAGAGTTCAGTCAATTTTAACTGAAGATCTGAAAATGCGTCGAATGTCCACAAAATTCATTCCAAAAGTGTTGTCAAGTGACCAGAGACAACACCGACTTGAAGTGTATCAAGAACTTATTAATTGGACTAAAAATGACCCAGATTTGTTAAACAGGGTAATTACAGGTGACAGATTGTGGTTTATGGATATGATCCTGAAATCAAAGTGCAGTGATCGCAGTGAAAGACTTCAGGTTTACCACGACCGAAAAAAGCATGGCAAAGTCAGCCGAAGGTGAAGGCAAAGTTTGTGATTTTTTTTTTGATTCTACCGGTAGTGTGCATCATGAATTTACCCCTGGTGGACAGAAAATTAACCAGGGGTACTACAAATGTGTCTTTGACCGTTTGCGCAAAAAGGTGCAGAAAAAAAGGCCTCCATTGTGGAAAGACAGGAGTTGGGCGCTACATCATGACAATGTTCCAGCTCATCGTGCCTTCTCCATTGTAGAATTTTTGACCTAACTCAAAATTCATGTGCTTCCACGGCTGCCATATTCCCCTGATTTGGTCCCAGCAGACTTCTACCTGTTTCCTAAACTGAAATTTTCACTGAAAGAAAAGCGATTTGACTCGTTTGAAGACATCCACGCAAATATGGACAGCATCCTTAACACATTCAGGAAAAAAATTCCCAGAAATGTTTCCAAAAGTGGAACACCATTGGAGTCAGTGTGTTCAGTCAGAAAGAGACTATTTTGAAGGAGATGCGTCACAGTAGCATGTAAGTACCACCATTGTACAATTACAAGCCCATTCTTTAAACTTTCCAATCATACTTCATACCTACCTGGAAGTGGAATGTTTTATACAAAATCACACAAGATGTGTAGAATAATTACAGCATTTACTCACACGGGACACTGACAGCCTCATTGACAAGACTGCTACTGAGGTCAAAGATGAACTTGCGGATGGAAGGATTGTAGCCGGTACAAAAGTCTTCCGGAGGCAGCACGGGCAGTGTACCAGTGGAAATGAGCAGTGGAGTTGCCTCAGCCACGAGTTCTATAAGACGGTGACGGGGTGCTGAAGCACCAATTGCTGGTGGCGGACAAAGCACTGAAGATGACAGCAGTGTGGTACCACGTGGTGTGTACGGTGGTGGAGGCTTGTCTGGAATTTCACGGACCAGAACCAGTGCTTGTTGCTGATGCTGCTGTTCTTCCAACCGTCGTATCTGAAGACAAGATAATATCACCTGTATCATGGCACACTTATCTGACAAAAGAGCTCTTTTGATAGATTGAAAAATACTTACCTTCTATTACATACCAACAAAATCTTAATATTTTCATAAGGAAGTAAAACAAAAGTGTCACATACAAAATAAAAACAATGTGATCACAGTACAAAGATATTCACAATTAACAAATATGAGAGTATAATGTTGTGCCTCACCTCTTGCTCAATGTGAAGCTGTTGCAAACGTAATTGCTCAGCTTCACGCCAGCTGTTGCTGAGATCCAAGTCTTCATCAAACCAGCCTGGAGGAAAGGTCTCATTGTTGAGTGTCTGTTTGCCCCTTACCTCCACCTGAGGATATGAGAAATAGAAAATCATTTTTTTTCTTCTACTGCAACTGCAATAACGAAATTAAATAGTCTCCAGAATGAAACTTTCACTAAACACTGCAATAGGCACTATGGAACTTTCACTATCACTGGAATAAGCACTACTCTGAAACTTTCTGGAAGGCTAAACCTGTATGCTGGACTAAGTCTCGAACACAGAACTTAGCCTTTCGATGGCAATATTCTTACTGACTGAGCTATCCAGGCACAACTCATGTCGCGTCATCACAGTTTACCTACCGCCAATAACCCTCTTCCACTTTCCGTACTTCACTAAGCTCTCCTGCATACCTTGAGGAACTAGCACTTTTGGAAGAAAAGACAGTTACAGCCTTCAGAATTGTTTCCAGAATGAATCTTTCACGCTGTGCACGTGCCTTTTGAAACGTTCTGGCAGATTAAAACTGTGCCTCATCTGCAAAATGCAATGTCCTGGGTTTCAGTCTCAGTGCAGAGAAGGTTGTAATCTGCCAGAAAGTTTCAGACTGAATAGTGGTTCTGTACAATAATTTAAAAAATGCTTTAGAAACAAACTCTGTAGTTAGCTCAAGTTAATAAATATTTCTTTTATGCTAAACTTTTTCTGTCAAACAATAACACTGGGGAACAACTCTTAACACAATATTTGTTGTATTCGACTTTTGAGTCATTTTAGATTTAAATAATTGTGCTGATTTCAAAATTATAGTTAGTTTTCTTTTGACACATCACGTTTTTTCTCTTTACATCTTACTGTGAATGTGACCCATCTTTGTGGGATCGAGCTTGGGGCACAGCAAGCACTATCGCTCTCCTACTGACTGACAGAAACCTTCTCCAACTGGTGAGGGGAGGGGGTGAATGATGATGTAGCAGACCAGTGACAGGTTCATACTGTCTAGATCAGTTCAGTTATGCTTGAGGTTCTGTAGTGAGATAGATGATTTGCATTGCTCTGATATAATGAAACACATTCTGACTTGGAGCTCGAGTTCTTGTTCGTACACAAGGCTAACAATAGTTACTTCTTGCTTATATATGTACTGAAACATCCCTTGTATTTGCATCCGGTAGTTTGCATTGTAAGTGATTGAATGTTCGGATTAATTTTTTTTTGTTACATTCATTGTAGTTTTACCATTCTGAATCAAAGGACAAAAATCAGTACATTCGTCAGGCAAGCCTATATTAAAAGGCCCTTAACAAAGTGTACATGAAAAAGTAAATAAGGTACCCTACTTCTGATCACGAAAAATTGTGTTTCTGCAATATCTTCAAAGTGATGATGGATTTTTATATTGCAATAATGCACAAGGTTTAATGGAAGAGTTGCAAATTTCATCCTGTATAACAACTGAATGGCAGTTGTTCATCAATAGTTCAAAGCAGAGCTTGAAGTGTACCCTCCTCCACAATAAAAATTTATTTGTTGCAGTCCCAATAGGTCATTCAGTTTGTTTGCGGGAAGAATTTGAAGACATAAGAAGAGTCACTGATTTGTTTCACCGATGGATCATCTGTGCTGACCTTGAAATGCCTTCTTTGCCAGCAACACAGACATACTAAGTATCATTTTTATTTGTATATGAGGGGCAACAGAGCTCTTGAGACGCATTGGGTGCAGTCAAATTGGCCACCAAGATCTCGCTGAAACCTGGTGATCCAAACATTCTACGTCAGACACTCGTTGCCAGAAAGAAAATGGTATTTCCACCTCTGCATATAAAACTGGGTCTCATGATGCTATTTGTTAAGTCTTTGTCAACTGAAGGAGACTGTTTCGAGTATCTCATTTTGGCATTTCCTTGTCTGTCACATGAAAAGGGAAAGGGAAAGGTTGGTGTGTTTCATGGTCCACAGATTCCCTTTCAGACTCTCTGGCTACAATTGTGTACACTAACTTTTACTGTGTCTTAGCTGCAATAGAAGTAATTTTCCCCAGTGAACCACTGAAAATATCAGTGAGTCAATGTAGCAGTGCGCAGTGGCTAGTGACCAGCAGAATACACGGATGTGGTTGGTTCACTATATTCCAATGTATAATTGAATATTATTTTTGTTATTTTGCATGATAATTATTGAATTATCATTTTACTATTTATTACAATACAGAATATTTCACTATTAGTTATTTTAGTCCATATAATGAAGTCAACCTATGGAAAATCCAGGATGGAATGTGATAATATTACAAAAAGGAAAGTTGCTACTCACCATACAGTGGAGATGCTGAGTCGCAGACAGCCATAACAAAAGGACTACAAATAAAGCTTTCGGCCAGTATGGCCTTCGTAAAAAAAAAAAAAAAAAAAAAAAAAACCCACACACACACATACACTTGACTGCACTCTTAGGAAACTGAAGTCACACTGCGAGCAGCAGTACCAGTGCATGATGGGAGTGGTAACTGGGTGGGGGTAAGAAAGAGGCTGAGGTGGAGAGGGGGAGGGATAGTACGGCAGGCTTGGCGCACAGTGAAGTGCTGCTTCGGGGGGCCATGCAGGGACGAGGTGGAGAGAGGGTAGGGCAGCTACGTGTAGTCAGACTGAGGGCAGGGGAGAGGTGTGGAGTAGGGGGTAGTGGGAAAGAAGAGAAGTAAAATGCCTGTGTGTGATAGTGGAATGAGGGATGCATAGTGCTGGAATGGGAATAGGGAAAGAGCTGGACAGGTGAGGACAATGACTAACGAAGGTTTAGGCCAGCAGGGTTACGGGAATGTAGGATATAGCAGGGTTACGGGAATGTAGGATATAGCAGGGCTACGGGAACGTAGGATATGTTGCAGGGAAAGTTGCCACCTGTGCAATTCAGAAAAGCTGGTGTTGGTAGGAAGGATCCATATGGCACAGGCTGTGAAGCAGTCACTGAAATGAAGGATGCTCTGTTTGGCAACATGTTCACAACAGGGTGGTCCACTTGTTTCTTGGCGACAGTTTATGGGTGGCCATTCATGTGGACAGATAGATTGTTGATTGTCATGCCCACATGGAATGCAGCACAGTGGTTGCAGTTAAGCTTGTAGGTCACATGACTGGTTTCACAGGTGGCCCTTCCTTTGATGTGATAGGCGATGCTTGTGGCTGGACCTGAGTAGTTGGTGGTGGGAGGATGTATGTATGTATGTATGTATGTATGTATGTATGTATGTATATTTCGAGAGGGACCACTTGTTACTGCAGATGCATCTAGGTCTATTATATGGGTATGAGCCATGAGGATGAGGTAAGGGGTTGGGAGCCGAGTTTGTGTAGGGATGGATGAAAATATTGTGTAGGTTCAGTGGACGGTGGAATGTCACTGTGGGAGGGGTGGGAAGGATAGTGAGCAGGACATTTCTCATTTCAGGGCATGATAAGAAATGATCGAAACCCTGGCGGAGGATGCAATTCAGTTGCTTCAATAGTCCTGGGTGGTACTGAGATACGAGGGGAATGCTCCTCCATAGCCGGACAGTGGGACTTTGGGATGTGGTGGGAGATAAGCATGGGAGATTTGTTTTTGTACAAGGTTGGAGATTAATTACGGTCTGCGAAGGCTTCAGTGAGACCTTTGGTATATTTCGAGAGGGACCACTTGTCACTGCAGATGCGACGACCAAAGGTGGCTAGGCTGTAAGGAAGGGACTTCTTGGTACGGAACTGGTGGCAGCTGTGAAGTGGAGGTATTGTGGTGGGTAGTGGATTTGATGTGGATGGAGATACTGATGTAGCCATCTTTGAGGTGGAGTTCAATGCCTAGGAAGGAGGCTTGTTGGGTTGAGTACGACCAGGTGAAACAAGTGGAGGAGAAGCTGTTGAGGTTCTGGAGAAATGTGGATAAGGTCCTCACCATCGATCCAGATTGCAACGATGTCATCAATGAATCTGAACCAGGTGAGGGGCTTAGGATTCTGGGTGTTTAAGAAGGATTCCTCTACATCCCTCATGAATAGGTTGGCATAGAATGGTGCCATGTAGATGCCCAAGGCTGCACCCTGGATTTGTTTGAAAGTAAAGCTTTCAAAGGATAAATAATTGTAGGTGAAGATATAGTTGGTCATGGTGACTAGGAAGGAGGTTGTTGATTTGGAACCCATGGGGCACTGGGAAACGTAGTGTTCAATAGCAGTATGGACATATGCATGAGGGATGTTAAGTGTACAGGGAGGTGGCATCAATAGTGGTGAGCAGGGCACCGTTTGGTAAAGGGACAGAAACTGTGGAGAGTCAATGGAGGAAATGGTTGGTGTCTTTTATATAGGAGGGCAGGTTCCAGGTCATAGGTTGAAGGTGTTGGTCTACGAGAGTAGAGATTCTCTCAGTGGGGGCACAGTAACCAGCCACAATAGGGCATCGTGGGTGGTGGGGTTTATGGACTCAAGAAGCATGTAGAAAGCAGGAGCGGAGGGAGTGGTAGGAGTGAGCAGAGAGATGGACTCTGGGGAGAGGTTCTGGAATGGGCCTAAGCAATTGAGAGTGCCTGCAGATCCTGCTGAATTTCTGGAATGGTGTCACTATGGGAAGGTTTGTAAGTGGATGTGTGGATGTATCTGAAAGCTGGTAGAGTCCTTCTGCCAGGTTATCCTTGTGGTTCAAAACAACAGTGGTGGAGCCTTTGTCTGCAGGCAGGATTATAAGGTCAGGATAAGTTTTTAGATTGTAGACTACGGTTCTCTCACTCTGCATGTTGAGGGATTTGGGGAACGATGGTAAGGCAAGGTTTGAAGTTAAGAAATTCTGGAAAGTTCACAGGGGGTGATATGAGGGCAGTGGAGGTGGATCATGGTTGGATAGAGGATTGGAATGAGTTAGGCAGTGTTCAACATTGGTCTTTGGTTGAGTCTGATCGGTAGGGCAAAAGTCTTTCCACTGTAGGGACCGGGAGAAGGTCTTCAACAAGTCCGGCATGATTGAATTTGGGAGGGGGGGCAAAAGGTGAGGCCTTTGGAAAGGACTCATATTTCTGCTGGCCTAAGGTTTCTGGAGGAAAGGTTCATGACTGTGTTTAGGGTCTGCTTAAGTTCTGGATTATGTGCAATGATGGGAGTGAGTTTTGGAGGGTGGGGTATAGTAGGCCTGGGACACAGGGTTAGTCAGCTATGAGGGAATGTGGGAGAGGTTCGGAGGTTGCCGTAGAGGTGGTGGAAAGTGCTACTCCAAGACGGGATTAGGAAGTAAGCAGGGTGCCACCTCAAAAAGCTCTCCACCTTTGTAACTCAGTACCACCCAAGACAGGAGCAATTATATTACATCCTCCACCAGGGTTTCGACTACCTCTCATCATGCCCTTAAATGAGAAATGTCCTGCCCACTGTCCTTACCACTCCTGCCACAGTGGGATTCCACTCGTCCATCCCTACACAATCCCTACTCCCAACCCCTTACCTCCTGGCTCATACCTCTGTAATAGACCTAGATGCAAGACCTGTCCCATACATCCTCCCACCACCACCACCAACTGCTCCAGTCCGGTCACAAACATGACCTATCCCATAAAGGTAGCGCCAAATGTGAAACCAGTCATGTGATCTACACGCTAGGCTGCAACCACTGTGCTTAATTTTATGTGGGCATGACAACCAACAATCTGTCTGCCCACATGAATGGCCACAGACAAACTGTGGCCAAGAAACAAGTGGACCAAACATGACATCCTTAATTTCAAAGACTGCTTCACAGTCTGTGCCGTATGGATCCATCCCATCAACACCAGCTTTTCTGAATTACACAGGTGGGAACTTTCCCTACAATATATCCTATGTTCCTGTAACCCTGCTGGCCTCAACCTTTGTTAGTCACTGTCCTCACCCATCCAGCCCCTTCCCTGTTCCCGTCCCAGCACTACATATCCCTCTTTCCACTATTGCACCCAGTCTTTTTACTTGTCTCCTTTTCCGCTACCCCTCCTCTCCACCTCTCCCCTGTCATCCGTCTAACCACCTGACTGCACATAGCTGCCCTATCCTCTCTCCACCTCGTCCCTGCGTGTCCCCCCCCCCCCCCCCCCCACCCCCCAGCAGCACTTCACTGTTTGCCACCCATACCTACTATCCTTCCCTCTGTCCCACCCCAGCTCCTCCTTACCCCACCCAGTTGCCAGTCCCATCATGCACTGGTGTTGCTGCTCACAGTGTGGCTTCAGTTGCCTGAGATTGTAGTCATGGGTTGTGAGTTGCGCCTGCGCGCAGGCATGTTGTATATTGTGTGTGTTGTCTAATTAAAACAAAGGGCTTACTAGCTCAAATCTTTATTTGTGACAGTCTTTTTGTTGTGCATATCTGTGATTAAGCATCTCTGCTATATGGTGAGTAGCAACTTCCCTTCTCATAATATTGTTATAAAATGAAGGCAGTGTACAAAATTTGTTTTGAAAACGGGTACATATTTTTGTATAAATCTTGCATCTAAAACCATTAAAAAAATCACATTAACACACATACAAAAAATTTTCTTCTTCCAGAAAAGAAATCACGCCTGAAAGGATTAATGATGAATGTCTCTTTAGAACAATGACAGAACATGAAAAGAATGCATGTTTGGCATTCAAAAACACTGTCAAAGACTTCCTTGGTTATACAAGAGCACAGGATTAAATCGAAATTGTCCAGGAACTCTTGGAAAGCTTTAAAGTGCTTGGTTGCAAAATGAATATAATACTGCATTTTTATGTGACCATCTTTCTCTGCCTTCCCAGAAAATCTCAGGGCCGTCAGTGATGAACAAACTAGGCAATTTCACCAAGGTTTGAAGGTCATGGAGGCACGGTATCAATGTAGATTGACTACATAAGATGGCTGACTATTATAGGAGCATCAACCAAAAATGCTCACAGTTTAAACACCCCAGAAGGAACTACATGTGACAATTTTTACCATATTTAACATTTGGTAAAGAAACTTTACTATTTGTATGAACACAATACGACTTTCAGAAGCTATATATAGCCTTTTTATGAATAAAACTATTCTTTGTAAACATTTGCTAAGTTTTCCATTTATTTTCCTTTGCATGCACATTTTGTAAGAACTTTGAGACAAAGAGAGGATGTCCTGTAGCTTAAAAAGTTAACGGGATAGAAAAAAGCTGCAATTGTCTTTGGATTCAGAGATCAAATGTTGGTCAAAAACAAGCCATAGATTAATGACAACCAAATCGCTGTAATAGAGAGTAGTCATGATTTTTTAATTTTTTTCATATGTCATGTTTCCCTCAGAGCAAGTGAAGCCGAACAGAAAGCTTTGGTCAATACTAACAATTTACTTTATCGTTTAGCTTAATTTTCAATGTTGTATATGAACTGATCAGTATTGACTGTGCAGCACAGTAATCACCTGTAAGATCTTCCAGTGTTCCACATCACTTGTGTTTAACACACAACTTCCATTTCACTTCATATGATTAGATTCAGTCCATGGCACATCTTCAGAAAGTAGTAGAAAATCAAGAGGAAAGGAATTTTAAATACTCTATTTCTTCTATACAATTAAGTCATATTACTACTAACCAAAAATTCATATTTAAACTTACGTCCGAAAGGAATTTAACATTATACTAGTTTGTCAAGTTTCTAATTAAATGAGAAAGTCAGTCATTCACTATGTGATACTGATTCATCAAAGTGCCTCAAACACCATACAGTGTGATGGAATATTTTCTTTCTACACGTTACAAGCTCAGTATTGGCAGCTGTTATTTCCTCTGGCAAAGTTTGTGGGCTGCCAGGAGCAGAATGAAATTAGTTCCACCACACACAGATTGTTGCACTGGAGAGGAAAGTTACTGGGGGAGAATCCCCCCCCCCCCCCCTCCCTCCCTTCCTGTACTGCTGACAGCAAGTACGAACTGTACTTTCTACTTGGACCAAAGTCATACACAGTGGTTTTCTTGCAACTAGTTGCATGTGCCTGCCTGTTGCCACATGACAAGAGGAGACTTCTTCCTCTAATTTCCACTTAATTTCTCCCTTTGTACATATTTCTGCGTTATTTCACCCTGTGTTACCCTATCCCTTCCAGATGCGAACTTCACTTTCTGCTACATTTTAGCTTATACTCTAGGATAAAAATTTTATTTACAGTATTCAAAAATTTTATTTAATTCAGATGTGTTTCTGTTTTGGAAGCAAAGAGGATAAGCCTTGAGGTAGGATGTGAGGCATACCTTAGTATCACAATATATGAGGGGAGTCAAATGAATACCTTAAAAATATACTAAACATTTGATTTACCATGCCATTTTTCTAAAGTGGGCATTACAGTTACCAGTGCTTTAAAGAATGTAGTGCACTGTAGATAATTAAAATTTTGCCTCAATAACTGCATCACTTGCAACATTTACCAAAGATGAATAGAGTTCTGTCATGTGTTTTATGAGCACTGGAGGTACGAAACCAATTGAAATCCATCGGTGAATGAATGTTCAGTATGATGAGTCCTGTTTAAACCTGCAGAAAGTGTAGGAAGTTTAGGAACAGTGTGATTTCTGTGGCAGATGCTCCCAGCCTGGTCATGCACACTGTGCCGTGGCACTGGAGTCTATCGAAGAAGCTGAAGCCATTGTGGTGGACAATCACTGTGTGATAGCAGATGAAATAGCTGCAGATCTGAACATTAGTTGTGAATTAGCACATTGAATTATTCAAGGATTGCTTGGATTTTGCAAAGTGGGTGCTGTGGCATCTCACTCCAGAACTGAAAGAGTGACTTGTTGATGCCTGTGAAGAATTTTTGCAGCATTTTGAAGAGATCTTTATGAGCACTGTTACAGGAGATAAAACCACAGTCGACTAACACAACCACCCCCAACCAAAGGAAGAAACAGCGAATAGCAACATTCCTCGTGACCAAAACCCACCAGGTTCAGGGTACAGCCATCTGCACAGAAGGTTATGCTGACTCCCTTCTGGGATGAACTAGGTATTATCTTGGGACACCACATGCCAAGGAGAAACACCACCGCCAGTCCATCATACTCTGATTTTTTTAAAAAATCATCTTCAGCCTGCAATCAGATCAAGTCAATGTGGATATCTAACTGCAGGTATCATTTTGCAACATTACAATGTTCAACCTCGTACTATCCATGCAACAGTTACAGCCATATCTTATCATCTCCCTGATAATCTCCCACATTGGCCATGCTCACCAGACCTCACCCTAAAATGGTTAGTTGTGTGGGGTAGCCATGCAGTCTGAGGCACCTTGTCAAGGGTCACGTGTCTCCCTCTGTCGGAGATTCAAGTCCTTCCTCGGGTGTGTGTGTTGTCCTTAGTATAAGTTAGATTCAGTAGTGTGTAAGCCTAGGAACTGATGACCTCAGCAGTTTGGTCCAATAGGAACTCACCACAAATTTCCAGATTTTTCCCAAATGATTACCACATGATTGGACCATTCAGAGAGGCAAAGTATGGAAAGAATTTTCGTTTTGATGCAGAGGTGCACAGGGAGTGTATGAGTGGCTGTGCACACAAATAGAAGCATTTTTTTCCAGAAGAATCCTGTGCTTCTTGTGCACTGGATGAACCATGCTGAATGTAAGGAAGCCTATGATGAAAAAATGACACACTTGTGTTCCACTCTTCATCAAAACATCTTCCTCAAAAAAAGCATTTAAAATTTTCATTTGACACATTCATAGGCAGCACACTGTATGAAATAGGTAATGCTACGATACTTATCCCAGTGTTGCACACAGCTGTAATCTGTCCCATACAATTACATCCTTTAGTTATTTTACACTATAGTTACTATCTGTAGCTCCCCACTATGAATGAAATAATAACTATTCACTTGTCAGGAAACCTCTTTCACTTTGTAAAATTCAAGTTTATTTTTACCAATGATAAAAATGTTCGACATTTCTCTGCTAATGTTGAAGTATGAAATATTAGCATTATTCTACTAATTTTGATGTCATGGCATCTGGTTCTCCATGTGGTATGCTAAATAAGGGGGGGGGGGGGGGTTAACTCTTCATATCTGTCCTGTTGTCCACACACAGGCAATAAACATATGAAATTCACATTTTCACAGTTTATATGCATATAGTATGACATTTTTCAAAAGTTCAGTAAAATATAGCTGATTAAAATAGATCCGAGTAGTTAAAACAACTGAAAGTACCAACTAATATGGAAATCAGGTATCTCACTATATCACCAATTGCTCTTCCAACCCAGATATTGTCAGATATAGATGATATAAAAATGAATAGCTCCATTCCTTAAGGTCATATGAGATAAATTTTCTGGATAACTCCTTAACTGTATGTGAACAACTGCCAAAAAAAATCAATTTTTTAATTTTTGTCTTAAAAAATTCTCTGTAGTTTTCTGAACAAAAAAAAGCTTACTTCTAGGAAAATGAACCACAAAACATAGCAAAATTAGAGGAATTTAAAAGTGGCTGCACACACCACTATGTCCCTGTGGCATACAGTCAGCTCTGTTAAAAATAAAGTTTTGCTCTCATCTGTTTTCTTTTATGACTTATTTGTCCCTCAAGTTGGCTAACCTGCAAAAGCTTTATAGTTGTTTATCATTTATATAGAGAGTTTCGTCATTGTTCGCTGTTGTCTCGGCATGAATATTTTGTTTACAGTGAAGTAATTGTGTGCGTGAGTTTCTTATTGAGTGTGTTAGTTTCTAATTCCACTCGAAAACAATGAGTAGAATTAAGTAGTTCGGTGTTAAACAACATAAATTTTATGGAAATTGATTCACCAAACAGATTATCTCTGTTAATACTGAAATCCAACGGGATGCAACACTTGAATTAGCTTCAACTACACCAAGTGCTTCGAAGCTAAAAGGGAAATATTTGGACAATGGACTTTACAGTATTAATGCTGATAATATAGAGATGCCAAATATTGAGTCAGGTTGTGTTATTGTTGTCTCTGCTCTATCTGAACTAATAAATAAAGCTTTGCAGAATAAGGAATGTGGCAACAGTGTTGTGAGGGTAGTTGAGGAGTTACGTGCTAGAAGAAGTTGTGCATCGAAATTAAGGAATTGTTTGTAATTTTTTGTAATTTAAGCGAATGTGTTTATAATTATGGCATAAGTAAACAGAGAATAAATAACACAAATTTCTGTGCTCTTATGGACTTACCCCACCCTACACTGGTTGACAGGTACAATAAAATTATTCTACAGACTTTAGAAGAAGTAGCAAATGATAGTACGAAAATGCTGTTCAGGAAAGTGTAGACATGAATGACAGCAATACATGTAATGTCTACAGTCCTGGATGCATCCTGGATGCACTCTGCCCCACCTGGCAGTGATTCATGGTGTGGCTAACCTAAGGGCTGTTACTTAACATGAGATCTACAGCCATAAACATTCTTTGTCATTTCTGTAATGAAAGTTATAAAACCTACATATAGGGATCTTAGTGACACAAGGTTATTAGAGAAATGTTTACATGAAAGCACTCAAAATCCAAATGAAAGTTGCAACAATTGTATATGGGAATAGAAACAAAAAACTATTCCAGTAGGTCTAAATACTTTGAAAATAGGTCTCCTAGATGCTGTTCTATGTTTCAATGATGGTGCAGTGTCAAGGCTTAATATTATGGAACTGATGGGAGTGCCTGGTGGACAAAATATGCATACAGCTCTAATAGCCACTGACTGAAGGAGACTCTTCGAAACAGAAACATCGGTGTTGGAAGATACCAAAGAAGCAAGAATAAGAAGAAGTGTGAAAAAGAGAAGATACGAAGAACAGCGCAGGAAACAAGATGAATATGGACCTGGGCTGCGTTAGTGCCATGCAAGTTTAACAGAAAAAGCAAGTTTTAACTTAAACTTTAATTTCCCGAAAGTTATATTATTTCACGTTCTGATACACTTTGGCTAATAACTACTAAAGACAGATACACAATTTATGACAGCACCATCTTTTCAATAGTCTGCTTTAAAGATAATAGTGTGAAGAACTTACATGAAAAAATAAAATAAAATAAACCTTCCACTTTGTTTGTATTTTGAGTAATGTGTACCTATGATATACAAAAATAATTAGCATAGTTTATTTCACTTGCAACAGAAAAATAAAATTAAAAAAAAAAGAGTGAGAGAGCTAAAGCTGTGGTTCACACACAAAAATGTTCCCAACAGATGACTTAATAGATGGTAAGCATTATATGGGCTTACAAAGCTTATTCTTTGAGTTACACTGTTTAGAAAACTGACAATTTTTTCAAGGTTTCCCCAACTATTCACGGACTAGTCCCCTTAAGCCAAGCTCAACTCTAAAAGCAAGCCTTGATGAAATCTGTCATATATATCCATTTTTCAAACCAACTGCTCAGTTCATGAAATCAGTGGGTACTAGAAAACTGAATAAGTGTCATCATAGAGATTTAGAGTCACTTTATTTAGTCCATAAAGCTGTCCATCATTCAATAACATACATTTTCAGTAACCTGCCAATATTGGCAGAAAGTTGAACTATTATTAAAGTACAGTTTAAGTGATATTTAAGGGATTTATCAGTGGCTAACTCCTTATACTCCATTGACAAATTTCTTATAACAGATTTCTGTATATTTTATTAATAACATAAAACAACATGATTGTCATGTAAACTCTCACATCCACATGAACCTGACTTTCTGTTTGGCGAAGCATGACTAAAACAGCTTAAGAAGTATAATACACACCTCGGTGCATTGAACATTTACAAGTTTTGTGACAACTTTATTATCTCTCAAATGCAAAAATTTTAAAATACTTATTTATTACACATTCTTGGGGACCACTTAGGTTCTCTCTCTCTCTCTCTCTCTCTCTCTCTCTCTCTCTCTCTCTCTCTCTCGTAGATATATATATTATGTATTCTTGTTATGTGACATGTTCCATTTCCTTGAGGATCTTCTCTCCATAGAGCAAAATGTCTCTCATCTGATTAAATCTAAAAACACATGTTGATACCATTCTACAGTATGTGCAAATTATACACTACCCAGGATTTGGAAAAACCAAGCAGAACACAGATAGTATATTTTATCACTTCTCTTGCTTCTCACCTTCATGTCATTGACATATTCCCCTAGAATTTGATTCTGAACTATCAGGTTGTATCTCAATGCAGACAGAATGCTAATGTCCTGCTGAAGAAAAATTTAAATTTACTCCACTGTGTAGGCGCAGAAAGAAAAGCACCGAAAGACATTCTCACTGGCTCTAGATGTAACATATGCATCTTGTATGGTAAAATACAATCTTTTAAGCTTTGATAAAAAGAAGGGACAGATAACTCTGCATTAAAGTAGGGTATAATATAAGATCCCCAATAGCAATAACAGCATTCAATCAAAACACATGGATAGTATATGTTTGGAAAGCAAGAGAAAGCTTTTGTCGACAAAATACGAAGGACAGCAGATCAATGTAATTAAAAATATAGGTGCACTGTGTAATACTATCTATAATCAAATCCAAGAAATAGATGAATATAATTAAAGTAAGGAAAAGAGAAAGTAAGCGAACATGATTTTGCTAGTAAATTGGTGTTTTGATAACCTTGTGATGATGTGTACTTTTATTGGTACACCAGGAAGGAGGAAAGGAGGCGAGTGTGAGTGATATATGTATTGTTTCGAATTTAATAAATATGAAGTTGCTTTATATATATATATATATATATATATATATATATAAAAGCCATACGATTGTTGCTTACTAACCGGATCGGTTTACTACTTCCATTTCTTCTCGTCGGCCATAAAACTTCATATTTATTAAATTCGAAACAATCTTATCAGCGGAGGTGTTTTAGCAATCTTAAGTTTAGTGTTTATAATAATCTACTGAACAGTCCTAATAGCATGCAACATTTACCTGTATGAGCAGTCTTGAACCTCAGTATATGTGTGTGTGTTCAAAACAGTTTTGAACCTCAGTGATTCCTGAGATATATATATATATATATATATATATATATATATATATATATATATATGTGTGTGTGTGTGTGTGTGTGTGTGTGTGTGTGTGTGTGTGTGTGTGTGTGTGTTCAAAACTGGTCATACAGGTAAATGTTGCATGCTATTAGGACTGTTCAGTAGATTATTATAAACACTAAACTTAAGATTGCTAAAACACCTCCGCTGATAAGATTGTTTCGAATTTAATAAATATGAAGTTTTATGGCTGACGAGAAGAAATGGAAGTAGTAAACCGACCCGGCTAGTAAGCAACAATCGTATGGCTTTATGCATTGCCTGACATCGGATTTGAGTTGCGTCACGATGTAGCTTTTCCCATGTTCTTCGAAATCAGACCATTGGGGACAAAGCCGCCGCCTTTTAAGAGATTCTCTGAAATATACGCACCACCTGCAAGTGCATCATCTGTTGGTGAATGGTTAACGGAAAAAAAACGGGACAGTACTATAAAAAACTAAAAAAGGCTACGGTAGACGAGAAATATGCTCTCTTCAAGTGCAACCACTTAACTTCAAATGTGCATTCCTGGAGTGATCTGCTGCTGTCCCCAGCGCGTCGTGAATCACCAACATCCTTGGGAAGAGTTGTGCTTAGGAAATAAAAACATATCTTGGCAGCGATCTAAAATTTCAGTCAGGAACCTGGAAAGTTTATTTTGGCTCCGTTCGCGACGCCGGCTTCTGGCGCTGTCAAGCCACGCAGGGCAAAGCGCGCGGACGCTTCCGCGGATAATTGAGAGACGGGTGCCTCTACACTGCCTCTCACTCACGTACGCACTGTCACGCGATAAATTTTTAAGCCAATACCTTCGCTGGGCAGTAGTAACGATAATGAAAAACGAACATTCATTACAATACGGTTGCGAAGGTCGGGCCTCTTGAGGATATGTCAAATACAAACTGATTCATGGAATTCCGTTCAGAGAAACGAAGTTCCTCTCCAAGGAAACGGTAATGGCGATAAGGACGCGGCGCGGCACGGAGCCCCGCCGCCTACTGCCGTGATGGGTTGGGGCTCCTAATGCCTCGCTACTGCTGGCTACGCCGCCAGCTAAAAATACTGCCCCTTACTACCGGCCACGACTTCCTTCTAGCCCTCTCTCCCTGTTGATACTTCTGAAAAGTCCCACACACGACTCGTGCCTAATAGTGACGTATTTCACGTCCGGTTTTATACACCTACTAGATCCCGTAACAGTTTCGCGTTGTCTCATACTCTTGGCCTGATTCTTACCCTACAAAAAACCAAGCTGAGGAAAATTCAAATACTCGTATTCAGCGAACACCTTACTGCCGCTGACTCTACATATCATAACTTAATACGAGAATTGTGCAGCAGTCAACGGAAAACAAAAGCAAATATTGTTCCCCTTCGGTCTAGTTCTTTTCCCGCAAAGGACGGATAGGTTGAACAGTTAGAGTAAAAAGGATTCGAACAGTTGGCTATTTCTTAACTTTGGCAGCGCATCGTAACAAAAACATGGACTAGAAATTTCGGAAAGTTATTATCTATAAGACGATGAATAAAGAAGACAAAAGATTTAAATACAAACGGTGCAAATACAATATAAATTCAAAGAAAAATCCTTATTTTGCTAAGCAAGGAAGTTTAGTCACATACCAGTACCACTCGGCCACATCTAATAAAATTTATTATGCTATCGTGAACAAAATACCCACATTCAGCGAGGTTTCGGTATACACTTCTTGATTTCAAAGCCCATTTAGAGAAGAATTGGGTTGCCAGATGCCCCGGTTTTCTGGGCGGCTTCAGATTAAATAAATCGGAGTCCTGAAAAATACTTTCGGGAAGGCAATTTGTCCAGGATATCGGATTTCAAAGAAATATTCTTATACTACCTATTTTTCTCCAAATTCTTGCGTACATCTCCAGGTGTTAAGCTAGATACCTAAAGTTTTTATTCTCGCAGATGACGTGAGTCCCTCAAGGAGTATTACTGCAGCTTTGCTGCTGAGTTTCCATCATTGGCGCTTATCTCACTTTAGTTTAAGCTTTGCTCCAACATGTTTCTGTGTTTTTCTGTCTGCTTGTGAATCGTATTGCGGTTTCAAGTTAAATCAAAATGCCAAACGCTATGTTTGCATGTGCTTCAAAAAATGGTTCAAATGGCTCTGAACACTATGGGACTTTACATCTGAGGTCATCAGTCCCCTAGAACTTAGAACTACTTAAACCTAACTTACCTAAGGACATCACACACATCCATGCCCGAGGCAGGATTCGAACCTGCGTCCTTAGCGGTCGCGCGGTTCCCGACTGAAGCGCCTATAACCGCTCGGCCACATCGGCCGGCACATGTGCTTCCAAACCCGAATTTCATACACCGGTTTACCAATATCGCTTCTGGTTGGTCACGTAAAGATTTCAAAATCCTTTCTGGAAATCCGTTTCTATACTCCATTCGACATAAGAATAAACCTCATATAAGCATTACACTATGTATTCTTCCGCGTCCGCTGGAACTTCATTAAATTTCGTTTCATGTGGAGCGGTAGCGAAAACTGTCTCGAGTACAGTCTAGTACATTAATGGTGATGCGTTTTAAACTGTGCTTTACGCGTACATCGACTCAGCGATAAACCGGGGTAACAACAGTTACTGGCGCATTTAACTTGGCACTGGCCTGCCACCTAGGCCAACTAAAATGCAGTGATATTAACAGTTGCAGGAAAGACGTAGAAAGGGAGGAGCAGAGAAAAATGCAGCTTTGAATGTCGTTTAATTTTTAAATACGATGAAATAATGGTAAAATTCAAGTAGATACGCTTCTTAAGTGATCTGATGGAAGACATAACACGCTCATTATCTTAGCCAGGGTGCGATTTGTGCTTTTCCCAGTGGCGGGGATGTCTTAGGTGCTTAGTAGAATTATATATGTTACTAGCTTGGACCGTGGCGTTACGCATGGTTAAACAGCTATTTATAAATAGATGTTAATGCCGAAACTCACTATTGACGCGTATGCACTATCAGAAAAGCAATCCCTTGTTATATCTTTAAAAGTACATTATAGGTAAAGCTTATTTACAAAATCATCTACATATGGGTACAGTTATACGAGGGGAATTCAAAAAGTAGAGGCACATTTGTGAAAAGTTGTACCTATTCTGATGATAGAAAACTGAAACGTATTAATAGTAAGACTTACTAAAAACTTTCAGTGTTCGACTCCACAAATTTAAATTATATGTAATGTTTTACTCCAGTGCCTGGGAAATAAACATCCCAGGTTGGGATGCATAAACTAAAACCAGAGGAGGGGATGGTCTGATTCAGAGGGGGGGAAATCCCCCCCATGCCCCCCTGCAAATCGCACACTGATCTTAGCTAACACAGTACTGTAATTAAAAACAAGAGGGAGAAAAATTCCTGACTTTAACGAGGATGGTTTTTCGGCATGAGCTACTATATGACCGCCGTAAAACCCCACTGCTGGGATTTGACCAAGTAGTTAAATATTGAAGCCACTGAAGGTACTACAGTCAGACGTCTGGTAATCTCTGAACCCCTTCCATATCGGACTCCAAGGAATACATTTCAGTAATGCTACGATGATAACGACGCGATCGGCAACAAAACCCCAAGCTACAAAAAAATCCACATTTATCCCTCCTCTTTTATGGCGTGCTGTTCTGCATTTCGCCATCGTTCGGCACTAACGTTCCACAAAGCTTCGTACATTTGTTCCAGTACATTTGGCAGCTTAAATGTCTTGTTACTTCTCGCGACGAATCCCTTAACTTGCCTTCAGATCAATTCTAATTAGACAAGATTATAGTGATAAGGCGACAACTTCTTAAAAAATGCATCATTTGTGCAGTGTGCTCGATACCATGAAAATTAATGTTTTCCATGTATCTACGGCGCTTATCACTCTGGTTCGTGTGCGACCACATCTGTACGAATTAATTAGTATGTATTTGGTGAATTGCATATTTAAATTATTGAGGTATTCAGTCGGAAAAAAACTGTCGAATATAATGGGTATCGAACCGACACTTCCCAGCACATCCGATCATCAACCAATGACGCTACGATTACGCCACGCATGTAATAATATTCTTTTTCTACACACAGCGTTCCTCGAAAAGCGTCAAAGCTGGTTTTTCTCGGTAATCTTGTGAAAAA
Source organism: Schistocerca piceifrons (assembly GCF_021461385.2). Classification (NCBI taxonomy): domain Eukaryota; kingdom Metazoa; phylum Arthropoda; class Insecta; order Orthoptera; family Acrididae; genus Schistocerca; species Schistocerca piceifrons. Next base: position 524,875,451 of record NC_060141.1, read on the forward strand.
CATTAAGAACACCTTGTTTCTAGCCACTAACGGTGTTCCACGCGCGTGTTCCACTACGAAGCAGACAAAAGTCATTCGTTTTCACGTTACCTGTTAACAGCGAGACAGAGAGGGCACAAGTAGCGCTAACAGACTGTGACTGTACACGATTTTTGAAATAAAAATTACCTAGCTAAAGTAGGATTCAGAAAAACGTTATGGTTGTTAATACATCAGAATGTCTTAAAGTTTCATTTACAGTGACACAATAATAAGATATCTAATACATAAGTTGGACCTACTTCCAAGAGCGTAACACCACCAGTGTATGAGAGCAACGGCTGCTCGCCAATCATCACGTTTGTGTTTGTTTACATGTGGTTTACTCTTATAATACCGAGTATGGCTGCCGGTCTTCCACTTCACACTCGATTTTTCTCCCATGTAAACGCACAACCGTTTTTGAAACGTGGTTGGGCCATTAGATTGCGTCTTGTTTGCAAAATATTCTCCTAATATGAGCGGAGTGGCTAATTGTGCAATGAAGGAGAGGCAGAAATATTAGACGGAGATTGACGCTGTCAACCTCTAATATTGAAGTGAACAGACATAGCAGTTGTGGTGACTAAATCAGAAACTGGAACAGCTGATTTAGAGATGCCATATTTAACTAGGCAATCAAATCCACTTCAGAGAACATGTAAACACGACAGCGGGTAACATGTAAACACGACACCGAAAAACAGTTTCCGAAATTCGGTTTTCGTCTTTCGGAAGTTATGTTGAGTAAACTTAGTGAAAGAGGAAATATTCATTCCAAGACACATATTCAGAAAATGGTTCTTCATAAAACGTATAATTTGTGTTGCATTTCCATTGTACATGGGAGAAGAGCCAATACCGGGAGGTTGTAATTAAAGTGAAGCTTCTCGCGGAGGTCCAGTGTGGTCTCTCATTATCGTATAACAGTGAAACTTTGTAGATGCGCTAATTCGTTAATGTGGAACTGATTTATGCTGGAAAAAATTAGTTATAATTTTGGCCAGCAGGTGCAAATCAGGCGTTTTACGGCGTCTCCGGTGTTCATATTGAACAAATAAGGGAAGCGACGGTTAATAATAAAATTAATTTTTACTTTTCTCACTTGTTTGATCTTTTCTGCCCACATCCCATTCCTAATACATTACATATGGAAACAATTATATACGCCTTTTCTGCATTCACAGCGCCAGATTTGCATCTGGTGGGCAAAATTCGAACTAATTTTTTCCAGCGTAAATCGGTTCCATATCAGTGCATTAGAATATCTACCAAGTTTCGCTGTCATACGATAATCACAGCCCACGATGGGTCTCTGTGAGTAGCTGCACTTTAATTACAACCATCTGATATTAAGACTCATTTAGCTAGCTTAACGAATAAATCAAACGTGTGCTCTGCAAGCACTTTTAAAAATGGACAGTTATTTTTTTTCTACTTCACTTAAACAGAGAAAATTAGTTACAGGATCGGAATTAGCAACTGCTATGATACCGTTAAACATATGTCTTTGAAATTGGACTGTACTTCTAGGCTAAGCTCCAAACTTGTTAATGATTTCGAAATATGACGTTGAATAGAACAAAATCAACAGCAGTTGTGAAATCAGTGTTAGTGCAGGTCCATTATTTCGGCGTAGCTGCAGACGATAGCAATTACAAAGTCAAGAAAATATTTTCATTAATTAATTCTCTTTTCTCAGCTTAATACATGTGTACTAGTTTCTGATATCAAAATTAATCTATTTACAGTCAGTTTAAGAGAAATGTCCTGGCTTGTCAGACCAATTGTGGCAACCCTAGGACGAGACGATGTGCCAATGGGAACGTATTGTAATCATGGGATGTTGGAACGTTAACAGCTAGTGAAAAATGCAGTATGGCGCAAAATACACTTGAGTACAAAAAAGTTAGTTTTTAGTGGACCAAAAACGGTTAGAAAAATCTGTTCAAATTCATGTAATTGGATGGACGAGAATTTATTGATAATCCTGACGCAAATAAATGCACATTCTTATTAATACAGCATCCGTCTTCCTCTGTTGATATGTCACGTGCGGAAAGAGCGAGTTGGGTTTCACATGATCGAGTTTTCGAATTCATGCTGGTTGGCATGGAGGAGGTCGCTCTGTTCGAGATACCCCATATAAGTTTGCGCTCAGAACATGTTCTAACAAGGGAACCTCCCCATCGCACCCCCCTCAGATTTAGTTATAAGTTGGCACAGTGGATAGGCCTTGATAAACTGAACACAGATCAATTGAGAAAACAGGAAGAAGTTGTGTGGAACTGTGAAAAAATAAGCAAAATATACAAACTGAGTAGTCCATGGGCGACATAAGCAACGTAATGGACAATGCGAGCTTAGGAGCGCGGTGGTCCCGTGGTAGCGTGAGCATTCTTGATTCAAGTCTTCCCTCGACTGAAAATTTTACTTTCTTTATTTTTGCATAGTTATTATCTGTCCGTTCGTTCATTCATTGACATCTCTGTTCACTGTAATAAGTTTAGTGTCTGTGTTTTGCGACCGCATCGCAAAACCGTGCGATTAGTAGACGAAAGGACGTGCCTCTCCAATGGGAACAGAAAACATTTGATCGCAAGGTCATAGGTCAACCGCTTCCTCCACAGGAAAACACATCTGATATATTCTATACGACACTGGTGACGGCATGTGCGTCACATGACAGGAATATGTTGTCGACCCACCTAACTTGTACACTTGGCGAATGGGTAAAAAGATTCTTCTACATTGCCCGATTTAGGTTTTCTTGTGGATGTGATAATAACTCCCAAAAAAGTGATGAAAACAAGAGTTTGTCACATAAACTGAAAATAAAAAATTAAACTTTTCACTCGATGGAAGATTTGAACCAAGGACCTTTCGTTCCGCAGCTGCTCACGTTACCACGAGACCACGGCGCTCCTGCGTTCCTATCGTCCTTAATGTTACCTATCTTGCCTTGAACTACTCAGTTTGTATATTTTGCTTATTTTTTCGCAGTTCCACACAACTTCTTCCTGTTTTCTCAATTGATCTGTGTTCAGTTTTTCAATGCCTATCCACTGTGCCAACTTATAACTAAATCTGAGGGAGGTGCGATGGGGAGGTTCCCTTGTAAGATCAATATGAAAGATATTATATTGTAGTTTTGTGGATCATTTCAACCACCCGTTTCGTATAGGGATATGATCTATGCTTTCTTCGAAGAACTGGGTGCAGTTTTTTGTTTGAGGGATCTACGATAGCCTATAGTTAGAAGAGGAGCTAACTCAGCCACAAGTTCAGTATAGAATCTGACAGGGTTCCATTGGGCCCTGGAGCTTTGTTCAATTTTAGCGATTTTAGCTGTTTCTCAACACCACTAACACTATTACTTATTTCATTTACCTTTTCAGTGGTAAAAGGATTAAACTGGGGCAATTCTCCTGGGTTTTACTCTGTGAAGGAGTTAGGAATTTAGGAATTTCAGCATTTGCTTTGCTACCCTCATTTTTAGTTCCTGCATCATTCACTAGCGACTTGACACTAATTTTGGTGCCCCTAACAGCCTTTACATAAGACCAGAATTTCTTTGGGTTCTGTATAAGATCACTTAACATTCTGCTACAGCAGTCACTGAAGGCACCATGCATTGTTCTCTTGACAGCAAAATGTGTTTCATTCAGCATCTTTCTATGTATAGCCCTATGCTTTGTTTTACACCGATTATGCAGTAATTCCTGTTTCTTTACAAGCTTCTTTACAGTGACTGTGTTCCAAGTAGGTTCCTTACCATTATAAAATGTTCTACTGGGTACATATCTGTCCAGCGGATGGTCAACTATACTTTTAAACTTGAGCCAGAGTTCCTCTACATGCTCCTGCCCTGTGGTAAGTGTTTCAAATTTCTCACTGAGATACAACACTACGGATTTTTATCTAATTTACTGAACATATATGTTTCTACTTGTTTTAGTTATCCTTTGTTCTTCGGTAACCATTGTTGGCACAACTGCGCCATGGTCACTGATACCAGTTCTGATATGGACAATCTCAAAGAGGTCTGGTCTATTTGTTGCCATTAGATCCTATACATTTCCATCGTAAGTGGGGCTCCGAACTATCAGTTCTGGGTAGTTTTCAGCAAAGGCATTTAGTCAAGTTTCACAGAGGCTGTAATTTTCCCAATTAGCTGTTGGTTGATTAAGTCTCCACCGATGACTACAGTATGACTGGGGAACTTATTTACAAGTGAACTGAGCTCTTCTCTGAAGTTTTCGGTTACATCAGGAGGTGAGTCTGGTGGGCAATTGAAGGATACAATTATTATTTTATGTGCACCCTAGATACTGAACCTTGCCCAATCAATCTCACATGCAGCTTCAATTTCCACCTCGAAAGTCTGGCACTTTGTTGCGAATGCTTCGGCAGTTTACCATTAGGATTTTAATACTCTCACCTGTGGGAGGCATTTATGTCGATCTTACTTCTGAGTTTCCTACAGCTATCGTTATTTGGAATTGATAGAGGGTAGCTGAATCTAGAAAGCCTTTATGTGCACCCTCCACACAGTCAGTTACCTGAGTAGCAGCCTCTGATGTGTAGTGCACACCTGACCCACTTAGGGGGAACCTACAGTTCTCAACCCTATGGCCAGGAAGTAGCAGCCTAGCTTGTCACAGAACTTTTGATGTCTCTGGTTCAATTGTTCCACTCGACTCAGAACCAAGGGGCCACGATCATTCTGGGGACAATCCTGCAAGTTGTGAGCTTCGTTGAAACTCCATGCGCAAGGCTGATCTCAACATTCTTCGCTAGCTGCTGGTATGACCCAACAATGACGACGGGCATCATTTGTTCTAATGTGGGCCACAATCTGCAGTTGGTTGCACTCTGTTCCTTCAATGGCTGCTGGAATAGCCTCTTGAACACTTCGAATAAGGCCCCCAGGCATACACACTGACTGCACCTTGTGTCCTTTCCTACCTTTGCTGCCATTTTCCTAAGAGGTACCATCATTCGTCATATGTTTGAACTGCCGACGATTAATAGACCCCAACCCTTTTGCGTTTGCCGCCTCCTGACACCGGACATAACAGGTTTCCCCAAAACAGGTGAAGTCAGTCCCAATGGCTCAGTTTCAGCGAAAGACAGCATCCCAGACTTGCTGGTTAGAGGGACTGGTACAACACCTTGAGTCCTCCATGGTCCACGTCCACCCTCTACAGGGCGCCTAGATCTACCACTGACACACCACTCTTAGTCATATGGACGAGTAATGACAGATCCCGTACTTTATGCATAGGAGACAATATCCACAAGAGAGGATAGTACAGGGTGATTCAAAAAGAATACCACAACTTTAAAAATGTGTATTTAATGAAAGAAACATAATATAACCTTCTGTTATACATCATTACAAAGAGTATTTAAAAAGGTTTTTTTGCACTTAAAAACAAGTTCAGAGATGTTCAATATGGCCCCCTCCAGACACACGAGCAATATCAACCCGATACTCCAACTCGTTCCACACTCTCTGTAGCATATCAGGCGTAACAGTTTGGATAGCTGCTGTTATTTCTCGTTTCAAATCATCAATGGTGGCTGGGAGAGGTGGCCGAAACACCATATCCTTAACATACCCCCATAAGAAAAAATCGCAGGGGGTAAGATCAGGGCTTCTTGGAGGCCAGTGATGAAGTGCTCTGTCACGGGCTGCCTGGCGGCCGATCCATCGCCTCGGGTAGTTGACGTTCAGGTAGTTACGGACAGATAAGTGCCAATGTGGTGGCGCTCCATCCTGCTGAAAAATGAATTGTTGTGCTTCTTGTTCGAGCTGAGGGAACAGCCAATTCTCTAACATCTCCAGATACTGTAGTCCAGTTACAGTAGCACCTTCGAAGAAAAAGGGACCAAAAACTTTATTGGCTGAAATGGCGAACAAATGTACAACTAAATGAAACTTTATAGCTCCCTTAATTCGCCGACAGATAGTGCTTAGCTCTGCCTTTTGTCGTTGCAGAGTTTTAAATTCCTAAAGTTGTGGTATTCTTTTTGAATCACCCTGTACTTGAGGTACCTCTGGTACAGGTATCATTGGTACACGACTTCCAACATACCGAATCGCAGCAGCTGTCAATCGATTGCCAGGCGATTTCTAGCTGCTTACGAACATCAAGCAACTCATCCCGTGTTCGAGAACAGCATTCACAGTGTGGCTGCATTTTGGCTGGCCCATTGTATTACAAGACAGTGAAAAATTACTTTAAATTAAGCTCACTGATTATCGTTTAATCTGTTGATCTAAAAAGTTGCTAATTCCCTATAAGAACTGAATCAAATACACAAAACGAGATTTCTACTATCGCAACACAAAAACCTGTGGTAAAATCTACTAACAACGTTTTGTCTTACATTATATTTGTTTGCGAACTCGAAAAGAGTTAATTTACGATAAATGTAGATAATATATAGGGCTACTCCTCTTTAAGGGAAAACTAGATTTAACACAATATGTTAGTCAGAAAATCTGTTACAATAACTGACTCACAAGCATTGATTTCTTCCAAATTACTCGTAGATCATGCACATGACAATGGTAGCGTCCCAAAATTCTCAGAAACGCACGTTTATTTTCGCCGATACACAATGACGTAGTATTTGGCAGGAGTGTGAACCACAAACGGTGATTTGCTATGAAATAAATTATGCATTCAAAATACTAGAACCGGCAACTTACGAAAATACAGTTTTGTAAGAATCGGAAAATTCTCACGTAATTGTACAATGAAATTAGAGAACGATTTTTTTGAATGAGGATAGGCCTACCATTTCCAAAATTTTTAAAAGAGCACAATCAAGTTTCAGTCTACAATTAAGGATGACAGTGCTAGTTTATCGCGGCACTCGCGAATGTTCGAAATTTCGCAATATGTCACTATACATACGGATATTGACAAAGGTGGCGACTTTCCAACATCTCTGTGGATGCATATCAATGGTGGAATGTAATATATGTTATCTGGGAAGTCTCGATATTTTTTAAATTTATTAGCTTTAATTTATAATCTTTTATGAATGCTGCCTGTGACATGAAGGTCTGTGCTATGAAAAGATAAAATATAACGGAACTATAAGCACAGCTTGAGACTGTCCCAGCTCAATCCGTAATACAGCTGAGTTAAAAGCAACAGAAATGAGATCAAACTCGGGTTCAAGTGTACTTGGACGAACCTACAGACCCAGAGTCGTAACGTACGCGATCGGCTTCCTTCTGTCACGGATTATTCTTTATTGTTGCTCAATATTGGCAAACAGATATTTTAAAACAATTGTTGACGAATGAAGTGGAGGTATTGTAGTGTGTCACTTGAAAGCAAGTCGAAAAGATGGGATTCCATTCACAGTATAGTGCGGCTCTTATTCTATGGTGTGGCTTTGACTTGGTCAGCGAAAGGCAGGGAATGAAGGAATAGCGGCGGGTGTTGCTTGGTTGGCTTTGCACAAAGACATCTGAAACAAACATATGCTTTAGACCAGAAACCGTAACATTGCATTAAAACAAGCGTTCAGTGCATAGTGCTGTGGAATGTGGAAAAAACCGCAAATTGGCGTTCATAAGAAGAAGAACAATACCAAAAATGCAACAGGAGCGCAATATATAAGAAATTGTCCACGCAACCTGCCACTGATGATGCCTTGCAGAAAATATAGGCGAAACGTGTATGGCACTAAAATTGTGTTTTATTCAGTTGCTGTCAGACGGTCCATAAGTAAAAATTATCAATATACCGTAATATTACACGCAACTGAGGAAGACAGGACTACAAAAGTTGAATATGCTTTAGAGGTCATAAATTTTAACTTACATCTCAGTGTTTCAACAATCATTACTTTTTGATAAAGGCAAGTCAGGTATATTTATTTTATTTTGTTTTTATCAAACTAAAAATTTTGTGAGGATTACGAATGTGGGTGCTCGAGCCCGGGCGCACGCACGTAGCCTCATGTATAAAGAAACGTGCGTATTGCACGGATTTTTCACGTGGCTTAGCAACAGCTAGGAAATTGACCAAAAAGGGAATGTGGAAAGTCTTCGAATCCTAGGCGTTTAGTTTGTGGTGAGGACGTACCAAACAGAGCACCACAGGCAGGCACATGGCTGTTGCAAGTCTCCACGTTTGGGATGGTGAAGCTCTTGCGAATGCGCATGGGGGCCCCCTCGCCTCTTCATCCAACTTCCACTTGTATGTATTACGCACGAAAAGATACACAGATGTATAACAGCACATTAAAGCTGGATTTACAACTGTGCTCTTTGCGATTAGCCGCCGCGCGGCTGTTCTTACCGCGCCTGTTGACGTATGGCTCTTTTCAACAAGTGCACATCAGTGATTTCATTTACATCTACAGAGAAGCACGCACGCTGCTCTAGTCATGATGCTGCAGCTACGTGTTAAATGTGCCTATGTGGTGAGCAGTGGGGTTCGTTTCTCACAGCCAACCAGGTTTGCTGGGGATGTGCACCAGCGCGGCTGCAATATAAACGTGTCCTCTAGTGCAAGCTGATAACTATGTGGCAATACTTATGAGGTTTACTGAGAGGAACGAAACACTTGTTAGATACGTAACATTTACAATGAACAGATCGTAAATGTGCATATGCAACTGTCTAGCAAAACGTGTCATAATAATAACGAAAAAGAGAAATTATAATCATCAAATTAACACTGTTGTACAGTCCTTCAGTTTATATTAAGTATGCATACTTTTGTTTCACTTGGAGGTCTCAAAGACAAGTATTAGCAAGTGTTTCAAACATATGTAAATTTTGTTGTCGCCGCGGTGAATTCGATTTGCTGGTTAAAGCCGGATGCGTTAGTTGAAATTTATGAAGCATGGAGGGGAGCAGTTGCTGAAACAATGGATCTCAAACATTCGAGGGCTGGCTGGTGGCTAACAAAGCAATACTTGGCATTAGATTTTGCCTTTTCGATTCCATTTGCAAATCAGTAAATACTTTATCGGTGTGCATTTCTGCTAGAGTATGGACACATGTCTGCTACAGCTTTCTAATGTTTTTCATAAGTATATTCTCTAAAATAAGTAAGGTGACAGCCTTCTCAAAGCTCTGATCCTTTGGGCGCAACATGGTAAGGGTCTCATCATTTACAGGGTCTATGTCATCAGGTTGTACAGAGTTTCAGGGAGACCATGAGGGAACAATTGGCAGGAATGGGGGAAAGAAATACAGTAGAAGAAGAATGGATAGCTTTGAGGGATGAAGCAGTGCAGGCAGCAGAGGATCAAGTAGGTAAAAAGACGAGGGCTAGTATAAATCCTTGGGTAACAGAAGAAATATTGAATTTAATTGATGAAATGAGAAAATATAAAAATGCAGTAAATGAAGCAGGCAAAAAGGAATACAAACGTCTCAAAAATGAGATCGACAGGAAATGCAAAATGGCTAAGCAGGGATGGCTAGAGGACAAATGTAAGTTTGTAGAGGCTTATCTCACTAGGGGTAAGATCGATACTGCCTACAGGAAAATTAAAAGGGCCTTTGGAGAAAAGAGAACCACTTGTATGAATATCAAGTGCTCAGATGCAAACCCAGTTCTAAGCAAAGAAGGGGAAGCAGAAAGGTGGAAGGAGTGTATAGAGGGTCTATACAAGGGTGATGTACTTGAGAACAATAGTATGGAAATGGAAGAGGATGTAGATGAAGATGAAATGGGAGATATGATACTGCGTGAAGAGTTTGACAGAGCACTGAAAGACCTGAGTCGAAACAAGGCCCCAGGAGTAGACAACATTCCATTAGAACTACTGACGGCCTTGTGAGAGCCAGTCCTGACAAAACTCTACCATCTGGTGAGCAAGATGTATAAGACAGGCGAAATACCCTCAGACTTCAAAAAAAAAAAAAAAAAAAAAATATAATAATTCCAATCCTAAAGAAAGCAGGTGTTGACAGATGTGAAAATTACCGAACTATCAGTTTAATAAGTCACAGCTGCAAAATACTAACACGAATTCTTTACAGGCAAACGGAAAAACTAGTAGAAGCCGACCTAGGGGAAGATCAGTTTGGACTCCATAGAAAAATTGGAACAAGTGAGGCAATACTGACCCTACGACTTATCTTAGAAGCTAGATTAAGGAAAGGCAAACCTATGTTTCTAGCATTTGTAGACTTAGAGAAAGCTTTTGACAATGTTGACTGGAATACTCTCTTTCAAATTCTGAAGGTGGCAGGGTAAAACACAGGGAGCGAAAGGCTATTTACAATTTGTATAGAAACCAAATGGCAGTTATAAGAGTCGAGGGGCATGAAAGGGAAGCAGTGGTTGGGAAGAGAGTGAGGCAGGGTTGTAGCCTCTCCCCGATGTTATTCAATCTGTATATGGAGTAAGCAGTGAAGAAAACAAAAGAAAAATTTGGAGTAGGTATTAAAATCCATGAAGAAGGAATAAAAACTACGAGGTTTGCCGATGACATTGTAATTCTGTCAGAGACAGCAAAGGACTTGGAAGAGCAGTTGAACGGAATGGATAGTGTCATGAAAGGAGGATATAAGATGAACATCAACAAAAGCAAAACAAGGATAATGGAATGTAGTCGAATTAAGTCAGGTGATGCTGAGGGTATTAGATTAGGAAATGAGACACTTAAAGTAGTAAAGAAGTTTAGCTATTTGGGGAGCAAAATAACTGATGATGGTCGAAGTAGAGAGGATATAAAATGTAGACTGGCAATGGGAAGGAAAGCGTTTCTGAAGAAGAGAAATTTGTTAAAATCGGGTATAGATTTGGGTGTCAGGAAGTCGTTTCTGAAAGTATTTGTATGGAGTGTAGCCATGTATGGAAGTGAAACATGGACTATAAACAGTTTAGACAAGAAGAGAATAGAAGCTTTCGAAATGTGGTGCTACAGAAGAATGCTGAAGATTAGATGGGTAGATCACATAACTAATGAGGTGGTGTTGAATAGGATTGGGGAGAAGAGAAGTTTGTGGCGCGACTTGACTAGAAGAAAGGATCGATTGGTAGGACATGTTCTGAGGCATCAAGGGATCACCAATTTAGTACTGGAGGGCAGCGTGGAGGGTAAAAATCGTAGAAGGAGACCAAGAGATCAATACACCAAGCAGATTCAGAAGGATGTAGGTTGCAGTAGGTACTGGGAGATGAAGAAGCTTGCACAGGATAGAGTAGCAGGGAGAGCTGCATCAAACCAGTCTCAGGACTGAAGACCACAACAACAACTACAACATGTCATCAGTCACGCGTTTTTGATAGACCTGTGAATTTGTAGAGTCGTTTTTCATTATATCTTATCTAAGAGTAAACCTAGAACATTTGCTATCCTTGCTCCCCTCCCTCAACTATATGGGGCCACTGATAGTGAAGGGAAGTACAAAATTGTGCTGCTGTTGTAGCTTTACATGAAAATGAAATATATCAAAATTCTGTGTTGTATCCGTCAAAAGGCATAATTAACTAGAATAGCCGAGGAGAACAGTTGCCTGCCATGGTCACAGAGGCGCCTAAGGATAGTAAATTATAGGTGACACCGACAACATCGAATTCTGCCAATGACAGATATCGGCCGAAGACGGTGATCTTTTTGAATCAGTATGCCATTATGAGCGCCGTCACATAATAGCCGATCTCATCGCCAAAACATATAGTATTCGGACGACACTCGGTGAAATTGTTATCAGTTTGTTTTCTTCGGTCAAATAGACCGATGTTCTCACATTTGGACTGTGAGATATTGATAAGTTTAATACCAGAAAGAGTGAGTTTGTGGCATCATAAAAATATCGTAATCGAGATATAGTTCAGAATTGATGGGCCAAAATCGAAGGTTTATTGGAAAGGAAGGCGTATATTATGCTTTAAAGTTACTCTAGTGGATCCTTTTAGAGTTGTGGTAGGTGGACAGTAGCCGTCTACTAGTTATTATTACTGCTTACTGGCGTTTTTACGCCAGTAGGGTGGTATTTCTGTTACATGACGAGGTTTGCAAATGTGTTAGTAGTGTCCACTTTTCTGTACTCTACGTGTTCAGAGTAACTTATTTTAAATCTAAACTTTATCTTTCACACATATGCTAAATGTCAGTCATTGAAGGTTAGTTAACATATGTCTGCACAACTTAAAATAAATTCAGATTTTTTAATCTCGCTTTTCAGGGTCACCATTAACCATCTTGAGTGTGCAGAGCCAAAGACTCAACGTGAAACACTTCTGGATAAAGAAAGCTAATCTCGAGTACTTGTAGAGGTGCGATTCGAGCTCTATTAAAAAATCTGATACTCCCATCAAAGCTGCAGTCCTAGCTCAACTGAAACTTGATGTGACACTTCGGTATTTGCATCTGGTTATTACAGCTTTCCAATATTCAGGCCTACACCACGTTATGAAAACTAATCACGAACGGCATGCTTGATTCAGCTCCTTCTGGATGCTAATTGGTGGTGTGAGCAGGAAAGTGGTATCACAAAGTTAAAGCGTTTTTTTACTTTTGTGGCATGGCATTTTTCCTTCATCTCATATATTCGTAAATCTTGTCTGGTAATTCCAGTAACTGATGACAGAGTGTACAGTACTCACCACATTCTTTTAGAGATAGATATAGTATATTTAGATGCATTCAGCATTTTTCCAATAAGATCAGATGATGCAGCACTCATCCCCAAACACAGAGGTGGTGTATCCAGCCCACACATGGATGTTAAAATCTAACCTACTTCCTACATAGAACAGATTCTAACCTAACCTAATCTCCTTGACCTTGCCAGAAAGTGACAAAGGAGATCGAATGCACTGTGACCAAGCTATCGGCTGATGTTATCGGGTAACCTCTGGCGATTGCATCTCACAACTGTTGTCTGTGCCACTGTGAAATCAGCCGAAGCAAAATGAACACACTTTGTATGCTGCGATCATAGTGCAGACATTTTTATTGTTCCAACAGTCTTATGCTGACCTCATCTGATCTTATGGAATTTGTTATAAAATTACCATGTTACATTAAATGAAATCACCATGTATACATATATCAGTAAAAAAACTAGTTGATAAGGTCCTCATATTGTCCATACATGTTGGTGGTGAATACGATTTTCACAAGTTTGCTATGCAGAAAGCAAAAAAATTCAGAAATGAAAAGCAGACCCCTACCAATGGAAATGAAATCAGTGTAAATTGTTGAGAAATAGTGGTAAGTCTTACAAATCTCTGAAAACGAAGAAGAAAGTCAGCGCGAGAAGGTTGTCTCCTCCATGTCATGTGAAATGTCGATTGCACAAGTGTTCTACTGAATTTACTGAAGAGGAAGGAATGAGTTTTTGATAAGTACTAGGTCTTAGGGGACATAAATGATCAAAGAGGTTCCATTCTCCAGTCCATACAAACAATTTGCCCAAAGTATACGCATTCCTTGTCAAGTTCAATAATGCAGTTTACATTATTTCACGAAGAATGGAAGAAGACAGAGTATGGAAAACTTTCTTTACAGCGACTATCGATATTTCAAACAAGTGTGTAGAACAGTAATGTCCAAGAGTGCAGATGATTTCTTAGCCAATGATGTAAGAGGACAGCATGAAAGCCACCCAAAAGTTTCCGAGATAATAAACAAGGATTTGGGTAACATTTCATCCACTCCTGTGTTAGAAAGCCAATACTTCCTCTACGCGGTATACTGAGTGTGGCAAAACAATAAGTGCAGTTGCACAGGGATTAAAGATACTTGCGAGGAATTAAGGGACTCAGTTGGAAATTTAAAATGTACACCAACATTCAACTATGAAATTCGCTAGGCATTTTTCTCTCCTAAAAGGGACCAGTGTCAACAGTGTGCAAGTTACATTAATCTAAAGTAAGATGATAGAAACAAAGCCCAAAATGAGTTTGATACACACATAGAAGAAAAGGAATTTAAGCAGAAATGTGAAGGAAAAGCTTAATTTATTGCACGCAGATTCATTTCACAAACAGCAAACTTCCAGGATATTGTAGTCCAACATAGTATATTAGAAATGTTCAGCAATAGAGGTACATCTCCTAACATCACTCACGGGAACAACAAGGAGGGTGAAGGGGTACAGTTTTTATGATAACTATTATTAACTGAACCATAAGCTGCCATTTAGCATCATTTAATACATATTCCAAGCATGAATCCTACAAATGATACATTTCAGTACAAAGTGAAATTCCAAACTCATTTATCTAAGCACCTGATTTATGGAGACGTTCCGCTATTGCAGCCCATGAGCAATATGTTCGTCAAAAATACAAAAGATAATCTTTATTTTGGTCGGGTTTGCAATCGTCTTTTCCTCATTCTTATTTATGAAGAACTGTAGACAGTCATTCTGTCTCACACCAGCCAGATAATATTACTATTATCTGGCTGGTGTGAGACAGAATGACTGTCTACACAACCTAAAATTTCAAAAATTCCCCACTTGTTAGAAACAACATTCCTTACCACTGTGCCCAGGAAATGCCGACAGCTATGCCAAGCTATTGTAACTATGTAGAAAGCTGTATCACTCATTTACCTTGCATTTGTAATGATTCTAAGGGAAAATGGGAGCTGCAGGCAGTGGGCAGACATGCAGAACTGGTGATTTTCAAAGTAAATATATAGTAAATAACTTTTTACGAGATTGAAAAAGTATTCTTGATTAATGTTTGAAAATTGTCTCAATTAATAGGGGGGTCATAACCGTCGAGTATAGTGTACTAAACTTCACATCTATGTAGCAACACTAGTACTATTATATTCTTTGTCTGTCTCTCTCTCTCTCTCTCTCTCACACACACACACACACACACACACACACACACACACACACACACAGAGAGAGAGAGAGAGAGAGAGAGAGAGAGAGAGCAGGAGGGGGTAAGATTTTCAAGAAAATAACATTGCAGATTTGTAATTACCTTGCATTTCATGTGTTTTCAAAATTAGATGATGAAGAAGTGTTGGAGTACTTGTTATTGGACTGACATTGACCTTCCAGACTTGGATGATGATTAAATTCCTGGTAATACTCCACATACTAATGGTGACAGGGAGGAATATGCCAACAATGTTTTGTTAGAGGAGATAAATATTTTTAGTAATGTTATGTGATAAATCTGTACTTAACACTGTTCATTTCTAATGAATACAGAAATCACACTTAATTACACATTAAGATGCAGGGTCAGTCTGATATTTGTATCAATGTGCAACTTGGAGGTCAGCTTATAATGAAAACCTCCCATCTCAGAAAAGTTGTGCGTGGTTTTTCTTACTTAATATGGTTGCAAATGTAGTTTCTTTTTTCCTCACTAGAGGGCAGCACAAGGCCATTACTTCCCATTGGCTCGCTTACAGTTGAAATACAAGGTTTTCTAATAATGCAATAAAAATATTTTTAGTTTGAGATGTGAGGTTTTTATTCTGAGCTGACAATATGCTGTATTTTTTCTAGGATGCTACAAAAGTTATAAACAACAGGAAATCTTGGAGTTGGAGACATTTCATGATTCCAAATCTTCCAAGTTTGCAACATTATCCACAGATCAGTTCTCAAGAATGGACATACCACAATTACTTTTCACAGTACATTGATTTCTCTCTGTTTCAGCTCATTTCAGAGAAAACAAATCAGACATATACTTTGCTGTACAGTAAGTCTTAAAACAACTCCAACAGGGGTAATGAGTTGGTATGCTGTGCCAGGGGTGACGGCCTGCTGACATTATTTTATAATAAGGATGTTTCAGCAAAGGCAATACAAAGTATGTATTATAGCAGATGCTATGATCAGGGAAAGGTATTTTCAACTAAGAAAACCTGTTAAAGTTGTATTTGACAATGACAAACCTGAAAATGAGAGACAAAAGATAGAATGTGGAATGTGCATCCATTCTTGGAAAAAGTCAGGAGGAGGCTGTTTTCCACAACCTTGATTTTTCCACATTTCTGTTGGTGAAATGATGGTTCCATTTCAAAGCACTGTGGCTTCAAACAGTATGTTACAGGAAACCAGATACTGCAGTTATTAATTATCTGTTTCCATATAAAGAGACCCAGGAAAATGCTAACACTCCATCAAAGGAGATTTTGCAACTGAAAGCTTTTAAGATGATGCTTGGATAACAGATTCTGAATAGAAATAACAAACTGGGTAATGAAGAGCAAGTTGACACTCTTGATAAGGAGGCTAGTCCAGAAGAACACGAGCTTTGTCCACTTACAAGAAGGAATCTAGTAACACTGCCATCTCTGGAAATCCAAAAGCTGAGGACATGCCTGATAACTGACATAACAATTTTTCAAAAATAATGTATAGAGAATTGCAAAACGCTTTGTAGAGCTAAATGTGTAACCCATAAAATGTTTTTATGATTAAATGCACAGCAAAACTGTCTTGCTGCATTTCATAACAGTTAATGTGTGTATCTGTGGAACTTGTACCTTGAACTTTGTAATTTTTCAATGGATATAATGTAATAAAAAAGATCTGCTGTATTCCTTCTAGATTACATTAAAAGTTATTTCCTACTATTATAAATGGAAAACATATCTAACAATTTCCATTAATTTACTTATTAAGATTAATGAATAACTTCGAATTTACTGAGACCTGAAAGTGTAGTACACTGTACCTGCATTTATGCTCTAATGGTCAAAGTAGGAATTTCAATGATTTTTTTGAAATTTGGTGAGTTTTTTCCACATGTCCCACACATGTTCTTTTTACAACAATTAAAAAAAGAAAGAAAGAAAGGAATTCTCAGAATCCAGGAGGTGAAGGTGGGTTTAGACTTGTGTAACTTTCTGTGTACACTGGATGCACGTAGTTGTTGGTTTGTGTGCATGGAACACCATGCACAGGCACACAAGTCGCCTCATCCTAGACAGGGAGACGTGTCTAACAGTCATACCTTGTCTGCAGCTCTCTCTCCATTTGGTGATTTGTTTTACTACACTGTCCAGTCAAATTAAAGTGACCACAGCATATGTTTGACATCAACATGCAATAACTACTCACAGATGGCAAGTGGCAGCACGAGCAGTGGAGTGTATATGAAGTATGTCAGGGGACACAAATAACAGTGCAGTTGTAGTAATGCCAAAATGGAGCAATTTATCTGATGTTCAGTAGGGTACGGTCATTGGCTTTTGGGCCAAGGGGGGCAGAATTACTGTAAGCACTAAGTGTGTAAAGTGTTCTCACACTGCCATGGGTAAAGTACACCGTGCATAGCACAATGGCACTATCCAAAACTGGTGCTGAGGCAACTGTGGTTCATCACAGGCCACAGATGACAGGGGTGCACAACAGCTGCGGAGATCTATATGGGCTAAAAGACACGCAAATTTTCAGCAACTGACAACCAAGGGGCTACCAACAGGGTCTCCTCAATGACTGTTAATCAAACATTGCTGTGTATGGGTCTATGCAGTAGGTGCCTTGTTCATGTACCCATGCTGAATGCTGTTCATTAGACATGATGGCTGGAATTTGCACGCCAGTACCACAACTGGATGTCCCTCAAGTGGTGACAGGTAGTCTTTTCTGATGAATCAAGTTTTATGCTCCATGAATGTGAAATGTCTGAAAGCAAACACATGCAAGAATTGTCGGAAGGGTACAGGCACAAAGAGCAAGCATACCGGTATTGGTCCGGGGTTCGTTTTCATGGCATTCCCTGGGTTATCTTGTCATACTGAAAGGCACAATGGATCAACACAAGCCCGCACCTATCCTTGGGGACCATGTCCAACCTTACAAGCATTTTGTTCTCCCTTGGCACGATGGCATCTACCAGCAGGGCAATCAATGTGTCGCACAGCTCACAGTATATGTGCATTGTTCAAAGAGCACCACAATGAGTTTACTGTACTCCCCTGGCCACCTAACTCGCCAGATTTAAACCCAATAGACGGCCTGTGGGACCATCTCGATCTGGTTGATCATACCGAGGATCCTGAACCAAGAAAACTAGTGTAGCTGGCCATGGCACTGGAGTCTGTACGGCTCCACATCCCTGTCAGTACCTTACAGAAACCCAATGGCTCTCTTCCTGTACGTTTCGCAGCGTCTGCACTGCTAAAAGTGGTTTTCAGGCTTTTGACAGGTGGTCACTTTCATGTGACGGGACAGTGTATGACTCACTGTTAAAAGATTCTGTTTTTTGCCTGTCAGTGGTTTTCTCCATTCTCATTTGACAGTGGTCTAATGAGAAACACAATGAATTTGAAAAGTACTACTGTGCATTTATTTTTTCTGTCTGATTAATTCTGCAGATTATAAAGACAGAATGAAATAAAATTACTGTCTAGTTTCTCAGAAATATGAAAAGCCTGGAAGCTACAACTGTAAATCTACATCTACATACATACTCTGCAACCCACCATACGGTGTGTGGCGGAGGGTACCTCGTACCACAACTAGCATCCTCTCTCCCTGTTCCACTCCCAAACAGAACGAGGGAAAAATGACTACCTATATGCCTCTGTACAAGCCCTAATCTCTCTTATCTTATCTTTGTGGTCTTTCCGCAAAATATAAGTTCGCGGCGGTAAAACTGTACTGCAGTCAGCCTCAAATGCTGGTGCTCTAAATTTCCTCAGTAGCGATTCATGAAAAGAATGCCTCCTTTCCTCCAGAGGCTCCGAACCAAGTTCCTGAAGCATTTCCGTAACACTCGTGTGATGATCAAACCTACCAGTAACAAGTCTAGCAGCCTGCCTCTGAATTGCTTCTATGTCCTTCCTCAATCCGACCTGATAGGGATCCCAAACACTCGAGCAGTACTCAAGAATAGGCCGTATTAGTGTTTCATAAGTGGTCCCCTTTCAAGATGAACCACATTTTCTCAAAATTCTACCAATGAAACGAAGACGACTATCTACCTTCCCCACAACTGCCATTACATGCTTGTCCCACTTCATATCGCTCTGCAATGTTACGCCCAAATATTTAATCGACGTGACTGTGTCAAGCACTACACTACTAATGGAGTATTAAAACATTACGGGATTCTTTTTCCTATTCATCTGCATTAATTTACATTTATCTATATTTAGAGTTAGCTGCCATTCTTTAGACCAATCACAAATCCTGTCCAAGTCATCTTGTATCCTCCTACAGTCACTCAATGATGACATCTTCCCGTACACCACAGCATCATCAGCAAACAGCCGCACATTGCTATCTACCCTATCCAAAAGATCATTTATGTAGATAGAAAACAACAGCGGACCTACCACACTTCCCTGGGGCACTCCAGATGATACCCTCACCTCCAATAAACACTCACCATCGAGGACAACATACTATTACTTAAGAAGTCTTCGAGCCACTCACATATTTGGGAACCAATCCCATATGCTCGTACCTTAGTTAGGAGTCTGCAGTGGGGCACCGAATCAAACGCTTTCTGAAAGTCAAGGAATATGGCATCTGTCTGACACACTTCATCCATGGTTCGCAAGATATCATGTGAAAAAAGGGCAAGTTATGTTTCGCAGGAGCGATGCTTTCTAAAGCCGTGCTGATGCATGGACAGCAACTTCTCTGTCTCAAGGAAATTCATTATATTCGAACTGAAAATATGTTCGAGAATCCTGCAACAAACCAATGTTGAGGATATTGGTCTGTAATTTTGAGGATCCATCCTACCCTTCTTATATACAGGCGTCACCTGCGCTTTTTCCCAGTTGCTCGGCACTTTATGTTGGGCAAGAGATTCGCGATAAATGCAAGCTAAGTAAGGAGCCAATGCAGTAGAGTACTGTCCGTAAAACCGAACTGGAATCCTATCAGGATCTGGCGATTTATTTATTTTCAACCGATTCAGCTGCTTCACAATCCCAGGGATGTCTATCACTATGTCCTCGATACGGGAATCTGTACAAACAGTGGTATGTTTGTACGATCCTCCTGCGTGAAAGATTTCTCAAATGCTAAATTTAAAATTTCAGCTTTCGTTTTGCTGTCTTCTGTTGCCAGGCCAGACTGATCAGTGAGTGACTGGATAAAAGCCTTCGACCCACTTACTGATTTAATGGATTTCCTTGGGTTTTCAGCAAGATCTTTTGCTAAGGTATGACGGTGATAGTGGCTGAATGCTTCACGCATCGCTCTTTTTACAGCAGCACGAATCTCTACTAACTTTTACCTATCCTCATTCTCCCGATCTTTCTTGTACCGCGAGTGCAACTGTCTTTGCTTCCTGAGCATTCTCCGAATTGCGCTGTTAAAGCACGGTGGGTCTTTTCCGTTCGTAGCCCACTTTTTCGGCACATACTTGCCCAATGCGTGATTTAAAAGGTGTTTAAAATTTGCCCATAATTCTTCCACGTCCATCGTACCGGAAGTAAATGAAGTCGATTCATTTACTAAATGGGATGCTAACAACTGCTTATTTACTCTTTCTAGTAAGAATACTCTCCTAGCCTTCTTGACCGACTTTTTAACTTTCGTAACCATACTTGTAATGACAACATCATGATCACTAATCCCTGTCTCAACACTGACACCGTCGATTAGGTCTGGTCTGTTCGTGGCTACCAGATCTAAAATATTTCCATTAAGCGTTGGCTGTCGATTTAGCTGCTCAAGACAGTTTTTGGATAATGTGTTCAAAAGTAATTCACACAACGGCTTGTCTGTACCACCTGTAATAAATCCATAGACATCCCAGTCTATACTAGGTAAGTTGAAGTTGCCTCCGACTAATATAGCATGATCCGGGTACTTCTGTGATACAGAGTGTAGACTCCCTTTGAATGATTCTAGAACTGTCACGGTGGAACCTGGTGGCCGGTAATAATACCCAACAATTAACTTTATTTCTCCTAGCCCTGTTAAAAGTGTCCAGATCAACTGCAATGAAGACACCACCTCCTACGGTGTCTAATCTGTCTTTCCAATACGCGTTTCAACCCTCACTAAATATTTCAAAGTCATGTATGTTGAAGAAAAAGAGTGATTCTGGGACAACTGAGGTGTTAAAGAAATCTTGGTTCTATTAGAGCCACTCTGATTCACAAATAAGCTGTGTCAACTAGACCCCTGAAGTCATGCTTATAACTGAAATACCTATTTCCACTGCTGTATGGGTACTGCAGAAAAATATGGTTGCTACCCAAAAGCCCCAGAAAGTGCATGAAATTACACCTCAGTTCAGAATCTCATACGATATCTAACCACTCTCTCTAGAGTTGGTAAGCTGAAGATAAACAAAAAGGAAACTAAAAAATTCTAAGTAAATGCTTCTGACAAAATCATAATTCCCCCCCACCCCCTCCTCCCAAATAAGAGGGGCATTCAGTAAGTAAGGCAAACACACACACACACACACACACACACACACACACACACACAGAGAGAGAGAGAGAGAGAGACAGATATATACATATTTTCCCGTGAAAGCAGGTAGGTTTTATTGAGAATACCAATACACCACATTATTCCCCACTCTTTTGCCTACAAAACCATATTTTTCAACATTTCCTATGTTCAATGGAATGGCCTTATGTCACCTTACTTGGAGGGCCAGTATGCCTGCATGGTATCATTCTACTGGTCGACGTAGGAGCCAAAGTCTTTCTGCTTCAATACCCTCCCCACCACCAATGTACTGCTTCCTTGGAATGCATCCTTTGTTGGACTGAACAAAGTCAGAAGATGCGAGATTCAGGTTGTAGGGTGGATGAGGAAGCACAGTCCAATGAAGCTTTGAAAGCTCCTCTTGCGTGCACAGACTTCTGTGAGGTCTTGCATTGTCATGGAGAAGGAAGTTTGTTTGCACTTTTGGGGCAATGCAGAAGTTGTTTCTTCATAAACTTCAGAGTTGATCTTTGCACCATGAACGAGGGTGTAAAACGAGTCCCAGAAGACAATCACCATTACTTAACCAGCTAGGGTGTGGCTTTGAACAACTTCTTCAGAGGAGAGGTAGTGTGGGGCCACTCCATGAATTGCTGTTTCATTTCTTGTTCGAAATGACAAACCCATGTTTCATCGCCTGTGGTGGTGATCAGCCAGAAATTGTCGTGATCACCTTCGTAACACACAAGCAATTCTGCACAGATGGTCCTTCATTGCTCTTTATGGTCTTCTGTTGGGTGGTGAGGAACCTAGTAGGCGCACACTTTTGAGTACCACAACTGTTGGATGAATGTGTCAGCACTACCACCACAGACGTCCTGTTGCACAGCAAGGTGGTTGATTATAATCTGTCAATCACCTCATACGAGGGTGTCATGAGGGCGTCCGCACATTCCAAACACTGCAGGAGCCACATGTGTGTGTAGCCGGCCAGCAAAAGGGACATTGGACGACCGTGCTGCAACAATGACAGGCACCTTGCCCAGTGTCTCACAACATCCAACTGAGCAGCAAGGTGTTTGATTGTGATCTGTCAATCACATCGAGTGAGTGTGTTTGCACATCCCAAAATTGCAGGCGTCACAGCTCTGAGACATTGGTCAGGTTTGTGCCACCTTGTTGCAATGATGACAGATGCCGAGAATTCACCGTTCTGTTGTTCACTGCCAGGTCTCCATAGACATTCCACAAGTGCCTATGAATATCTGTGATGCTCTGGTTTTCTGCCAAAGTACACAGTTCTCTGCATGGAAAGCACCTTCATTACAGTTGCCATTTTATATATCACTTAATCTTCCAGAGGGAAAAAGTTAAGTGGTCATAAACTTATCTTTGTGCAGGTTTCCATTGATTTCACCAGAGATTGGCAATATTGTGGGGTCATGCTGGACTTCTGTGCAGTAGGTAACTAGAAAAGGAACTACTAACTGGCGTAACTGTTTAGTCCAGTTGACAAACGAAAATTAAAGGGGAAAAAATCATGTACTCACAAATTTTTGTGCAGTGGTAGGAGAAAGTGTCATTAACAACATACTACAAATCCCATACATAGTGTGCAAGTGGGGTGTGGTGGTGGTGGTGGTGGTGGTTAAGGGGGGAGGAGACATTTAAAGGTCACTTTTGTAAGTCATCTCGAGTATCTCAAAAGCTGCAGCTTCTAGTGAAAATCTTTGTGTGTTCAAAGTTAAATTACATTAAATTTCCTAAAAAAACGGTGCTTTTCATTTTTTTCTCTGGCATTAATAATTTTCATGTTGCAGGGAATGGAAGCATGACAGCTTATTAAAAACAGTGTTTTCAAGATATGAAATTACTGTTTACTGTCAAATGAAGTGGGTTAAGAAGAAACATTGAATGTGTCAAAGAATGGAAACTCCAGCAAGAAATATCAACAATGTAGGAAAAAGATTGCTATTTGCTGTAAAGAAGACAGGTTAAGTTGCAGTCAGGCACGATTAGAAGATACTTACACAAAACTTTCAGCCACAGTCTTCATCAGCAAAAGAGAAACAAACACTATTGATTCATGCAACAAGCACACCTTACCCACATATAATTGCCAATTCCAGTAGCTTAGGCCAGAATATTAAGTGTGTGTAACATGTCTAAGTGCAGTAGAGCCATATTAAGGGATAAATTGTGTTCTGGGCATGAAACAGGGTGGAAGATACAAATGTAAAGGGAGGTAGGTCTCCAGAGTGTGGTCCTTCAAAGATCAGCAAAGTGACAGCAATCAGCTGATTACCCATTACGTCACAAGAAGCAACACACCAACCCTCTGCAGCACACCTTATAAATTATTGGTGACAAGTGCAGACATGATCGGTACTGTATTTTCCATCATGTATGTTAACACTGCTTGAGATACAAATATGAGTTACTAATACTACTAATGCAAGAAACACCTATGGACAGAACATACGTGAATCTCTGCACCCTGTTCTATACTGTTAGAGGAGAAATTGATTCTTAGTCATCCTGTATGGCAGCTGTGGCATTCTTTCTGGCCAGGCAACTTCGCCTACTAAAAATGCTGTTTGCTTTTCAGTTTACAGACAGTCTATATGTCCCGAGTTCTCTTATGTGATCAGAGAAAATAAACAATGACTGAAAAGTGCATAATTTGTGAATGAGACACTGTCAGTTACCTGCGGTGGGAAAGAGTCTGGGTTGGTAGATGCGACACCTAGCTGCTGTCTCTTGTTGACAGCATATTGAAAGCAATGAAATTATTGTTGTTACTAGGTACTGAATGACCAGAAAGTTATTGCACTTCTCCACTATTGGTTGTGTTACTGGTAAACTACATAGATCTCTTCCTTTCTGGAATTAACTGACACTTGTAAGAGAGGGCTGTACAGAGGGGAGCCACATACCATACATTCACAGTATATCTTCAAAGGTGGCTGTGAATATGTCTCATGGAATGGAACAGATCATGTTTACATTTAGAATAGTAATCTGCTGCAGTATAACGCATGGTTTTGTTGAAATAACTGATGTTTCATAACACATGGGTGACTCACTTCTGTCACAGACAGAACAATTAAAACCTCTGGGCCTCTTCAAATGTTGGGTGAGCTGAGGCTGGGGTGATGCTTTCTACACTCCCAATGGTGTGAAAAGTATTCCAGCCAGTGATAGTGGAGACAATGAAACCAATATTGGTGAATACGTACTGACAATGTGCTACGCTTGGGGCAGGCTAGTCATCGTGGCACACAGTTGACAGCTCCAGCTGTTGAACTTATGATACATTATACTTCACTTAGCAACTACAAATAAGTACTCATTTAATAAACTGAAAATAATTCCTCATTATAAACACACAGTCAGTGAAACTATTTTGTCCATTCACAAGAGAAGTGGACAGGAAATGCTGGGGAGGTACAGTCAGCCCGCAAAATGAAAACTAAGCAGTGCTTGTGGTGGGGGAAACTGCCTCTCCTGCAAGGACACTGCAGCTGCGATACAGGATAACTAAAGAATCTCTAGCAATGTAGAATTGTGTGCACAGATTTTTTTGCAGATTTTGTCCATATGCATTTTTTTGCATTAGTATTATTAGTAATTCATATCTCTATTCCATGCAGTGTTAATGCACTTCGTGGAAAACAGACACAATCTTGTTTGCACTAAGTGCCCACTGCAGACGGGTTGGCATAACTTTGTGAGGCATCTGTAGTTGCTCTTGATGATGAACTGAAGTACAGAACCTGGGAAACTGTCTACTCACCCAATAGTTTGAAGGCAAATGAAGGAGAGAATTGCATGACCACAATCTGGCGGCATACCTCTCCTCACATTTCTGCTCACCACCTCTGTTCCCTCCTTCCTACTACACCCCGAGAACACAATTTATCCCTCAATATGGTTCAAATGCACTTAAGCATGGTACACCATTCTACATTTGTTCTTAGCCCACTTCAGTAACAATAAACAGTAATTTTACACTACTGAAACAGTATCTTTAATAATCTAATTTTTCCATCCCCTGCAATGCAAAAACTACAAGTCCTAGAGAAGAAATGGATATAACCTATTTTGTAGGAAATTAAATGTAGTTTGATTTTGCACTGGAAAACATTTTCACTAGAAGCCCCGCTTTTTAGTTATGCAAGAGAAATACAAAAATATGACATTTAAATGTCACCCCACCCTTACATTCACACCCCACCAAACAAGGTATTTAGCATGTTGTTCACAACACTCCCTCCTACCACTGTACAAAAATTTGCAGCAACACAATATTTTCCCCTCTCTGACTTTTTGGTCTTCACTGATTGGGCTACTTCCTGATAGCAATAATTCAAAATGTAACAGCTGTGGTACAGCATAATGATTTCGGTGTAGATGCCTAAAATTTTTGGTTTTACCTGGCAGGCTCTGATCTGGGGAGGCAAGCTTGGAGTAAGTGACCCAGTCAGAATGTCAACATGGCGTACTGCTGATGTAGCAGAAGACATGGCAGCAGGTGAACATTGCCATACAGCCTCTGAATGAGGGAAGCAAAACAGCAAATGTCGAAACAGAAAATAACATGGCACAATGAAGTATCACTCTATAACTTAAAGTGCCAGAGCGCCACCGCAGTAGTCAAACATTGGAGAAAGACCTGAATTCGTTGACCCAGAATAATTACTGAACCACCACAATGATGCAAGGAGCACTGAAGAGGCTGATAAATGAGGGCAAATTCATTGATGCACCCAAAGCCACTGCGACATACATGAGCTTGGCTCTTTAAATAACAGGGCTTTCGGAGCTCAAAGAGACATTCAGCCGTGTTAACATCCTTCCAAGGCTCTAGACCCAGAGAGAATAATGGTCTATTAAGTTTCAGTGAAGCCATGACAAGATGATTGATGATGGTATGCCTGCTATCCTCTGAGACACAGCCAACCTGATGCGAAGCACAGTCGTGGTCTGTCATTGCTGTCTCCTGGGACATCGCAGGTGAGGAGAAGACTGGTGTGCTGCTAGCTCTCCTCCCACTGAGGGTCAGTCGCAAACGATCTGCAGGTTGTCATTTCCACACTTTTCATGCATGGCACATATACGCAGCCCCCTGGTCAACTCGTGAACATCTGCTGTAGTCTTGGTCAATCCACTACAGATGACCAGGGCCTAACTTTCATGTCAACTGACATCATAGATCACACGGTCGGCTATCGTCATTACCTGAGCATCAGACAGGCTGCTTACGCGTTTGCTGAGGTGAAGGGTTGTACTACACCAGAGAGCGTCAGGAGCAGGCAATGCCTACCGAGCTGCATGCTGCCGCCTGCATGAAACACGTGGCTTTGCCACATTGACCTGTAGCTCCACTGTCATGACTCACTGATGATGCATGCCAACACTTCTTCGCACTGTGTGCTGATGCCCAGCTGCTGTACAATGCACTGAGGCAGCTTTAAACTCACCTTCACAAATAAATGCTGTTAGTGGTACTGCTGTCTCTGCAACCTACAGGCATTACTCTGGAGCACTTTCCCACACTCTATGCTTGGCCTCCTGCACACAAAGCAACCCCAGCTCTCTGTGTCATAATTCAGGGGTCAGAATCGGCTTCCCCTCAGGACTTACAGTGGAACCACATCCGCAGCACTGACTGTTGCCTGTCAGTACTGGCACGATGTGGTGTGGTGAGTGAACGTTTTGTTTGTTGATGGCCTTTGTAGTGGATGTGTGTATCTGGCTGGACCATGTCAAGTCACAGAGACATCAATAGCACCATGAGGGTGTCATTTGTTAAACAAGAGGAGCCTGCAGACTTGTCATTATTTTGAGGGATTGTCTAGTAAATGTATTTCTAATGCCCATGTGGTGTAAATTTTGCCATGTAATACTTGCAGACAATTTGAGCATTTGGCACAGGATTGTTCCGAGTGCTGTTGGGCAATAGTATGGCAAAAGGATTATTCCATTCTAACAATTAGCTGACAGCTTATAACAGCATAATCACAAGAAAAATATCTCAAGGTTCTTCAAAGAAAAATTGAGAACCTTGACTCAGAAACATAATGAATCACTGGAAGGCTTTCCAGATAGGATCCAGAAGATCAATGCACAGATGTACCAACTTAAACCAAAATACAGAAGCTTATAGTCTTGCTGCAGGAAACTGAAAGTAGGCATCCTTACTGAGATGTGAAGTAGGGCAAGGATGGAAAATCCTGGGGACATGGCTGCAGCTCTTTTAAGGTCGCTACACTGTTAAAAGAGACTGACATTGCCACAAGAGTATGCACAGACTGTTGTACTGTTGCTTCATAGGTAACATGTTTAAGATGTGCACACAGAGGTCAGATACAGAAGCTCTGTCTGCAACCTGAATGTCGTACGATTGGACTTCAAGTACAGGATTGTGGGATACAGAGGCACAGAAAACAGTGCAGTGGAAGCAGCTGTTAAAAAGGAATAGAGGTGCTTCAACTATCTAAAGTCATTTCTAACAGGATGTAACACTGCACAAATTGAGGCACAAATGGAATCTGGTTGGGAGTCTTTGTGGGAGGCAAGAAAAATAAATTTCTTGTAGACACAGGTGCACAATGCCAGTTGTCAGGGACTAGACTTGGTTTATTATGTGGAGCTGATGACAATAACACAGAGTTGTTAGATATGACACTGCTCAGTTTTAGTAATGGAACTAAGAATTTTCATAAGCATATGAAAGTGTTGCAATAAGTGTATGAAGGGAATTCAGCAATTCTTGTGCTAGATTTTCTGAACAAACATCACATCATAATCGATCTTTCATAGTATGCAGTAGAACTCAGTGGGATTTTGTTTCCATTGGGTGGGGTGGTATAGCTGCAATTGAGATCATGTTGCAAGGCACACCCCTCATTAAGGTGGTGCTGACTAAAATGCGAACACAAATGCTAAAGATTATTGCCCACGACAAAATACCAGCAGGTACAGGGAAGTTAGTGAGCATTTCTGATTTACCACTTGAAGCATTATATGTTGTAGAGTCACTGCTGGAAAATGGGGAGTCACTGTTTTATGCAAAGAAGTTTAGCACATTTAAGTAGTGTTAATGGTTAATTCCTGAATGGACGTGGTTAGTTTGTCTAAGGCTTTACAACTCATTTCCTGTGTATTGGTTTAAAAGAATAAAATCCACAACTGGAGGAGTACAGCACACACTATCCAGGCCATACCAATTCGTCAACAGAGGGTTCCGAAGAACTAAACCAATGAAAACTGTACACAAGCCAGAAATATTAACAGCACATGTAATGTGTCAAGAGAGCAAGCTCTAAAGATAACCATCTATGTGTGGCAGAATATTAGCAGGTTCAGCTTCTAAACTAACGAACACACAACTGAATTGAGCCTGCAGCTTCTCACCTCGGTCACCAGAAACTCTTTCCAATACACACAATGCAGGTGAGCCTTGTCAGTGGTCACCGTGACAAGTTTGCTGGTTGCCAGAATAGTTGATTCCATGTCCTTTGTTGCCACAGCACTATCGGAAGGTGCAGTTACCATCCCCCCCCCCCCCCCCCCCCCTCTTTAATGGGCTCTTATTAATGAGCTCTTACAGGCAATAGTACCCAGGTCTATGTCTTAAATGTTTAGGAAGGGGCAGAGTGATGCTGGAAGACCAGCTAGCTGTTCTGTTGGGACATCAGTATATGGAGGGGCAGGTGCAGCTACTGGAGCTAAGAGCATCGGAAAATGTGAAAATTCTTCTTTGCTATGTTCAACAGGCTGCTGAACTGGCACTGGAGAGAGGAGCTCAACCTTCATTGGTTGCTTTCCCCATCTGAGAAAGTTAGGCGATGCCTGGCCTTAAGTAATGCTCATTGTTCATGGGTGGCGAGTGCAAATGCCTTATGTGCTGAGGGGAAATAGTGATGTCACATGTACAGGTTGTATACTATGGAATTGGCTCCTTAGGTGATGGCTGGTTATGCTCAACTTGTGATCATAATTGGTTCCTGTGTTTCACGCACCTATTGTCTCTGACTGCGACTTCAAAAAGTTGCTGACTTTTGTGTTGGACTATCATCCCTTCTGTACACCCTGGTTGATGCCCAAATGTGCGGGCCTGAACCAACAGACCCTTCTGATAATGGGGTGTAAAACATGACTGCTGGTAGCAGGGTGAGTTAGGGAGCAAGAGACCCAACAAAGTGTGGGGCTGTCACCCATGCGGAAACTTCACCAGACTGCACCCATTTAGCAAGATGATGCATAGCTAAGGTATCCAAAAGACCATTATCTACTGCCATGGTTTGCACCACCTTCCTCATTTGGATCTTCAATATCCAGATCATCTGCTCTGCATTTGAGTTGGATGCTGGATGGAATGGAGCTGTGATCAGTTGCTGGAATGCGGTGACAAACGCCTGAGATTCGGACACTGTTTGGGGGACCAGTATCAGAGACGAGTGTGGCTGGTGCACTGTCTATTGCAAATATGTTCGTGAGTGTCCTGATGGTGGATCCTGCTGTTGTGGTGGTATCTGTGCTAAATAGAAAAAGCTGTACAAGGCATTCAACAACATCAGCGACTGTTCTCAAGAAAGGGATTGTAGAAATCTATGTGTACCGTATGCCATGTTTGAGTTGGCTGAAGCTATGGTGAAAACTTCTAGGGAGAGACCGCTAAGTTCTATGAATAGCCTACAAACTGCAAGTTCGATATAGGTGCTTACTGCAAGCCAAATACTTGCTGTTGAGCTAATGTGGGACATATCTCAGGAAGAAGAGTACAGCAACTAGAGGACATGCGGATGGAGTCAAGGTGGAGCTACAATACGGTATTCATCATTCTCCGCTGTAAGCAACACCCCCTGATGTACATTGAGCCACTATTTCATACTGAAATAAAGTAGAAAATTGGGATGAGCATCCTTAGGAAGGTATGCAGGCCACTATGCTTGAACCACTGCAACAATGGTGCACAACACTGGATCATGACTAGTGATACTACTACTACTACTACTACTACTACTACTTTTTTCTAATGTTTTTTTGGCAGTGATGGGAATTTCTTGCAGCATTGTTTCTACAGCATTGTCAATTGCAAAACAAATTGTCTCTCTCCTATCAAACTCCATATTAGGACCCACGGACAACCTGGACAACTCATCAGTATTAGTATGCTGTGCGATGGGCCAAAAATGGATATCATAAACATAATCACTGAGAAATAATGCCCACTGTTTTAGTCTCTGAGTTGTCTAGCCTTATGATTAAAAAATGACTACCAATGGTTTATGATCTGTGACCAAGTGAAATTTGGAGCAATACAAGGAAATGTGAAACTTTTTAACACCATAGATGAAGCCCTGCTCCTCTTTCTCTATCTTGGAGTAATTCTTATGGGCAAGTGAGAGGGTCTTAGATGCAAAAGCAATCTTTTGTTCTGATCAGTCTGGATTTCTGTGAGGCAGTATGGTGCCAGTCCCGTACTGTGACACATCAGTAACAAGTATCAAGTTTTTCTTTGGTTCAAAGGTACCAAGGCAAAAAAATGGTTCAAATGGCTCTGAGCACTATGCGACTTAACTGCTGAGGTCATCAGTCACCTAGAACTTAGAACTAATTAAACCTAAATAACCTAAGGACATCACACACTTCCATGCCCGAGGCAGGATTCGAACCTGCGACCGTAGCGGTCGCTCGGCTCCAGACTGTAGTGCCTAGAACCGCACGGCCACTCCGGCCGGCGTACCAAGGCAAAAGGGGCAGAATGTAAGCAATGTTTTAGTTGCATAAAAGCTTGCTGACAAGCATCTGATGAGACAAATTTTACACCTTTCTTACAAAGTTTATTTAGGAAGTATGGGACCTCTGATGCATTTGATACGAATGATAGTCCACCTTGCCAAGGAATGACTGCAGCTCTTTAAGTTCTGAGGGAAACGAAACTTATCAGTTGCTGTGACATGGTCATCAAGTAATTTAGTGTCCCCCTAACTTAAGACATGCCCTAAATGCTTGACACTGGATGTCAAAAATGTACACTTTTCCAACTTACAATGTGGACCCCCGACGTCCAATGCCTAAACCACTGCCTGTAAGTTTTGCAAATGTTCATCTCTGGTGGCAATTGTGACAGATCATTCAGGTAACTTGCGCACTTCGAGACATAGCAAAATCTCCGCTCTATAAAATGCTGAAAAATTCCTCGAGTTGACACAACACCAAAAGGCACTATGATAAACATATAGTACCAAGCAGTGTATTAATAATTAGCAACTGCTGTGACTCAGTGTCAAGAGGCAACTGCAGATATGCATCTCTCAAATTAGTTTTCATCAACAATTTGTAAGTCAAATGCTGTAAAAGTGTTCAATCCAAAAATATTTGACGCTGATGCCAAAATCGACCATTAACAATGTTACTTGGCACTCCACATTATTATATTTTGCCACCACAAACAGTTGACCTCTCAACGTAATTTGTTGGCGATTATAGGTGACTACTGTTTTGTTACCTGCTTGTAAGGGGTGCTATCCAGCTCATGATTCATATCCAAATTGATCAACGAGACTGCAGCCCCAGTATCAAACTGAGATTCAGCTCAGTGTCTCAAAATAAATTGCAGCTGTCTCAAAATAAATTGCAGCACAAGCTTGTGAGACATCTGTCAGACATGTGACCTTGGCATGGAAAGTATGTTAATAGACAACTGATCAATGGACAATGTCAAACAGTACACTGCATAACACCGACAATAGTGATGTGACCCCTTTGGTTTCACTTGAAACAAACTTTATTTAGATCTGGACTCTTCCGGCACTTATGCTGGGCATGACAACCTGGGCAAGCCTTGTAATCTAAGGGACCTATCAATGCTGAGGAGGGATGGCTGTTACTGTCTGTCATACTGGACTACGAATTTTGACAACCACTGTGCCTTTTGTGTGAAGGCAGTCCCACAGTGGGGAAAGCTTATTTCTAGTATCTGCCTTATAAAGTTGCTTAACAGAGTGGCAGTGAGACTGCTTTTTGACAACTAAGGATGACCTGGGCACGTCTACCCCTAGTAAACCCTGCACCCTGCCGTCTTGGTCTGACAATGTATTATGGGAAGAACTAAAATCAGGAATCGTTAGCGCCAGGATTTCACCCGGAACAAGTCCCGCCCACTCACCCCCGGTTTTCCCGGTCTTTGTTCGGCGCCTGGGCTTGGTTTCAGTTGACCCACGTGGTTTACCGCGTTTGGCTGCACTCGGAGTGAATGTTAAATTAATATCTTGCTAGGTCCTAAATTTTGCCACATACTTAAAAGACACGTTACAAAAAACGTGCACAATTGGCCTGAGCTGAGTCAGCTACTTCCACAGCAAACATAAGAGAAAACAATTTAGCACTGAATTCTTTAAATACGAGAACTCAGTATTCAGATGAATAGCCTATGAAGAAACATACTTCTATGTGAGAAAAAGCACCCAAAGCTAAAACAGGAAAAACCTACCCTCAAAGAATAATTTGCTTGGAGAAAGAGGAACCACAGTTTTTAGAACTCAGACAGTATATGCCAAACAAGCACCAGTGTTCACTATAATTCCAGAGGGCATCAAAATTACTTTGTTCTTGCTAGATCAATCCAGGCTGTTTTTGCGTGTTATTCACTGAATAGTTTTGCTGAAAAGTTTTAGGGGTGGAAGAAGCGCTGGCACAGCATGAAGGACGTTTTACAGCCGTGAAACACTGCAGCATTTATTTCCTTCTTAACTGCTCTGTGACAAACATACACATCATCATTATTATTTTTAAAAATGGTTTGAATGACATGAAATTAATTTATCTTTTGGTTAAAAATAGACAGAACAAAGAATAACGACAGATTATTGTCCTGAGACGTTTGCAACAGCATATAGGACACTAATTACACAGAACCGCCACAATTCTTTATAACATCGTTTATAATGCGCAAGTATGGCATTGGAAGAATTTAAAAGTTAAAATTCACCCATTACCCCTGCAAATACTAACGAAATATGTCATATAAGCAAATATCTTACTGCTTTCATTAGGCAGTTCTACTTCATGGCATTCTTATATTCTTTAATTTTCGTGAGCTACGATGAGGGTCTACATAAACAAAACGACTTTCACTTATTTCTGTATAACGTTGATTTTAGACAACAGAGTTAGTCGACTGCATCCGCGGCTTTACTACCGACATGAGAGATTCAAAACCATTGTTTTCGCATTGTATGTTTGCTTTGCTGTTTGTCTCAAATAAACGTACTATAATAAGTGAATTAGTTAATGAAAATTTGTCCGTATTGCCTTTCAATAACAACACGTTATTTTTTGTTTTCTACTGCTGGCGATGCTTTCAATCCTCTATAAATATTTTTATTTCTTTAATAATACGCATTCGTATTATATTACTATCCAGAAAGACTTAAATTTCTTATCATTACTAAATTTCATCACAGTGTAACATGTGTTGGACTGTGACGATAACAACTTTGATGTAACTTCCAGTTTGCTGAACTGGCGGCTGTTTAGGGGAGGGCCTTCTACTTTGGATAGGCGTGGAGGGGGATGAATGGGCGGGACTTGTTCCGGGTGAAATCCTAGCGCTAAGGGCACGTCTAAAATCCACTTCTACTATGTTGTATCCATCGACAAAGGTTTCCTCAGTTGGCACAGATAGCTCATGCAACCATGCTAACTGTAGGGAAATACTATACCACAGAGTGTCAGGGGGAGGTAATGCCTGCCCAACTCCACACTGCCGCCTGTACGACAACATGCAGCTGCGGCACACTGGTTTTGTGGCTCCGATGTCATGACTCACTGATGAAGTGTGTCAGCATTTCTTCATGGCATGAACTAGTGCCTGGCTGCTGTAAGATGGACTGAAGCAGCTTTATAGCTATGTAAACTCAACCTGACAACTAAATGTTATCATAGATACTGCTACATCATTAATTGCTCTGGGCATTACTCTGGACCACTATCCCACACTCTGTGCTCAGCCTACTGCACACAAAGCAACACTAGCTCTCTGGGTCATAACAAAACTAACATTGTCACAAAATGTATAGTGTCTCTGAATTTTGTGTTTTCCTTCACCAGGAGTGTTTCAATGCAGTAGAGCAACGAAATGTAACCTTGTATGATGGATAACATCAGCTTCAAGTTTACTTTTTGAAAAAATACAGTGAAAAAGACTGCTACAAATTCCCAAGCCTACCAAAAAGGCAAGGGCAGAGTAATTGATGACATTTCTTCATTAGCCTCCAGCCAGTCCTTGTACGTTGCAGATCCATGTACTGTAGAAACTGCTCCCCTGTACATTCGCAAATTTCAACTCCCAATGTATCTGGCTTATCCCAATAAAATGAATTCGTCAGAGCAACTAAACTACAAAACATCAGATGTTTCACAATGTATTCTATTATTTCAGTCTGTGAGCTCTCCAGTGAAAGGGCAGGGGAGGGGGGGAAGCATTCATAATATAAACTCAAGGACTTTATAAGCATGTTGATTTGATGACTTTACTTTTTCTTAACATGAAGTTTTCTCATATTCAGAATTCATCTTTAAGATTGCACATTTTGCGAGATTAAAAAAATACACATACTTCAATATTCTTGGCCTGTTTAGCTTAACTGTTAATAAATTAGCAAGTGTTCTGACCCTCAGAGTAAACCTTATATATAATGTTGGGTAGTTCTCAGCCTGCATTAGAGGGTATGTTTATGCCACAGACTTGCTGATGCCCATCACCAGCACACCTGGCTGGCTTTGATAAACCAGTCCACTGCCCTCTGGATGGCCACATAGTTAACCTCCAACTGCAGTTTGACTACAAGCACAATGCACGTGCTTCTCTTTACAGGTGTGAATGGAATCATTCACATACACATATTGAGAAAGATGTGTGCACCTACACACACAGCTGTACTTGCGTGTGGGCAAGCACAGGCACATAACTTTAGACTATAAATGCTATTAACTCCATCAGTATATGATATATATAGTTATGGAGTGAACTAGTGCAGGGATTCTTTTATCTCGCCTGCTAACAATTAATAAACATTACTTAAGGTTTTTTTTAAAAATTTTATTTATTGGTGGTTATATTGTTGCAGAAGCAGCTGAGTAGCACCATGGTGTAGTGGTTATGATACTAAACTGTTGCATGGAGGGTCGTGGGTTCAAAACTCACCTGGACTGTACAATTTTAATTTCTACATTCAGTTCGAGTATGTTCTAGAAGCATCCACAAATGTCAAGAATCTTTGTACTGGAATGTTCTGTAGCTGTATATATACTGTATGTGTTCTGGCCAGAGGCAGTTCACTCCGCGCTCTTGTATGTACAAGTGCTGAATAAACCTTTGTTAAGTGAAGTTAGTGTTCACCATCCATCTAATTATACCTTCTTCAATGTGACATTATTCTGATGGAGATGCTGGGTATTGGAACTTGTGATAGCACACATTATCAACGACACAGTGGGTCCCTTGAGGCCACGACAGAGCCGCCGTTTACGTGGCGAGAAATGCGAGTTCGAGCCATATTCAACACATCGCAATCTATCGGAGACAGAAGAAGAGGATGTTAAGATGACAGCAACTGTGTGCCACCACATGAGACATCATTCTGGGTTCTATGGTGACGATGGCCAAGATCCAAGCAAGTAGCTGAAGGTATATGAGCATATAGCCAAATTTAACAAATGGGATGACACCGTGTGTTTGGCTAAGATATTTTTCTACTTGGAGGGCACTGCCAAGCAATGGTATGAGAACGAGGAGAAGTTCACAAGCTGGGATGTATTCCAGTTGGAACTGCACAAGTATTTCGGCGACACACAATGACAGAAGTGCAAGGCTGAAGATAAATTGAAGTGTAGGGCACAGCGTCCAGGAGAAACAACAACATCCTACATCCAAGACGTCTTGGAGCCATGTAAAATAGTGGATCCTAGAATGAAGGAGGAAGATAAGGTTGCACATCTCATGAAGGGCGTTGTTGAGGAATGTATCAAGCCCTACTCCTGAAGGAGGTTTCGACAGCAGACGACTTCATAAACTGGTGCCAGTATATCGAGACAATGCATCAAAAAAGAATTACATGCAAGAAGTTTGAATGGCTTCCAAACATGATATCGATGTCTGTGATGGGGGAAGCAACTGATTTCACAAGTGTTTTTCATCAGATAGAGGTAGTTCAGAAGGCACTTGAGTTGCAGGGTGAGCAAAAAACCGAGATGCTTGAAGAGGTCATAAGGGAAGAAGTGGAACAGACATTGAACCCAATCTCTCGTCCTCCATTTCCCTTTAAAACGGTAAAAAAGTCAAAACCCAGGTGGAGTTACGTTCCTACAATGTCGCATGAGGAGCCTGTTTGGGCACCGAGGAAGACTGACATCTGGAGGACCCAGGATAACCAACCAGTATGTTTCCACTGTGGATGACTGGGACATGTGGTGTGCTATTGTCGAGAAAGGCGGTTTGTCGATGCCCTTGCCAGAAGACAGCAGACCGATCTTAGCCAATGCCAACTCGGGGACGAATAAGATGATGTGGGTGCAGGACGACATAAGTCACCATTGCCACAAGCTAGCCAATGGAGAGGATGCTCCCCAACACACCGATCAAGTTCTCCATTGCCGTTTAGAAGCTGCAGCCAATCACCTAGCTGTTGCAACCTGGAAAACTAAAGAGTGCGACCTTCCTTGGAGGTGAGGCTGCCGAAGAGAAAAATCCTCCGCTGTCGATCACTACAAAAATGATAGGAAATTACGTTGATATCCTCATGGATGTCTGACCAGCCCAAGCTCTTGTGGACTGTGGAGCATCATATTTAGTCATTTCGAAGAAATACTGTCGCCAGTTGCAGAAAACTGTATTCGTCGACAATGAAACATCTGTGCTGAAGTTGGCTAATGGGAAATATGTAAAACCTACAGGAAGAACGATGGCAGTTGGCGCTTTTGTGTTGATTACAGGAAGCTTAATAAGGTTACTAAAAAGGACGTTTACCCTCTTCCACGAATTGCCGATACACTAGATTGTCTGAAGGGGCTAAGTTTCTCTCAACTGTGGACATGTACTCGGGATACTGGCAAATCGAAGTAGATGGGGCTGATCGTGAGAAAACTGCATTCATCACCCTTGAGGGCCTGTATGAGTTTAAGGTAATGCTGTTTGGTTTGTGTAATGCATGAGCAGCTTTTGAATGGATGATGGATAATCTTCTAAGGCACCTGAAGTGGTTGATGTGTCTGTGTTACTTAGATGACATTAGAGTGTTCTCAGTGACATTTGACGATCATATAAAAAGACTGAGGGCCTGAGTGTCTCCAACAAGGCGGACTGAAACTTAATCCCCGAAAGTGTCTCTTTGGTGCAAAAGAAATCAAAATACTTGGACACCTTGTGTCAAATGAAGGTGTGTGGCCATACCCAGAAAAGGTGAGATCTATAATGGAATTTCCTATTCCTAAAAGTATTAGAGATGTGATACTTCCTCCGATTACGTTCTTATTACCATCGTTTTATCAAAGACTTTTGTATCAAAGCCAGGCCACTCCAAGAGTTGTTAAAAGCTGATGCTAAATTTATCTGGGGTGGTGCTCAACATGTTTCTTTCAATGTGCTGCGAAAAGCTCTGACGACTGACCCTGTACTTGGTCTGTATGATGAGAGAGCACCTACAGAACTACACACAGATGCCAGCAAGTATGGGATCAGTGCTGTTCTGGTGCAAATTTCGGATGTAAAAGAGAAGGTTATAGCCTATGCTTTTAGGACTCTTACAAAAGCCAAGAGAAATTACTCAACTACAGAAAGAGACTGTCTTGCTGTGATCTGGGCCATGTGCAAATTTCGACAGTATCTCTATGGAAGGCCATTCACAGTTATTACAGACCATCATTCACTTTGTTGGTTGACAGGTCTTAAGGATCCAACGGGACGACTTGTCAGGTGGGCACTATGTCTTCAAGAGTTTAACATTACCATAGTGTACAAAAGTGGAAGAAAACACCAAGATGCTGACTGTCTCTCAAGAAACCCTGTGCAAGACCATCAAGACTTTGATGAAGATAGTGACTGTGTCGCTGCACTCCAGGATCTCTCTGCTGAGCAGAAGGAGGACGGCAAGATATCTCAAATTATACTTGCCTTAAATTGGTCAGAGGGTGTGAAAAGACAATTTAAGGTGATTAATGGATTACTTTGCAAGAAAAACTTTGATCTGTTTGGAAAGAGGTGGCTACCAGTAATTCCTGAACACATGCGCTTAGATGTTCTACAGAAATTCCATGACACACCTGAGGCTGGACATTGAGGATTTATTAAGACATACGATAGAATCTGCAAGAGATTTTTCTGGCGAGGTTTATTTAGCAGTGTCCATCACTATGTGTCACACTGTCGAGAGTGCCAGAGGAGAAAGGCAGTTCCTCAGAAACCACCTTGCCGACTCATACCAATTCCACCAGCTGAAATGCTTTTCCAGCATGTTTGGATTGACCACGTCAGACGATTTCCAATGTCTGCTAGTGGCAATAGATGGATTATTGTTTGCACTTATTATCTGACACACTATGCCATCACAAAAGTCCTGAAGCATACGAGGTAGCCAAATTCATCGTGGGAGACACTGTATTAAAGCACGGTGCCCCAAGATTGTTAATTACGAATTGAGGGAAAGTTTTTGAATCGAATCTTGTGACAGAAATAAACCGTCGGTGCAACATTACTCATCACATGACGACTGCCTACCACCCGCAAACGAACGGGCTTACTGAATGCCTTAATAAGACCTTGGCCAACATGCTGTCAATGTTCGTCAATGTTGAGCAGAGTAACTGGAATGAGGTGCTACCTTTCGCGATGTTTGCCTACAACACTGCCAAACAAGACACCACAGGATTTACGCCATTTTTCCTGGTGCATGGGCATGAGGAGACTACAATGATGGACACTGTTTCTGTTACGTCCTGATGACATGGTGACAACTTCATCAGCCAGGTGTTAACCTAGCTGAGGAAGATCAGCAGTCGGCTCGACTCCGCATGTTGCATGCTCAAGAAAACTATCACCGAAGGTATAACCTGAGCCACTGCCCTGTTGTCTACCAGCCTGGTGATCTCGTTTGGATCTTCACTCCCGTTTGGAAGGTTGGTCTTTCTGAGAAGCTCCTCAGGTGCTACTTTGGACCTCATAAGGTTGTAAGACAGTTGTCTGATGTTACTTATGAAGTTGAAGGTTTCA
Source organism: Schistocerca piceifrons (assembly GCF_021461385.2). NCBI lineage: Eukaryota > Metazoa > Arthropoda > Insecta > Orthoptera > Acrididae > Schistocerca > Schistocerca piceifrons. Next base: position 524,915,083 of record NC_060141.1, read on the forward strand.
ACCCCGACACATGACGACGAAAGATCAGAGATATGGTCCACGTCCTTCGAATGAAGCCCTATAAGGATCCTGCAACCCACGGTAAATTTGGGAAGTTTTAAGCAGATCACCGCCAGGGCAAACATCAGTCATCGGGAGTCGGAGTATGCAGGATTGATGACTCGTTCCCGGACTAGGAGGACATAACAGAGAGATGCTGTTCTCTTAAGGAGGGAGCAATGTCGCAGAAGAAGCTGAGTAGCACTGTGGTGTAGTGGCTATGATACTAAACTGTTGCATGGAGGGTCGTGAGTTCAAAACCTCACCAAGACTGCACGATTTTAATTTCTATATTCAGTTTGAGTATGTTCTAGAAGTATCCACAAATGTCAAGAATCATTGTACTGGAATGTTCTGTAGCTGTATATATACTGTATGTGTTCTGGCTGGAGGCAGTTTGCTCCGTGCTCTTGTATGTACAAGTGCTGAATAAACCTTCATTAAGTGAAGTCAGTGTTCGTCATTCATCTAATTACACCTTCTTCTAAGTGACAATATTTTGTGTTTGGTAGTCCTGTAAAGTTTAATTTGTAACTGAATGAGTAACACGTGTTCAAAAACTTTTTTAGTGTTGGGTATGCTAGGTAATGGCCACTGATTCTTACAGAAGCTGTAAGTTCCCAATAAAATATTCTGTTTTCCAATGTGTAAACAGAAATAAAATAATGACTGGCTACTCTGAAGTAAATGTAGAATTATTTATTATTTATAGTAGACTTTTGTAGTCACGGCAGCCACAGCCTGGATATCTAATTTTGAATACATGGCTGCTTCAGCCATGGTTCCTTTATAAATAGGCAAAACTGGTTTTGCAGCATTCAGCTGCAACAGCAGTTGCAATAAAATCAAGTCATGTTTCGAATGAGAAAAGAGAATGGTATGATCCAGCATTCACAGCCAGCAATTTTTCACTAAGTAGCGGATGTCAAACATAAAATAGCATTAAAAAAACACAGAATGCTCCCATGATATTATGAGTAACAATTTCTGGTGAGCTAACAGGCCCCTACATACCGAAAAAGTGACCAAAAACTGACCGTATATGATCCCCTATGGGATTAAGCATTGTTTTTTGCCAATTAAGCTGTTTTTGTAAATGAGGGACTGTAAGCTGCTTAATTTTACATAATCCACTCAATCAATTGGGTGTGAACTACCTAAATGATACTGTCCAGGGAAAACCACTGAGGAGCTATTGTGTACTTGGGAATGTGTATTTAGCTTTTATGAGCACCCAATTTAAAATGTAATGAGTAAAAGTTCATACTGTCCGAATGAGAAGTCCACCAGTTATGACACGTTCCATCAGAAGAAGGCATTGGGGCAACATTGCAACACATTGAAGCAATTGAAAATCTTCTGACTCTCAAAGCTCTCAAGTGATTATCTGCTGTTCTAAACCAAACCAGTACTACAAAAAATTTGTTTCACATGCAGCATCCATAAGTGAATTGCTTCACATACTGAAACAAAAAAGATCTGGAAAAATGAATGTCAGCATGCATTTGACAGATTAAAACAAAGTTTACGAGACCCCAAATGTCTCATCACATGCAGTCCATTGAAAATGTTAGCAACTGCAGCTGTTGATTCTGAATATGGAAGCAGCGTAGTCTTGTAGATAACAGGTCTTGAAAGGCCGATCACTTTTGCACACAGAAGACTGCCTACTGCTCTAAGAAATTATAGTCCAATTGAAAAGGAAGCTCTTGTTATTATCTTTGATGTCAAAAAGTTCAATGAATATTTTTATGGCCAAAGATTCATTCTATTTCTGGACCACAAACCACTGGAAACTATATTTGGGCCCAATAATACTGTTTCTTCCAGAACGGCATAATGTTTACAGTGATTGGCACTGCTTTTCTCAAAACTTAAATAGTGTGGTACTTTAAAGGTCCACATCACAACACATGAATGCAGTCACTATTGTCAGTAGAGCAAGATAAAAATTTTGATTCTTCTGCTGAACTGTGTTTCACTTTGGACATCATCAGTCAAGACAGTGTTGGACATTTTCCATTAATAGCAAAACTTGTGCCACAGAATCCAGTGTTGTTCGAGATACAATAAATAAATAAAATTCATTCAGAGTGATTATTCAAGTAGCCATAAATTACATCATACTGCCATTTGAGACACACTGTCACTGTCTAAAATTGTGTCATTTTGTTACATTGAGAATCGGGAGGGATGATTCCTGAAGCACTAACACCCAAAGTGCCACTAGGCCATTTTATGTATCAAATGCATTAGTACTGGAAAAACACAGATGAAGACTAACAAATGATACTGGTTAAATGACACTTATGCCAATATATACTAATGGCTCCTCCGTGGGAATATTTTTCCATGGCCACAGTCATCAGAATCCTGGTCATGTTCACACAATGACACTGGTGAAATACTGTTATGAAAATACTAGCTTATTGTCATGGATGCATTTTCCAAAATTTCCAAGTGGGATACAAATGTTGTCAATAATTCCTATGAAAAAGATTTGCTAAGGATTTTCTCACTCAAATGTTTGCAAAAATTCAATAGTTATGGACAACAGTCCTTAGTTTTCATCACAGTAGTTTCAACAATTCCGTGAATGAAACGACATATCACATTTCAAAACTGCGCTCATTCAAATGGACTCTCAGATAAATTTGTAAGGACATTCTTATCTCATATGACAAAGCTAACACAGCAGTACATTGTTAATTTTCTTTCACAGTACAGAGCCACTCCATATGATACAAAATCACCAGTGGAAAAATGCTAAAGCCATATGTGCATCATAGACAAGCATACACAGCAGTGGAGAACAATGTTTTTCAAAGCTAATAATTGTTTAACAGTTGAAGATATAGATTGTGACAAGGTGAGGTAGATTTTGGGCACGAATTTCCTCGGGTGAGGGGGGCAAATACCAAGGGGAGTGCACCTGCCATAATTCACACATCAGCAAGCGTGGTGAAGCATGAAACAAGCTTCAACAGCTTCCTTATCCCAGGGGGGAGGGCATACACCCCAAGGGCACCACGTAGCAAGGCCAGACTCCAGGGAGGTGCTACATAGTTGAGGTAAGACATCAGAGAGGGCACACACAACACAAACTATGTTATGCTTCTGCCATACATCACTCAAACAGTTTTCCAAGCCGATATTCTTCTGCCAAAGACAGGTGTAAGTGGACACATGGCTCCCCTCGGTCAAGTTAGTTCGATAGTATCAACACTGTGCCTAAAAAGAGCATCAGCACTTATCTACCATTGCTGCCAAGAAGAACCAAACAGGACATTCTATCAATTTTATCAGTGATTCAGGACTAGAAAACTGTTCATAGATAAGTCAGGGCACGTGAACTTTGACCTACACTGCCACACATTCTCTTCACACTTAAGATATGCATTACTAAATTATTGTACACTGTCACTAATCTGTGTTGCCATCACTTGTACACCACAGTTTCTCTAAACCTATTTGACCCTGCGAAGAGGCCGTAAGGTGCTGTGCAAGAAAGCCACCTCAGTAAAAACAAATATATTTGGTGGTAGGGGGTTCTTTTCCTGCCACATTTATGTTCGTTGCCAAGAACATATGGTGAGTAGCAACTATCCTTGTTATAATACTGTTACATTCAATCTTGGATTTTCTACAGTTAACATAGGGAGTTGGGATCACCCAATTGTATGAACTGCGGGATGTTATTGCTTCAAAATCATTTTACACAAAGCACTATTAATATTCAGGAAGTAAGATTTTTACAAATATGTTTAACTGTAAAAGAGATAGCACTACGTTTAAAAGACATGGTAAATTTAAAACATGGAACCACAGATTCCTACACACTGCTTTGCAATGCAAACAAATTCACTCCAGAATATTCTGTCTCTCAATAATTTCATCACAAATACATCAACAGGTGCTTGCAAAGATAAATTTGTGGCTTGAATAGTGGGTGAAATGGATACCATTTTTCAGTTCTAGACTGAAAGGTAAACTAGTAGAGCAAGGGAAGATATTTTCTTTGAGGAACAAATTAAGTCTTGTGTCCTAAGGTGTTTACATTCACATGAATGGCAGAATACTATTTGTAGAGTGATGAGAAGGAAGGGTTTACAAGCTGGGAAAGGATGATGAAGGGCTTACGTTTCACCTCTTATATGAAGAGTGCCTAGAGTAGTTAAAGTGTAAGCTTCAACTCACCCATGAAACGTCACAGAGACACACCAGAGCATATATGTAACCCTAAAGTCTGTGGAATCACATGTTTCAAGCCAGCAAAAAATGGGACTGCTTCTCAAATGAGATGTATGGGGCTGTACCTCTAAGGTCAAAAAATAAGTTTCACCACTCATTCTTACAAGTAAAAACATGCAGCAAGAAAGATGAGATAAAAGAAAGAGAGCTTTAGTTACTGCACCATTACAGTGTCGTTTAAAACAATATTGACAAATGCTGAAGGTAAGCTATTGTTTGCTGAAACTATCTGTATCTGCTGGTTCCAACTAGGATGGTGTGAGGCAATGTAAAACCATATGTGGAAGACCCTCAACACCTCCCTTTTGATAGGTTGGAAACCGAAAAGCAGTAGTGTCATGCCACAACTGCCTTATGAAATTGATTAAAGCAATTACTGAGGGTTTGGTAACATAGCATTTAGCACAGTGAAACATTTTAAATTATTTGTTGTGTAACAGTCACACTTGTATGTATAAGAGAGCTCAGATAACAATTCAGTGCTATGCAAGGTAGAAAGTTGGAAGGAACATATAAAAAGGCTATACAAGGGAAACAAATTTGGCGATAATATTATAGAAAGGGTAGAGGAAATAGATGAAGATGACATGGAGGACACGATACTACATGAAGAATCTGATACGTCACTTGGTAGAGCCAGCCATGACAAAACTATTCCATCTGGCATGCAAGATATATAAGACAGGTGAAATACCCTCAGAATTAAAGAAGAATCTAATCATCCTAATTCCTAAGAAGGCAGGTGTGAAGATTATTGAATCATCAGTTTAATAAGTCATTGTTACTGAATATGGGCACAAATTATTTATGGAAGAATGGAAAAACCAGCAAAAGCTGACTTTGGGGAAGATCAGTTTCAGTTTTGGAGAAATGTAGGCACACATGAGGCAACACTGATATTAATAGCATTTGTAGAGAAAGCCTCTGATAATGTTGATTGGAATATTCTCTTGGAAATTCTGAAGATAGGGATAAAATATATGGCACAAAAGGTTATTTACAACTTGTACAGCAATCTGACTCCAGTTGTGAGAGAGGAAGGACATGAAGGGGAAGGGAGTGAAACAGGGTTGTAGTCTGTCCTCAATACTGTTCAATCTGCACATTGAGCAAACAGGAAAGGAAACCAAGGAGACTTTTGCAAAGGGTATTAAATTTCAGGGAGAAGAAATAAAAACTTTCAAGATGTTCGATGACACTGTAATTCTGAAGAGACACCAAAGGAAATAATCTTGACCATCTTGTGTTTATGAGATATCAGATAACACCTAACACAGCTGTATTAACGTACATTTGTCCAGCGAACATCTTCTGGTTACACTGTTTTCAAAACAAATCTTCACAGAATTATTCAACATCAAATGAGCCATTCATAATGTCAGAGGGAAATTTTGGAACATGGAGACCACACAAACACACTGTTGACCGTCTGGCAGTAGCAAAGTGAGCAATGTCTGCATGGAACATGGCATGCTGCTCACACTAGACAGAGGTTAAAAGATGAGCAACTAAAGTAAAACAAGGGTAATGCAATATAGTTGAATGCACAGGCAAGAGGTTTCAGAAATGAGTAGCTAAATTATGTCATTTGGGGAGTAAAAAACTGATGATGGCTACGGTATAGAGAGTATAAAATGTAGACTAGCAATAGCAAGACAAGCATTTCTGAAAAAGACAAAGTTGTTAACATCAAATATAAATTTAACTGCTTGGAAGTTTCTCTTATGGTATTTGTCTGGATGAAACAAAGACGATAAGACAGTTTAGACAAGAAGAGAACAGAAGCTTTTGAAATCTGGTGCAACAGGGGAATGCTGAAGATTAGACTTGTATGTCGGGTAATAAGCATGGAGGCATTGAAATGAAATGGGGAGAAAAGCAACTTATTGCACAACTTGACTAAAATAAGTGACTGGTTGTTAGACATATCTTGAGACGTCATTGAATAATTCTTCTAGTAAAGGAGGGGAGTGGGTAGATGGGTGGGTGGGTGGGAGGAATGGAGGTAAAAACTGTATACAAAGATTAAATTTTGACTACAGTATGCAGGTTCAAATGGATGTAGATTACAACAGTTATGTAGAGATTTGGAGGCTTGCACAGGATAGATTAGATAGGAGAGTTGCATCAAACCAGTCTTTTGACTGACGACCATAACAACAAAAACAAATTAGCATCCATTGAAACATTAGAAATTCATTTGTTTGTTGTATTTATAGCTATCACAATTAACTAAATGGGAAAGCACATTTCCTTGTATGTATTAGTTTTAACTTGACAGATGCTATGCCTTTATCTCCTGAGGCTTGTTCCATGAAATGCCTCATATAAGTATCATTCAAGTTCAGATACGGAGAACTACTCATTAATGCTATTATATCTGCAATATGAGCTCTTACCTTTTGGAGATGACTGATGTCCTTCAACTTATTTCCATTTTGGGTACCAACTTTTGACTTACAGCCTATGGAACAAGAAAAATAACACATAAAAATGTAACAATTTAAAGTTGTACTGTATTAGACATAAAAACTGGCTGCCAGCCAGCCGCAAAGGACACCATGTCTGAGTCATTCACTTAAGGCATCAATAAAACTAGTTGCTCTTCAGAATTACAATTCCTGGCATTTGCACAATCTGGCAGCACTGCATAATGCACTAGTTTCTGGATGGAGTCTTGTCAACTGCTCGAGCTGGTTCCATGCTGTTTCTGCTTGTGATCTAGTGGTAAAAAAGGCATAATGTAGAAACAAGGTTGCAAGTTTGGATCTTTTTCTTCCTTTCTTTTTTAAAGCAAGTTCTGTCTATCTGCTAAAGGTATCAGTCTGATGAAACCTCAACAATAACTTACATCAATTACTAACCCACCATTAATAGTAAGAACTTCGAGAAACATTTCCACAGTAGAGTTCATGGCTGCATCCAGATGAGAATAGTTTATGCTCAAGCATTTTCTTGCCCTACAGTGGCCACGCCACAACTGGCTGCCATTAGCTGACTGCAGCGTGGCATACCAAGGATGTTTCCTGCCCTTGCATTGGTAAGCATAAAATTGTTTTTCATTGTAGTTAGATTCTCCATGTGAAATAACTTCAGTGAACTGGGTCAACACCACCTATTTTAATAAAACACAGTATCTGTGTCAGCACAATTAGTGAGAAATTACACACTTTGGACTTTGAAATGGTCTGCGTTTACATGCTGTCTTTTCAGTGGAATTTCATAAATATAATAGTGTATTCACAAAAACCAAAAATTATGATGGCAGAAGCAGAAAGAGGTATTATAATGTGTGCAATATCATAATTTTTTTGTCCTTACACAAACGGGTATTGGAATAAGCAAGAAGCTTTATGATGGAGAAGTATTCTTAACATTTATTTATTGATGTTTAATCTGGCTGCTTGTAGCTCTGCACAGAACAGTTAAACACTTGGTCTCTGGTGGGATTGGAATGGAGAGACAATGCAACCTTCACTTTGGAACAGGGCCCCATTATCTCAGAGCTAGCAAGGAGTTGTGGCATTTGTCTCTCCCTTATTGTCTCAGTAGTGACTAGAACAAACAAATTGTAGTGTAGAAGATGGGATTAGCTACATATAAATTGAATTTAGCACAATAAATCTGAGCCTTCCAGGAAGTAACTGGATTATCAAACTGTTGACAAACATTCTGTATTGTTCCCAAGTTAACTCGGAAATAAGTGGAGTTTGCATCTCAAATATGCAGCCACAGAGATGGAATACAAAAAGCTTAAGCCTATGAGCTTTAGTTCCATTTCTGCAACTAGGTTTAGGGATACTCAGATGCACCAAATGCAAACTAAACACCATGAATCAACAATTGTCACAATTCTTTTTGATTTTGGTCTTCAGCCAGGGTGTATACATGGACAAGGAAAAAAAATTCCCGGATTTCCCGGTTGAAAATACACTTTCTCCCAGGTGAAAATACAATTTTGCCGTGTTAAGTGATAGTATACTTTTCCTTGGCACTGTAAAATTTATCAGTACTTTGAATGTTTATGGTTTTATATGGCGACATAGAATATCCTGGCACTTTAGAAAACGAAACTAAGGGGGGGAAAACACGTTTTGGAAAGATCTCTGATGTGCAGCAACATGTACGCTGCATAGTTTTGTGTTATGAAGGTATAACTTCGAATTCCACCAAACACCGCATGTTACTTTCCAAAGCATTGAAATCGAGATTGCGACGCACTTTGGTACGCCAGTCATAGCTCATGACGTGATCTCGCCAGCTGAAGACAGCATAGAACACGTGATGTAGTCAGCCAATAGCAAGATCACTCATAAGTAGTGCGAAAATACAAATAGGAAAAAGTTAATGGTTCAAATTAATATACATAGTGTTGCTACAAGAAAAACAAAGCTTTCACATATAATCGTGGTCTCGAAGATTAATAAGCTGCAAGAGAAGCTAAGCTTCCACATATAATGTTGATCTTTTTTGCGCATGTTACACTTTGAGTTGTATCACACAAATGTGCCAGTAAAATTTTTAATAACGACGTAAATTTCTGATCTTCTGGGCTCGAAATTTTTCTAGCTGGTTGTCCTCAAAGAGTTGATTTTTAATTGAGAGTCAAACGCTCTGTGATTTAAGAAATTCATCATACACTCTCGCACATACTTCATCTTGTGTAAAAGGAAATTTACTTTCAAAAAGTAACGCTTTTCAAACCACCATTTGCAATATTTTCCCGTGACGTGTTAGAAACTGCTTCGTTTCAGCAGTTGTCAGAGAGCGCCAGATAACAGGCGCCCCAGTTCTTGCGCAGCTACGATGACGGAGGAAGCTCGTATGTTCGTACGTGTAAAACATTAAAAGATTTTGCGCTATGTCACAAAAGAAACAAGACATCAGAGGATACTTCAAGAGTATCGGAATTTCGTGAACCATACTAAAATGCATAATTCGGCTTGAAGTGCACTTTGTATGTCCAGATTCGGATGTAAATTTTCTCGACTACCACTACTGTATTGTCTCATGTTTGGTTCTTTATTATAGCATAATGCCATGCGAGCTAGAAAACGGAAAACGTGCACCTGAAATGCAGCGAACAGTTGAAACTAACCAACAGTGTGAAATTAAACCCTTCGTTTCAAATAAATTGACTGCCTCATCGCTAAAGATTACTAAAAGTCAAATCTATTTAGCAAACCGACAAAAATAACTTAACTATTCTGCAAGGCGATTAACGCTTGACTGTCAGAAAGGTGGAGAAAATTTTAGCCTTCCGTAAACATGCGAACGTTTTTTTAATTCATTTGATAGCTCCCGGCCGCAGAAATCCGTTTCGTTTTCATTTAATGTGAGAGCAATAAATGATGGAGACTACCCACCTCCCCACTACAGCTCAGACTGCTCTGTGCGGATCTACGACATTTCCGAACCGGGGCAATATTAGGTAGTGGCGCCCAGCCACACATCCGTAGCCAGAAGCGGGAGAAGGTATTACTCATACGCGACTCAACTGCGCATGCACAAGAACCCGCCCGCAACTGCTCAAAGGAATCTAATGTAAACAGCTGTGACGTCACGCTCATCGGAGGCAATTTGTTGTTAGGAAGCAATGCATACTCCTCCTGAAGCATTTGACACACTTTGCTGTTGGCAGACGCTTGTATGAGCACTATGTTTTGCTGTTGTATATGGCGCATTTCCTTTGAGACTTACGTTTTATTTTTGTTCATTTTTCCCCTCGTTCATGTTTTGTTGCTGCAGTGTTATTCTGCAGAAGCGGGATACAGTAATATCCTTTGTTGGAGTATTGATTCTTACCAGTCAAAATCACAAAAATTTAACTGAAAACTAAAACAATAATAGATTCCCGGAATTCTAAAAAATTCCCGGGTTTTTCCTGGTTTTCTCCCGGATGAAAAAATTCCCGGCTTTTTCCCGGATCTCCCGGGTCGTAGACACCCTGTCAGCATACTGAAAACTGAAAAGTTCATTCACTAGATGGTATTCAGATTTAAGGATCATCTACAGTAGTTACACTGTAAACATTATGAGGTAACACATCTGTTGATAATTATAGATTTAAGATAACTGTCACTGACAGTACCCTCAAAGTAGAGGAACATAAAACACAGCATTGATTGCAAAAGGCGAACTTCCACAGAAGGACTTCATAAGCTATGAATAACAAAGTTCAAAATCAAATACACGTAAACCAAAACCAAATATCAAAAAAGGGGAGCTCAAAAAGCTGTGAAGAAAAATGAAACCAGCGGATGTTCAATTCCAGTTTCTGCTAACATGAAAGGAGAAGCACTTGTCATCGAAATGTGTAACACGAACCTAAGACGCAGACTGTAATATCTAGAATAAATCATCCTTAAGCAAAACTATAACTCAGTCTACAAATAAGGAAAGAACGACAAGTATCATCTACACATAATGATTGCAATATAACTGCTGCTCATGCCTTGTCAATACAAGTGAAGAACTCCCATGCCGAATAATTTTCCAGTGTGCAGTATGCTTAAGACAGAGAGAACTCAAAATACCAATAGTTTCTCCAAGCTGAGCATGGTGCTAATTTTCTAAGCAGTTCTTCACAGTCAGTGCTATTTAGTTCTTGATGGTTTCATACAAACGACGTATCTAGCTTATCACGACATTCATATGAGAATTATCATGTTGTTGTATCAGAGCATAGATGGCTACATTACTCTAGAATTAGTATATACTATCCATAAGCTGCTGAATCATGATATATAGCTAATGCTACAGGGTCACTGTTAGCTCGATTATGACACATATTATCAGAGAGCAAAGCCTGTTTATTCAAATTACTGTAACATACAGAACTTGTGTAGTGACTGTCATTTCAGTTGCATAAAGGATGGCACAATTTGTTATGAAGTTATCAGCAAAATGAATTACCACAACAATGAACAATTATGTTGTCATTTTTGTATCACTAGCAGCTCATTAATTGAGGACTATTTTAGTTAAGTCAGGTTATTCACAGTGATGACAAATACAAGAGACATCATTTTCAGATTGATCTTGTGATATACTTTGCAAACAGTGATGCATGATTTAACTGCATGGTGAGCAATGTTTGGCCTGTTGTATAATACATAAAAATATTATTTATGATACGAGGTGCATAAAGAATTATTACATGTGCAAAATTAGTACTAAAACAGTTGAAATAAAAGTGTGATGCAAACTGTGTTGAGTAGTATTGTTTGAAGAAAGCACTTATTTCATGAAAAATTATAGCTATGGTCTGTAAGTATGAGCTGGACTTAACTTCAGAATAAGTACATAATGCAGGTACACAGGACAATTTAAATTTAATTTTCTACTCACACTACAATGTACAATGTTATAAAAGTTTTATTTGCAATTTCTCGGAAATTAACACTCAACAGTTTGCATCATTACAGAATTAATATGTATATGTTTACTTATTCATTTGTCAACCTGTAGAAGCTCTAGAATGTCTTGTTACAGTCAAATGTATACTTGCCAGAAGCTATACAGCTCAGGGCTATAGCAAAACTTTGCTCTTGTAGACATAAGCTTTTATCTTATTATTCATAACAACAGTGCACAGCTTGCATTAAGAATATCAAAGCAATCATTAAATGGCAATGGTGGAGGAATCATTAATGTTGGTGGTGGATATAACTGTCATTTGACATTGCATTGCATTCTCTACCTGTAAAACAAGAAAATGATGACATCACTTTAAAAGGAATACATTGTGCACTCCATAGCTTATGTTCAATTCACAACATGATTCCCTTCAAGTGTTAGGAGTTTTTGGTTCCACTTCCTGCTTGTTCTTGAAGGAAACATGAGGCAGTGTAGCATGGTAGGTGCACTGTGGATGTTGGATGGGGACCAGGAGAAAACAGGTAGAGCTTAATCAAGAGTTGATGCTCATAAGAAGTGTTGACACCACCAAGCTACCTTTACTCAAGTAATCACTGCTACACTTTTTGTGCCACCACTATTGTCATTTAAAGCAATTATACAGCATAATACCAACTTATTCACTGAGTACCCACACCATTTTGTTCATACAGATGTTAGTATCATCTACTCATAATGACCACAACATAACTCCTGCTTGTGGTTTGTAAAGAAATGTGAAAAGCGCCTCCCAAATTAGTTTTTCTATTTGCAGCATACATAAGCAGAGAGAATTAAAGATAACAAGAGGTTAACCAAACAGAGAAGGGGAGATTGTCAACACATTTCCTAGAGTGCTTGCAGTTTGACTTTAATTTAGTTCTTGACTGTTGGGTGGAAACACAGAGCTCCCTGCCTTTTACAACATATCTGATGTGGGAACTTGATGATGAAAACTGCTGTGTGTTTATTACCAAGAAACTGCACATAAAATCTGCTTGTTTCACACTTTATCTTTTTGCTTTAGTACAATTTTTGCGCTTCTAATGGTTTAAACATTTGACTGAAGAATTGTAAAAGAAGGCTGTAAATCTGGAAGAAACATGGAGACAGAGGAAAGTTTGAAATTGATTCTGTAATGGTAAGACAGATTTTGGAGCCATATTTTGAACTATAAAACTTTTCCTGGGACAGGTGTGGTAGGTGCGAAAATTACTGAACTTTCAGTTTCAGAAGTCATGGCTGCAAACTACTAATATGAATTCTTTACAGAAGAATGGAAAAACTGGTAAGAGATGACCTTGGGAAAGATCAGTTTGGGTTCCAGAGAACTGTAGGAATACACGAGGCAATACTTGACCCACAATTTATCTTACAATATAGGTAAATCTACGTTCATAGCATTTGTAGATTTAGAGGACGATTTTGACAATGTTCATTAGAAAAAAACATAATATTCTTGTTTGAGAAGTTTTACTAGCTCAAATTGCAGTTAATTTCATACATAGGCAACTAGGTTCAGCTATTTTAATTGGCACCTTCAGGTCATCCACATACATCAACCACTGTGTCACTCTGGGCAGTGCACTGTCATCTAGCTGTGGACATGAAGTGACATAATGGTTGATGTATGTAAATGATCTGAAGATGGCAATTAAAATTGGTGAAACTAGTTATTGGTCTATGTAACCAGAACAAAAAATGTTTTTATCATAGAAGGAAAATAAAGGGGGGGGGGGGGGGGTGGCGGCGAATATGTTCTGGGCGCAGTTAGGTGTGTAAAAGAGGGAACTAACTTTCACACTTACTTGGCAGTTTCAAAGACATTTAAATCAAAACATTTTGACATATTTCCACTTTTTTACTTGTCAGTGTTAGTACCCATGTTATGTAATATAATGCAGCATGTGAAGTAAAGTAACACGATATGTGATGTCATTTCAAATAACATTAAATGTGCTATCATGTCATCCAACATGGCATTTGTCATGTAGTGCATTTTGAGACAGTGTGTCACTAAAGTTTAGAATGCTTGTAGCCCAACTCTGGGATAATTCTATTAAAGATGTACCCTCACTCCCGAACACTTCCTATTGTAGATGCATCCCACTCACTTGAAGCACATAAAGTTGCCTCTATTTGTTCTTACACCCCTCGCCATAGATGTAGCAGTGGGGGCCCAAGAGAGCTCAAAGCACTGGGGAAGTGGATAAGTCGAAAAGCTGGTTCCTTTCTTTTAAATCCCTAACTCCATCCAGAACATATTTACCTTTTTCTGTGGTACAATAGGAGCATTTTTTTATTCTGGTTCATAACCTTTACTGTGTCATAATTTTGCGATTAGAACACTGGGGGGAGAAAAGGACAGGTATACACTCGCACACACACCCATATCCAACCACACATACACAGACACAAGCAGACATTTGTAAAGGCAAAGAGATTCGGCAGCCTCGACTGACATCTCTGCCGAATCTCTTTGCCTTTACAAATGTCTGTCTGTGTCTGTGTGGTTGGATATGGGTGTGTGTGCGAGTGTATACCTGCCCTTTTCTCCCCCAAGGTAAGTCTTTCCGCTCCCAGGATTGGAATGACTCCTTACCCTCTCCCTTAAAACCCACATCCTTTCGTCTTTCCCTCTCCTTCCCTCTTTCCTGATGAAGCAACCATTGGTTGCGAAAGCTAGAATTTTGTGTGTATGATTGAGTTTGTTTGTGTGTCTATCGACCTGCCAGTGCTTTCGTATGGTAAGTCACATCATCTTTGTTTTTAGATATATTTTTCCTGCGTGGAATGTTTCCCTCTATTTTTTAGCTTGCCTTTAAGCCATCGTATCTCGACGATGGTAAAGATTATTGGACATATAACATTGTGCTTTGAATTTATCCATTTATCTACCTTCACGCAAAGTTTGAATTTATTCGTATAAGTTTAAAGTATAGAAGCGGCATGCTTCAAAAACCTGCCAGAAAAACGTGCTTTTTGCATGTAAAATCCAAACGAACATGATTTTTCAAATGGTTAAAAGTCATCTTACATAGAGGTCCAATACACTGGTGGACCAAATCTGAACCATCTGTCTCATTCCAGTCCAGAGTTATGTAAGGGTGACTGTTCTTTTGAACTAAAATCTGAATGGTACACGTATAAATGGTGCCATTAACTGAGCATTAATTTCAGCCTTATTAAAATGTTTAGCAAAAGGAATTATTTGATTGACACAATATGCCTGGGCATCATCTCCAGTTTGTCGTTCAAACCTTGAGTAATATACTGTGATGTAATTACAGTGTGACAGATGTTCTAATGGCTATACAAACTTCTGTCACATGGAGATTACATTTGTCATAATCAGAGATTGCACTTCTGCTGACAATGTCAGGTAACCATAATGTTGACTGTAATATACTCTTTAGAATTCTAAATGCAGCAGGGATAAAATACAGGGACTACTTGTACAGATACCAGACAGATATTTTAAAGAGTCAAGCGGCATGAAAAGGGAGCAGTGGTTGAGGAGGAAGTTAGACAGGGCTGAAGTCTGACCCCAACATTATTCAATCTGTACACTAAGCAAGCAGTAAAGGAGGCCAAAGACAGATTTGGAGAAGGAATTCAAGCATAGCGTGAAGAAAAAAAACATTTGAGGCTTGCTGATGACTAGTGGGGTACAGGGTACTCTTCGCCATGCATCGTACAGTAGTTTGCAGAGTATTTATGTAGATGTAAATGAAGATTTTAATTCTGTTGAAGACAGCAAAGGAATTGGAAGTGCAGTTGAACAGAATGGATAGTGTCTTGAAAGGAAGATATAAGATTAACATTTAAACAAGGGTAATGGGATGTAGCTAAATTAGGCAATGTTGAAGGAATTAGAGTAGGAACTGAGACACTACACATAGCAGATGAGTTTTGCTGTTTCGGCAGCAAAATAACTGCTGATGACCAATTTGGAGGAGATATAGAATGTAGAATGGCAATGGCAAGAGAAACATTTCTGAAGAAGAGAAATTTGTTAACGCTGAATATAAACTTAAGTGTCAGGGAGTATTTTCTGAAAGCATTTGTCTGGAATGTAGCCTTGAACGAAAGCAAAATGTGGATGATAAGCAGTGTGGACAAGAAGAGAATAGAGGCTTTCGAAATGTAGTGTTACAGAAGAATGGTGAATGACAGATTGGTAGACCACATAACTAATGAGAACGTACCGAACAGAATTGGGGAGAAAGGAATTTGGGACATAATTTGACTAAACCAAGGGATCGGCTGATAGGAAACATTCTAAGACATCAACAAATAAATCATAATTTTAGTACTGGTGGCTAAAAGGTGCAGAGGGAGGTAAGAGTTGAGTATAGTAAGCACGTTCAAATGGATAAGATATATAAGAAATTAGGGCTCCTATGGAGGCACATAAACAGTTGTTTTCCCTTCGCTCTATTTGCAAGTGAAACTGGGAAGGAAATTACTAGTAATGGTACAGGCTATCCTCCACCACACACCGTTCGGTGGCTTGCAGACTATCTATGTAGATGTGGATGTGGACTGTAGCAATAATTTACAGAGAAGAGGCTTGCACAGGATAGAGTAGCATAGAGAGCTGCATCAAACTAGCCTTCAGATTGAAGACCACAACAACAATAGTTTTTTATGCATACCATTCTGTAAATTAAGTATGACAGGTTAAACATTGCTAACTCTACAGTTGAACCATGCACTGCTGTATGTAAAATACATCTCAAGATCAATTTGAAATTACATCTCTTGTATTTGTCATCACTATGAATAATCCGACTTAACTACAATAATCCTCAATTCATGAGCTGCTAATGATGCAAAAATGACAACAGAGTTGTTCATTGTTGGGGGAATTAAATTCACTCTGGAGATAATTGCACAAGAAATTTTACCATCCACTACGCAAATGAAATGACAATCATTACCACACAGGTTCTATATGTTACAGTAAGTTAAGTAATCAACTTGCTGAAATCCTACTTCCAGTGATCTGAAATATACTGAGCAACAGTTATTTGAATAAACAGGTGTCACTCTCTGATGCATATATGTGCTATAATCCAGCTAGCAATGACCACTGTTAAAAGTAGTGGTAGTTATGAATAATGAATCAGCAGTTTATGCATAGTCTATACAAATTCTCAAACAGTCCACCCATTTATGCAGTCATATCACACCTCAAAAATTCTCACATGAATGTTGTGGTAGGCCAGAGGTGTCGTTCGTAGGAAACCATCAGGGTCTCAGCTTTGTGAACATACTGTTTTTTAGGGTTCTCTCTGTCTTTAGCATAATGCAAGTTGAATAGCTCTTCAATTAGGCACTTTTGACTTTTATTGGTAAAGCATTGGCAGCAGTTATACTGTAATCATTATGATACTTCTAGTTCTTTCGGTATCTGCAGATTGAATTATAGTTTTTCTTACAGATGACTCACTCTTGACATTACTGTCAGTGTTTTGTGTTTGTTGTTTCATATTCTGATAACAACTGCTCCTCCTTTTATGTTAGCAGAAGCTGGAATTGAGCCTCATCTGCATACATTCACCAGTTTCATTTTCTTCACAGGTTTTTCAGTCACTGGATATGGTTTCCTCGCACAGTAGACATTCTTGATTTCCTACTTTGTTAATCATAGCTTGCAAAGTCTTTTAGTGGAAGTACACATTTTGCAATCAATGTTGTGTTGTTTTTTTGATTTGCGTTCTTCTGTTTTGAGGGTGGCGCCAATGACAGTGATCTTAGAAACATTTTGTGAAGTCTCAATTATCAAAAGATGTATTTCCCCACCTAAAATGTTTACAGTATAGCCATCAGAGATGACCCTAAATTGTGAATCACATCTGGTAGACAGGCTTTTCAGTTTTCAGTATGACTCATACAGAAAATGAAAAAGAATTGTGACAGTTACTGATTTATAGTTTTTTGTTTGCAGTTGGAGCATCCATGAATTGTTAGTAAGTATGCATTAGCCCCTAAACCTAGTTACCGAAATGGAAATGAAACCCACTGGCTTAAACTTCTGGTATTCCTACCATCGGTCACCATTCCTTTGGGGCACTGAAGGAGCTCATCAGCTGTAGAAATATTCCCGTTGTTGGTAGTATAACAGGAACTTGACAACAACCCTCAACATGTTTGAAAATTCTATGATAGTCAAGTTACTTCCTGGAAGAAACAGAATTACGCTGCTAAATTAGCTTGACACTTTCTTGTCATTTCCAATGAATATTTTGGGTGACTGTCGTAGTTTGACATCAGATTATTAATTTTTGGTTTTGACCCCAAGAAGGTTGTTCCACACGGAAACTGCAACTAATTGCGTCCTTTGCATTGCAACTGGTTTGATCTAGCCATCGCTGGGGCAATAAAGTACAGGTGAATGTAGCAGTTCTTCACTAGCTTTGACATAACGGAGTTCTGTTCCAAAGTGAAGGCCATGTTAGAACTCAATTCCAATCTTGGTGCAGGCCAGATTTTTCCAACAGAGCAACAGAGAGCCAGGTCATGAACCAACTAGGAAATCTTAAGAAAACTTCTCCATCATAAGTTTTCCCACTAATTCCAGTACCACATTGTGGAATGGCAAGAAATGTGTGATACTGAAAACTTGGTAATATGTTTTTCTGCTTGTGGCAACGTAATTTTTTGTTTTAGTCAACAAACTATTTTAATGATGAAATGCCCCATTTCAATACTATGAGAGTATGACGTAGGATGGAATGCAAAGACAGACTGTTTTGAAGTCCAAAATTGATATCTTCTTACTAATTCATGCCAATCTAGGCATGCTCAAGTTATAGATACTTTGCTTTGTTAAAATAGATTTTGTCATAAGATTATAGTGGCAAGTTGTAAGTCATTTGTATTAAGTAAGAAGTGTGTATTTTAATACAACTTTTTCATTAGTTAATGAAGACAACATAAATGTAAGAGAGAAATTAATAATCAAAAATATATTCTTTCAGATTACCTGAAACAGTCTGACAATGCTAAGTTAGCTTACCAATTCCCCACCTTCAGTCCGGAACCATGTTGCTGCTATGGTCGCAGGTTCGAATCCTGCCTCGGGCATGGATATGTGTGATGTCCTTAGATTAGTTAGGTTTAAGTAGTTCTAAGTCCAGGGGACTGATGACCTCAGATGTTAAGTCCCATAGTGCTTAGAGCCATTTTGAACCCACCACTAGAAACCTACAGGTTCTGCATTAAAGACTTCGTCAAGCCTGGTCCAAAGTGCAATTTCATCCAGTTGTTCAATAAGGAGTGTGAAGGATAAACATTCAAGGACACAAGATCAGAAGAATAAGAGCATGAGGGATGATTCCCCAAACACCTGGATAAATTTGTTTTTGAAATCAGCAGAGTGCATAAACACGTAGAAACAAAACTTGATGCAGTATCGTAGGTCGTTTTTCTTACATTGCGACCGGAAAGTGTCTCAGTTGTTGCCAACAAATACCAGCTGCTACAAATAACACACATGGGAGGAGTTTATAGTGCACGACACCCTTTTTGTGCCATTAGATGCAAAATATTCCCTGTTCACACTGCCCTTTGCTCAAGTGTTTGCCTCTTGTTAGGGCTCAGCCATTAATTTCTTCTTAAGAAGTTAACCTAAAGGCAACATAACCTGTCATCAGTAACAATACTGCACAAGAATGCTTAATGATGCAAACATGCAGTAATAGTCATCCTTTTGCTTTTTCTTGCTTTCAATTAGAACATCCGTACATCTAACTTCTGAACTTTAGCTATTGAATACAAAAGTCACACAAAGATTAAATGGTCACAGTTCATCATGTATGTATGTTATCGAGACTTCCTGAATGATGAAAATCATTCATGCCAGGACCATCTTTTCTGACATATGAAAATTCTTTTCTGATGTTGTTTGCCTAATAGTTCTTACCTCACACATGATACAAATGTTACAGACTATCTCCAGTGCCTTAAAATCAAAGCGAACAATGTGCTGCCAATGTTAGCCCTTTTTCCATTTGTGACTACGTTATAACACTTAAACAAAACTCATAAGTTGCAAATATGCAAAATCCAATAAGTAACTTTATGACACATACCATGACTACCAATAAGAAAATGATAATTGACAAATATACTCATAGAATCTGCACTTGTTGTGTTACTGCACAGTGTTAGTTTATTGAAGTTATTTCATGTGGAAAATCTAACTACAATAATAAACAATTTTATCCTTATCAATGTGAGCAGAAATGTACTCTATGTGGTGATGCCTAGCATCAGGCAGCCTGTTGTGGGTGGCTGCTGTAGCGCAAGAAAACTCTCGCCCATAAATTTTTCTGATCTTGATGCAGCCATGTGCTCTACCATGGAAATGTTTCTGGACATTTTGCTGTTATGGTAGGTTTGAAAGTGGTGTAAATTATCTCTGAAGTTCCATCAGACTGATAAGTTTAGCAAATAGCCAAATGCAGATTAAAGGATAAATGAAGGAGTGGAGTCGAACTAGCAACCTTGTGTCTACACCATATGACGTTTACCAGTTGACCGTAAACATATATGGCACTGTAATAGCTTGAATAGAAGGCAATACATCCTCCAGAAACTTCCACATCCTACAATGTTACCAGACTGTGCAGGTGGCCTGGCTTAGAATTCTGAAGGACAGACAGCTTTACTTGCACCTTAAATGAACGATTCTGAGTTAGCCTCTTGCAGTGGCCAGTTTTTATGTAGAAGAATATATACTGAAAATCCTCCTGCTGAAACAGAACATGAAATGATTCAAGCTTTCATCTTTAGGCAATTCGCAAAGCAAAGTCTGGACTCACAGGGAACTTTAAAAATTACAGGACACTAAATGAGCTTAGCTTTAGATGTATCTTATTTTAAATATTAAGAAAATGATAAATAAACAAATAAGATAAAAAATCAGTATAGAACTTTACACATTAAGCATATGAATCCACCAATAAAGCAGAAATGGCAGCTTACTTGATAAAAGTACTCATTTATTGAACAACACATGTTCCAGTAACTTGCCTTTCAAGCTTATAGGCTTCTTTCTCTGGAGAACAAAGAAGCGACAGAAATTATGAGAAGAGTTAAGAAGGTGGGTTGGAACTCATGAGACAATAAGACGGCTGGATGGTATTTTGAAGTGAAAGTTAAGATAAAGGCAATGATGAGACTGAAATAATGATGATGATGATGACAACGACGACAATGATAACAAGAACAACAAATGAAGATGGCCAGACGGAGAATGAAAGCATTAGTATAGACTTCACTTCAAATACTGGTCACAAAGACAATGACAAATCACAAAAATTACAACAGTAGAGAAATTTAACAACAGGGAAAATAAGAAACAAGACAGGAGGCCTGTGCAGAAGAGTGTGGGTGAGGGACAAAATAACCATAAGAAAATATGATACTAGGTGACCTGTAATCTTAGAGACAATGATAGTGGTTGCATTCAGGTACGTAAACAGTGTAAAAGCATGCAAACAGTAACTCACATGGAACAGAAGATACTGTAAGGAAGATCAGAAATGATTGGCTTATAGCTTCCTTAGGTGGAAAGTGCATGATGGGAAAGAGGTATACATTGTAATATACAATCATTTCCTTGCATCAAGATATGAAACAAATTTTTCTGATGACTTAGAACGAAAAAGCACTTTTGCCATTTACATCGAGTTGTAGAGAGAAATTCTAGTATTTACTGGGAATGGGCACTTCCAAATACGTTATCTGCAACTTTTCAACTCTTGTGCGAAGTTTAGAATTGTCATATAATACAAGATGATAAATAAAGTTACATACTATATGAGAAATATTGAGCGTGTTTGTATAGAGGGACTGTTAATCAGCTATTGAATACTTAGAAAGCCAGTACACCAAGCAGTCGAAATCTGATTAACAGTTTGCCCTCTAAATACAATCCAGCCATCTGATGATGAAATAAATGTTTGAAACTGATAATGATAGAAAATATTAAATGTGTTATGAAAAGTGTCATCAAGCTAGTGGTTGGTAGCTGTTTTATAGCACAGAATACAACCATGGAATCCTAATAATCTTATCTAGTGACAAAATAGAGTTAAACTTAACTTGTTCTTATATTTATCATTATAAAAATGCTACGGTCAATGATACATAAAACAAAATCTCTGCTGCTAATATTTTTTGTATATCAGACTCAATATTTACAAGAACAATAAACTGTACTCAAACTTTTATTCATGCGTGCCACATAGAAAGGAAATAAAAATTCTTACACTGACAGTTGTAGCACTAACTATGTTTTCGTGATACTTATTTCTATACTCTGTGAGCTACAGTTATGCAACGTTCAAGTAAAATGGTAAGTTATCGACTAAAAATTGTCTGAGCAGCTGAATATTGTCTCATGAGAAAATAAAGTATTGCATATCTTAAAAAATAGTTTTCTGATATTTTTTCCGAATTCTTTATTCTTCTTATCTTTGTATTGTTTATTTTATACGTCGAATCTTTCTTCATTTTCACGTTTTCTGCTCTATTGTTGCTGTTTGTCTTACTTCTGGTCTTATTGATTATGCATTTTCACTGTCGATTTTGCTTTACCATGTTTCTTTGATTGCCACACTACATATAAATCCAACTTTTTCCTAGTTTTTTACATTCTGAATGAATCAAAGCTCTTTCAATTAAATATTAGTCCACCCACTTACAGACTGATCCTCACAATTGGAATTTCGTTTAATTTTATTTTTTTATTACTCTCCTAGAGGATCTCTCTCTATTTGGAATCAAGATGAATAGCAATTCCAAATACCATTTCACACAACATTCTCTGTTGTCTTTACTTACTGTGACAGGTTAAGAAAAACAGATTTATGGCAGTTCAAGTGCATGTTTTTAGACCCTCTGTTATTACTTATCCTGTACCTGTAAAGTTAGGCTATTTTCTGTATCATTACTTGACATATGAAATTTCAGAGCTCTTCTTACTGTTCGATATAATTTATCGTTCATGTCATGAGAACTATGTCTGAAAATAAGAACTGCTGGAGCACTGTTTTGCCCTTTACTGTAAAATAATAATAATAATACACACACACACACACACACACACACACACACACACTCTCTCTCTCTCTCTCTCTCTCTGATTCATCACACATTCTCTCTGTCAGCCGCCTACTACATTGTGCATGCAGTTTTAACTATGTATTCATGTGTTAGTTTTCAGTATTTGGTCTCAATTACACATGGGTGAATATTCAAAGACTGAGGCTGATATTACATGCTTTTGCGTAATGCATAAGAGAAAGTATAACTACAAGATTAAAGTCTGCTTATGACTATTACAGAATCATCTTGTAAATTTTATATCTTTGTATGACATGTTGCTCTTAGTCCATAACACGTCATATTATGAGCAATGAAGTCATTATATTTTTGAAACACGACTTTTTGATTAGTGACCAACCCAGCTTTGATACAGTACTACTGTTCAAAGTCAAAATGGTTGTGACATTAGGTTAGAGGACAAAATCAGATAGCAAATGAGTTACTGTCAATAGTGTACAAGTATATAATGGAATACATTATTGTTGACCATTTAAAACTGTCTATAGGCAGAATTTCAATAACTTTTGGTCTTTTTAATGTAAACATGCATGATAATAGTGTTCTGAACTTTAGTTTCACTGTAAAACATTTAAAAATTGGGAACTTTAATAGCCTTTAAATTAGGTTTCGAATTTACACTAACAACTGAAGCATACAAGAAAGCATAAACACACAGAATCAATGTATGCAAGATGTCAAAACGAAAAAACAGAGTTATTTAGGTACATAGAGTTTTATATGCATTACAAATTCATCTCACTCAAAGAATCAGTGAGTATATGGAAATCATGGCAAAATTAAGACTCAAGTAACCAGAAAAAATTTCAAACTACCATGTGATATTAAGCAAGAAACAACTAAAAGTTGGTGCCGTGCACTGCTATATGATAAGCCAAATTTTGTGAGAAAATGTCAGTCACAGAAACTAATCCTATTAGTCATAGACTTGCATGTTACTGGGTCAATGGAAATACAACGCAGGTATTCATGCCTATTAACAGAAGAGATAATGGGCGACTAGAACGGCTGACTGGCGTGATGAATGGCACTGTTAATACCACATTGAACAGATGCATGCAAGTCAGATTCACGAAAACGTGAAATACTTCCTTCCATAAGTTACCTTTGAGCAGCAGAATTATATAGCAATTCGACCTTCAGATGCATTTATTGTATCCTCTGAAAATGACAAGAGATGAAGTGAGAGAATGAGAAGAGTGCAATAATTGGTGTGAGTACTACTGCCACTTCTACTAATACAGGTACCATCAGCACAGAGAAATTATGGAAGGAATTGCTTACCATTTGCCAGATGTTCCTCAGACATCACCACTTCATCTGCTGTTGTAAGTCCATGGTGCAGTAGACTGTCGCCCTCATCTGTAATGAGGCTTCCTGAAGAGACATCATCACTTCTGTTTTCATGTGGTTGTTCGCGATCAGTTCTTGTCATCAATTTCTCACAAGTAGAATGTTCCGAAAAAGGCTTCAATACATCTTCCACAGAAAGTTCTTGAACTTTTCTACTATCAGGGGAAGTAAATGATATCATATCTTGCATTTCATTTTCTATAACATTAATTTTTTTCGAGTTGTGAAATGAGTCTTTCACTACATCATTATTTATCATATCATCAACTGAGAGATGGGTATTATTATTTTGCAATGTGACATTTATAATTTCTGAGGGCTTCCAAATAGAATCACGATCTAGTGGACTAAGATCACTATTATCGCGTGATTCCAATATTTCGATAGATGGGCTTTGTTTACAATCTTCAGAAGGCACACACAGTCTGTCAGAGTTTGATATTTTTGCATTGTATATGGTAAGTACATCACTGGTAGCATTTTCTAGGAAGTGATTTAGCATCTCATCCACCAGTACTGAAGTATTTTTCTCAGACTTACTAGACTCATCAATGATGAAAGTAGTATTGCCAATGCAGATATCATTTATTGTGTGAGGTTCTTTTTCAATGGCAAGATTCTCTTGCTTCTCTGCTTCATCTAGGATAACAGTTCTTGAATCACATTGAATTTCACTTATTACACCAACCTCTGGCTTGGTGGTCTCACTGAATTTATGTGCATATGATAAAACTGTTTCTCTTGATGCATTACCATCTGGTACTTCTCCGCATTCTTTCAGTTTAATGTCAGGTGATACAAATGAGTCCTTCAGAAGTTGCAGCATTATTGATTCAGTAATGCTGTCAACAAGCTTTAGTTTTTGTATCCTGTTATCATTCTTTTCAGAGCCAACAGTTATTTTAGACTGCTCTACTGTTTGGGCTTCTGGTGTATGCTCCTCATGCTCAACAACAAATGTTGAGCTCAACTGCACAGACACAGGATGGCTCTCCGTGCAGATGCTATCATCTGCACTGTGGCAGAACTCTATCCCATCTCTGCCCTGATTGGTATGTGAATAGACATTCAATACAGATTCCTCAGATAGTTCTTTCTCTGATGGTTGATTCCGACTTTCTGTAGATAATAGCAGTTCCTGTTAAAAAAAATTGTAAAAACACAATTAACAATAACAACATTTCAATAAGGGAAAATGTGTTCTACTGAATTATTGTGTTCATAGCTAAGGAAAATTTTTACGTGTTTACTATTATTGATTTGCATAACAGCTGATGCGAAATAATACGATGTATATAGGTGAAACAAAATGCAATTAATTAATGAAAAGTGGATTGGATACCCCGAAGATAACATAATCTTTTATCATCTCTCTCTAAGAATCCAGGGGCTGAAATGATTTTTCCTATCCTTCATGACTAGTGTTGTATAGTTTCACTTTTCCTTTTCCACAACTGTATTCTGATGACACACTCATACAAATCCCATAAGTTAGAGATTCAATGCTATTTTAAATGTGGGTATTATTCCTTCTCAAGCTCTCATTTTAATGGCTGGAAGCTAATGTTTCCAATCAAGTTAACATTCAATTTATGAATAGCGACCTGACTGACAAATAGATGCTGGGAACTAAGTTGTGACTGTATCAATTTTTTAATATTTCTCAAATGTAATTAATTATACAGCTATATGGGCACTATTCAGCAGGAATGAAAAACACAGTCTGTATTATTACTTACATCAACTATGAGCTGAATACTTGCAACAAATTCCTTGCTTGAATTAAGTGTATTAGATCTTTGGCTTTCTAGAATGAACACACAAAGCAAAACCAGCAGAGCAATTTTGTGAAAACTCACCTGTGTAGAATCCTCTCCTTTTTCTTCTCCAGCTGCCAAAATACTAGGTGATGCATTCATTACTTTTATGTCAGATGTAAGGATACAGAATGTATCACCTACATTTTGTGGTGCACACACTAAATCTGTAACATTTACTACATTCTCAGATTCTAAGTCCGATTTTTCTGAAATTTCATGTTGTATACTATCAGCTGATGAAGCTTTCTGCACTTCTGTGGTGTCTGATATCTGCTGCATACTCACGGATGTCTCTTCAATTTCAGATAATTCTTCATTTATAGTAGCTGATGTACATGATTTTGAGACAGTCCTGTGGGGGACAACATTATTGAGAGAACTGTCTGACCTCTCTGAGAACAAGTTATTTGACTTAGCTTCAGATGAGTTCTCAAGAGGCTTGAAGGATGAGGAAACACAAGAATCTTGTGTGTAGTCATTTTTAGAACCCTTACATTGCTGTGTTGATGAAACTTCTGCATTAATCATATCAAAAGTGCTGTTCACCAAAATTTCAGAAATCTCTCTGTCCTCTTCAACAAAATCATCGCCTGAGGCAAGCATGGTAGGAATTATGGACACTCCATCATTCAAGGCTCTTGCTGAAAAAGACTGCTCACTTTTTGTGTGTTTTACATAACCTGAACATTGCTGTTCTGAGCTTAAGGAACTGATTTCCTTCATGGAAGATGTCTTTATGATGGCATTCTTGTTCTTGGAGTAGCTATTTTTCTCTTGAGATATATAATCTTCAGTGGAGTCAGGACCCTCTGTCCTCTCATAAGAGCCTGAGACAGAAACAATATCATCCTGATGGTTATCATCTTCAGAAGTGTGTGCTTCCCTGAATGTGATGCTATTAGTGTCTTCTGGCAGAAATTTTACAGAGTTAGCTGTCTGTTCTGAAATCACAGTTGGAATCTCAGTGCTTAGGCCATTTGATATTGACTTTTGAGAACTATCATCTAGTGGGGATTCATATTCAACTTTGTCCAACACCTGGTTGGATTTTCGTTCAGTCTGTTTACATGGTTCTGACTTTTCCTTAGTTCTACCCAAAATATGCTTGGAGATTTGTTCAGTCTGGACACGGGGCTGTTTTATCTTAGGTTTGACAGCAAGTAAGGGGGATGTGTTGAAATTTTGCTTCAGTTGTTCTTTTATTCGATTGATGTATGAATCAAGCGCCTGAAACATGCAAGATTCGAAATTTTACATCTGATATGATTTGTTAGATTTCATTTCTTACAATAAAGATGGAACTTTACAATTAAATTTATTGTTTTTTTCCAGACATATACAGAAAATGCAATTTAGCTGTTAAACATAATAATAATAATAATAATAATAATAATAATAATAATAATATTAATTTTTGAAGTCATACTGGAAGAACAGTTACTCTTACGCACTATAATGAACAGTCAGTCTAGATCACAACTAATATTTATTTACTCTGCTAACCAGTTTCATTCAAACATGACCATTTTCAGGCCAATAACAACTGGTTGATTGGTTGGTAGCTCTTGGTATGTACAAGAGTTTTGTGTACTAATTCTACACATCAAAGAGGAGTTAGTGGTCTGAAGATGGTTATAGTTGACTGAAACTGTTTACCAGAGTAAATAAGTATTATTTACAATCTAGACAATGTTTTTGTTACACTATTAAACAATACATACATGATGAAGGTAAGAGAGGGTGGGTGGGGGGGTTAGTTCACTTTCAAGAAGGACAATGTCCAAAAGTTCAACTCTATCTCCAATCATTTTTAGGTGCTTATTGACTTGCAACACCTGCACAATATGGCAAATGGTTATCTGTATTCCCCTGATTATTTGTTAAGAACTGTGAGTGTGTTAATAAATGTTTAATGAATTAAATTGTTACTGTCTGCTAGTGTATCAGCAATGTCAATATTTATGGGAGGTACAATACTAATTCGACCCCCCCCCCTCGCGCGCACACACACACACACACACACACACACACACACACACAAAAGCATGACTACACTATCTCATCTGACTATAATGCCCAGGCATCACTTTTTCTGAAGAAGGGCATTATCTTCTGCTCGTAAACGTTTTCAGTCCTTTTTTATATGCCTGTTGACTGCAAACACATGAACCACACAGTGAGTTTTAACTTTACTCCTTCCATTATTTTTATCTCCTCTAACACTTCCCTACATCAATTCAGTAACATTGCATTTCATTCAGAGAAAACAGCCTTTACATAGGACTAACATGGAAAATTGCTCTTGCATCTCACCCAAAGTAGGCACCATCTGAAATGAATATTTTTTACACCATACTTAATGATACAACTGTATTTCAAAGGATCTAACAGATGGAAATGTACAGGCACATTGAACCCTGCTAAGTTCATCAATGTACAAAGTCAGTAGTCAATATTTGAGCAGTGTTGTAATATAGTAAAGCATGAAGTGCTGTGTGTGTACAAATGTAACTTCAATATCAGTTTTATATCAAGAGGGAGACATTAAACAATTTGTATCTCACTAAACTGTCAAATAGTGGTTCTTCCCATGTCATCAATTTTTCATAACAAGCAAGACTGCAAAATGCTTTTATGTTTATGTGCCACTTGCAGCAGAGGGGCATAAATTACATACATTATGCTGCATTACAGGCTCAATAAAGAGGAAATGTTAACGAAGTGTTGCCAGATGTAATAATATTCTTTCCTTCTTCATAGCCAACAGTCAGCATTTACTGGACTTTTACTACACGCACATTACTATTAACCCATGAGCAGGCATGCCTGTGTATAAGGTGCACCAGTCACAAATAATATTGATTTGTACCATTCCACTGTTATTTTAAAATTGCGAGCCCTTCTCTTTTCCTTCATTATTGCTTCAGCTAACACAGTAATAAGTTGTGTTGCCATACATCCAAATCAGCAGCAGTAATATAAAATAAATAACATGCTAGTTGAGAAAAAAATTTATTATCCCTACAAGAAAATGACCCTGATTTTGGGCTATCAGCACAGTTCCACAATAAGTCAGTTAACTATGAGAATAATAATCAAATAACTGGTTGGCAGGGATCTGACTCAACTGCGCTGTCTAATGTTTTGAGTGGGTCATTACTATGGGTTAACACCTGTCTGCAGCAACAGAGTGATGTGATAGAAGGTTTATTTTATTATTGTTTAATTAGACAGCGATTTAGCTCATACATGTTTAACTCGGTAACAGAAAGGCAGCTATTCTTTACATGTGTACAATGTGCGCCACATGCCTGCTCACGTTACGAAAACCAGCACGCCCAACTTGAGGGTTAATAAGACCTAGTCTCCTCAAAACTAACTTCTTGTTCTTTTGTTAAGCTATTGATACACACACAAAAAGGAATGAAAACTTTGCTAGCTTTTGTGGAAGAAGCCCTTTAATAACCTAGAGTGCGTGCGCGTATGCTTCCCCCCAGTATGTTGTTGAGGACAACATACTGCGTTCTATTATTTAAAAAGTCTTTGAGCCACTCACACATCTGTGAACTTATTTCATATGCTGATACCTTCATTAACAGCCTGCAATAGGGCATTATGCCAAATGCTTTCTGGAAATCTAGAAATATGGAATCTGCCTGTTGTCTTTCATCCATTGTTCACGGTATATCATGTGAGAACAGGTCAAGATGAGGTTCACATGTGTGACGCTTTCTGAAACCATGCTGATTCATGCACATAAGCTTCTCAGTCTCAATAAAGCTGATTATATTCAAACTGAGAATATGTTCAAGGATTCTGCAGCA
The DNA here is from genome assembly GCF_021461385.2 of Schistocerca piceifrons. Lineage (NCBI taxonomy): Eukaryota > Metazoa > Arthropoda > Insecta > Orthoptera > Acrididae > Schistocerca > Schistocerca piceifrons. The sequence continues at coordinate 524,944,907 of NC_060141.1, forward strand.
AACAGAAGTTAGGGATATTGATCTGTAATTTTGCGGGTCCATCTTTTACCTTTCTTATGTATTGGAGCCACTTGCACTTTTTTTCAGTCGCTTGGGAATTTGCGCTGGGCGAGAGATTCACGGTAGGTAAGGGGCTAATGCCATAGAGTACTCTTGGTAAAATCGAACTGGGATTCCATACGGACCTGGTGATTTATTTGCTATCAAATCCTTGAGTTGTTTCTCTAAGCCAGGTATGCTTATTGCTATGTCATCCATACAGGAGTCAGTCTGATGGTCAAACAACAGTATCCTTGTACAACAGTATGTTTGTGCAGTTATCTTATGTGAATGATTTCTTGAACATGAAATTTAAAACTTCAGCTTTCATTTTGCTACCTCCAACTGCCACACCAGACTGGTCAAGAAGGGACTGAATGGAAGGCTAAGACACACTGAGCAATTTTACACATGACCAGAATTTTCTCGGGTTCTCTGCCAGACCTTTTGCTAAGGCTGATGGTAGTAGTAGTTGTATCCTAGGCGCACAGATCTTTTCACAGATGCATGTATCTCTCCCAACCTTCATATGTCGACATTTGTGTGTTCCTGTTTGAACCAAGAGTGCAACAGTCTCTGCTTTCTCAGCATCTGCTAAATTTCGTTATTAAACCATTGTGGGTCTTGTCCATTTACTAGGCATATAGCTCTCCAGATCATGGTTTACAATCTGCTTAAACTTTGTCCGTAAGTCCGTAAGTCCTCTCTAAATAACATGCTAGTTGAGAAAAAAATTTATTATCCCTACAAGAAAATGACCCTGATTTTGGGCTATCAGCACAGTTCCACAATAAGTCAGTTAACTATGAGAATAATAATCAAATAACTGGTTGGCAGGGATCTGACTCAACTGCGCTGTCTAATGTTTTGAGTGGGTCATTACTATGGGTTAACACCTGTCTGCAGCAACAGAGTGATGTGATAGAAGGTTTATTTTATTATTGTTTAATTAGACAGCGATTTAGCTCATACATGTTTAACTCGGTAACAGAAAGGCAGCTATTCTTTACATGTGTACAATGTGCGCCACATGCCTGCTCACGTTACGAAAACCAGCACGCCCAACTTGAGGGTTAATAAGACCTAGTCTCCTCAAAACTAACTTCTTGTTCTTTTGTTAAGCTATTGATACACACACAAAAAGGAATGAAAACTTTGCTAGCTTTTGTGGAAGAAGCCCTTTAATAACCTAGAGTGCGTGCGCGTATGCTTCCCCCCAGTATGTTGTTGAGGACAACATACTGCGTTCTATTATTTAAAAAGTCTTTGAGCCACTCACACATCTGTGAACTTATTTCATATGCTGATACCTTCATTAACAGCCTGCAATAGGGCATTATGCCAAATGCTTTCTGGAAATCTAGAAATATGGAATCTGCCTGTTGTCTTTCATCCATTGTTCACGGTATATCATGTGAGAACAGGTCAAGATGAGGTTCACATGTGTGACGCTTTCTGAAACCATGCTGATTCATGCACATAAGCTTCTCAGTCTCAATAAAGCTGATTATATTCAAACTGAGAATATGTTCAAGGATTCTGCAGCAAACAGAAGTTAGGGATATTGATCTGTAATTTTGCGGGTCCATCTTTTACCTTTCTTATGTATTGGAGCCACTTGCACTTTTTTTCAGTCGCTTGGGAATTTGCGCTGGGCGAGAGATTCACGGTAGGTAAGGGGCTAATGCCATAGAGTACTCTTGGTAAAATCGAACTGGGATTCCATACGGACCTGGTGATTTATTTGCTATCAAATCCTTGAGTTGTTTCTCTAAGCCAGGTATGCTTATTGCTATGTCATCCATACAGGAGTCAGTCTGATGGTCAAACAACAGTATCCTTGTACAACAGTATGTTTGTGCAGTTATCTTATGTGAATGATTTCTTGAACATGAAATTTAAAACTTCAGCTTTCATTTTGCTACCTCCAACTGCCACACCAGACTGGTCAAGAAGGGACTGAATGGAAGGCTAAGACACACTGAGCAATTTTACACATGACCAGAATTTTCTCGGGTTCTCTGCCAGACCTTTTGCTAAGGCTGATGGTAGTAGTAGTTGTATCCTAGGCGCACAGATCTTTTCACAGATGCATGTATCTCTCCCAACCTTCATATGTCGACATTTGTGTGTTCCTGTTTGAACCAAGAGTGCAACAGTCTCTGCTTTCTCAGCATCTGCTAAATTTCGTTATTAAACCATTGTGGGTCTTGTCCATTTACTAGGCATATAGCTCTCCAGATCATGGTTTACAATCTGCTTAAACTTTGTCCGTAAGTCCTCTACATCCATCTTAAAGGAACGACGGGTTTGCAGATTCACTGTTTAAGTGAGATGTTAATAACTGCTTACCTGCTCTATCTACCAGAAACACTCTCTTAGCCTTCTTGGCTGATTTATTAACTTCTGTAATCATAGTTGCTATAATGACATTATGATCGCTAATCCCCATTTCTTTACGGACATTGTCGATAAGGTCTGGCCTATTTGTAGCTACAAGGTCCAAGATATTTCCATTGCGTGTGGGGTGCCGAGCTAGCTGCTCAAGACAATTTTCAGAAAATGTGTTCAAAAGCATTTTGCATGACTGTCTGTCTGTCTGTCTGTACCACTGGCAATGAATCCATAGACATCCCAGTCTACACTTGGCAAGTTAATGTCGATTCCAACCAGTATTGTATCATCTGGATATTTATGTGCTATTGACCACAGATTTTCTTTGAATGATTCTAGATCTGACACAGCAGAGTTGGGTGGCTGGTAGAAACATCCAACAATTGACTTGATGGTCAGATCCAGCACTGCTGGAAAGCAAAGAATCCTTGAAGAATGAGGAATTGTCTGAAGCAGAATTTCAATTAATAAATGGAACACTGTATTAGAGGAACTATGATCCAATAGGGCAAAAATGGTTGCTTATCATCCAAGTTCACCTATTGCTGGATATACAATGTCTTGAAGTAGCCAAACCTCTCAAGTGCACTGTTGATAGTTGCACTCTGGGGTAAAATGAATGACTATATCTCTGGAAGTATTGAATTAGTGATCAAGAAACTTTACCGATGTTCATTAGGAAAATGTACAAATGTTCACATAAAATTTCAGCATAATCCACGACGGTCGTGTGAGAACTTTTTCTGAAATGAGACCACTTGACATAGAATGGGCATTCTGTATGGAAAAATGGTAGGTAATGTAATTCATTTCTTGACAGGCCGTCTATAACACATCATCAAGCAGCTGGAAGAATCTATGCAAATTAAATTTGTTTTGTTCATTTAATAAATTTTGTGGGTTTCTCCTCTTTTCTTAGAAAATTTCTAATCTCTCCAATATGTTTAACAAAAGGTCTTTATCCGTGATGTGGGTACTTTTCATGCTATCTTGAATCTCAACTAAAGTACGGTTAGATGTCTTCAAATGTTCACCCAGTGCTGTACAGTTGGAATTTAAATTGCAATGTTCTTTATAATGTACTTCAAATGGTCGTTTGGTTTGGCCAATATACATCCTCTGACAAGTTTGACAATTTATTTTATATACTCCTGCATTACTGTTTTGTCATCATTTCTGAAGTAAAAATGGCTTGTGTGTCTGCCAAATTAAAAAATGAAGAAACTACAGCTCCTTTACAAATAAGCAAGCCCTACAGGAAGCGATAAATGCAAATACTACTAGTATACAGGAACTTAATACCATTAAAATTTTGAATAAAGGATTGCTGAAAGCTGCTCTAGTTATAAAAGCTGATGACGGTAATACGGCAGTACCGTTATAGGAGAAATATTATGTTGACAAAATAATGCATTATTTTGAACACAATGTCAAACACAAAGTTAGTAAAGGCCAGTTAGTAAAGACCCACTCAGTAAATTCCAAATGGAGCTAAAAAGAGAAACTGATTCTTCTCAGTCACTATTTGATCTGCTAGAAAGGAAATGTAGATTAAAGTTAATTAACCTGGAAATTACCACTGCAAGAGTTTGGAGTACATCACGCAAACCTGATAGGTCAATTAGACTTATTAATAATAATCAATATGCTCCCAATTGTGAACTAAATTACATATTCGTACCTATTTTTTAAAAAAACTTAAAAGAATGTACATTTATGACAAAACTTTAATCATTAAGAATAGCATCCAATTTGCTAACATGTAGTAAATATGAATAACCCAGAGAATGCAATTTTCACCTCCTGGGATGTTACAAATATGTTTATGAATATACAAGCTGATGGAACATTAGAAATAATTAAATGTAATTTTATACCACATAAAACCATGGCAGTGGGATTATGGAGCTGTCAGATTTCTTGAAATTTAATGTTAAATGGTGACAAATATGGTAATTCAAGAGTATATAAAGAAATTGGATGTATACCTCCCAAGCTGGAAGACAGCTTAAAGTAGATTATAAAGAACACTGCAATTTAAATTCCAACCTTCACGCCACAGAGAAAGGCCATTTGTTGAACATATGGGAGGAATCACAAATTTTCAAAGAAAATAAAACAAACCCCAAAATTTATTAATGAAACAAAACTAATTTAACAATTATGTAAAGGATAGATTGCTACCCACTGTAAAGGGGAATGTCAAGTTGCAGACAAGCACAATGAAAAGATTGTTGCACATTAAGCTTTTGGCCAAAAACTGCAGGAAAGAAGAGAAAAAACAGACACTGAGTAGAATAAAAGGCTTTAGCCAAATGTTTACTGTGTAGCAGTCTTCCCATTGCGTCTTAGTGCAACTCAATGTGTCATCTTTACAGTGAATAGCAATCTGACCTTTCTACAATTGTTGACATTCCAACCTGGACTTTCCACTATTCAAAACGAATTTAAGTTACACAGATTCTTCCAGTTGTTTAACAATATAATATAGTTGGCCCATCAAGACAATCTTAATTATTTGCCATTTTATCCTTACAGAAGTATTTTCAAATGTGTACTTTTTGTATGTGCACTTGTAGAGATATTTTTAATGATGTATTTCAACAGATATATCAACATAGTGTAACTTGTGTAATACAGCGATGACATGTCTATGTGTACAACCCATAAATGCGATGATTCATGTTTAAATTTGCATTTCCTTTGACAGTTTAAAAATATTTCATAGTAAATGACAGTTATCTACCATAGTTTGATAATGATACAGTAATTGAATTAAATCAGTTTTTGTGAGGTAGATCCAGTCTCTGTATTTAAACAGAGTATCATTTTAACAGAAGACATTGATGAAATATCTCAGAACTGCACATTGAACGAAAAAAATTATAATTCCAATTTATTTTGTTTTGGAGGGGGACATCCAATGATAATGATACCACACTCGACCTGCCATCCCACCCGGTGGGTGTGTGTGTGTGTGTGTGTGTGTGTGTGTGTGTGTGTGTGTGTGTGTGTGTGTGTGTGTGTGTGAACTACGTAACTTTCAATGGGAATCCCCATATGTCAAATTTTTGATGATGGTACTACAGCAAAATCTACATACGTTTTGTCTGAAGCGTTTCCTTTATTTCTCCACAGAGTGTGCCGTAATCAGAGGAATAGAAATGAGCACACAATTGTAATTTACGACACGCTGCTCAATGGCCCTTGAATAATGGCACATGGGACCCCATCTCCATGCTGGGGGGATAGGACAGGCCAGTATTTCATAAATTCTAATTGGAAACTCCTTTTGTAATGTTGTATTCCTCTGACACATTGGATAGAGGCTACTCAGTGCACCACCGTGGCCGTGTAGTGAACCATGATGTATTATAACAGGCAGTACACTGCGACCGGAGCTCACAAATCATACAGATGTAGATGAGACAGCGGTGCTAAACATTAGAATACTTGTGTAGTTTTTATTGTCTTCACACCTTCCTATCACTTGGAGTACAGACGTGTAAGTGGACGATGGATGTTGCAACCACGGAAGAGAGAACTGAAATATCCTGATTTACGGAGAATGTAGGAGAAATGTTGAGGCTACTGTTGCCTTGTATGCCCAGCATTTTCCGGAGAAAGTTCGCTCTAGTATCTTCTTTTACAAGGTTGTGAATGCCTTTATGTCTGATGGCAGACCGGCAAAAAGAAACAAAGCAAACGTGTTACAGAAGCTAATGAAATAGCTATAACAACAGTGGTACACCACAAACAATAGGTAAGCGCCCAGCAATTACACCGCGATTCTAGTCGATATGTAGTATCGTCACACTACTGCATCATCATAAGTATCATTCATACCACTTGTCACTGCATCAAGAACTTCATAGTGCTGATTTCTATAACCAGGTGGTGTTTTGTGAATGGGCACATCAACAAATGCAAACGACCTCGACATTCTTTGCCAAGGTACTATTTTCCGATGAGTTTCACAAACCATGGTAACATGAAATGGCACAATGTGCATTACTGAAGTGTAGACAATCCCCACTGCTTACGGCAAGTTGACCATCAACATCCTTGGTTGGTTAACATATGGTGTGGCACCATGGGGAACAAACTCTTTGCTCAGTATTTTATTGACAGTACACTGAATGGATGCAAATATTGAACATGTTTGGAACAGGAACTACCAGTACTACTACTGGATGTTGCTCTGGGTATTCAACATTGTTTGTGGTTTCAGCAGCACAGCTGCCCAGTGCATTGTGCAATTAAAGCATGGGATGTATTAGACCACATTTACACTGATTGGTGGATTGGCAAAGGTAGCCCTATTAATTGGCCCACTACGCCCCGGATTTTTTTCTGTGGGGATATTTAAAAGATAAGGTGTACCAGCAAGTACCAACAGGCTGTGAAGATATTGTCAACCGCATCAGGAATGCCTGTGCTAACATTGCCGTAGATATCCTTCTTCTATGATGATTCTCTTGTTAAACTGAGTGAAACAAGTTAATAAAAAATACTGATTGTGGCTGTCCTACAAACTTAGCTTCTACGCATGGTCACTTAGGTTTCGTGAAGATCCTGGATAGAATTTCATGCAGCTGTCCCTAACCAGGTCTATACTAACATGTTAGACACTATGTGTGACACTACAAAGGGATGCCAGTGATGCAGTTACTACAATTACCTCTGTGGCATCTGGTAAGAAATCTGCACACATTATTCCACCGAATAGGAATCAATCTATTGGGGAGGATCCTGATGTCAATAAACAGGAATCTATAAATAATATTCTACACTGACTACTTCATCCACTATGCTGTCATCAAAGCTGTGCTGACTGCTGAAACTCTGGAAACTGCAAAATTCTTTGTTTGAGGAAGACATTATTTTGAAGCATGGGTTACCTCATATGATGATAACTGATTGTGGAAAAGCTTTGCACTTGGGAATAGTATCAGAGGTATGGCTATGTAGTCCTTTGCAATGGGAGTCTTGGATAAAAATTTCTTGGGAAACTTGCCAAGTTAAATTTGGATAAAATCTGAAGCTCTCGATGACTATCCCATCATTGTCAGAGGTCTATGTCTGACTGTCATGAAACTGATGATGAGGCTCCCACTTTTACGCTGAAAGGATGGCATCTGATTGAAGTATGGTGACACTATCTCTACAAATTAAATCTGTGCTCTGTATCTTGTGTTACAAGCAGCACTATCACTCGCATAAGGCAGTAAATTATGTGATTTTCTCTGTGCTCTTTCTTTATCAAATGCATCCTTCCATACAATGCTAACTGCATAGCTGCTGTCTGTATTCAAGTTTTTGTCATAAAGTCTAATTTCCATTGCTTCTCTTATCACAAAATACAACAGTTCAAAATGTAGGCCAGAATTCTTGCAGTTCAAACTCAATCTTGTGTTTATTTAACACAGCGATTGGGAACACTCCATACAGATTGTCCCAATATAATTGGTGCCACAAATGCAAACAATATTATAAATCCCTGGCACTCTCAGTCCAAGAACATCTTTAAGAGGTCACCACATCTCCTTAATTTTAATCACTAATCGAAACTATCTCAGTCGTATTACTACACATTTATTGAGCTATGACTGGTTTTCTTCTTAGAACATCTTCATGTAAATGAATTGTACTAAAGTCATGACATAAATGGCCTGGTTGTCACATGTAATGTTAAAAACCAAAAAACAGAAACAATGATCAAAAACATTCTGCTGACTGCATGTTGGAAGTATGGTTAGCAGGCACGGCAAACTGATCAATGTGAACAAGATTGTTTCCTCAATTTTTCTGGGTGGGTGAAACACTGGTCTGATTCTTTGCCTATTTAGGACTCTCCCTATCTTAACAGTTGCTGTAACACAGAATGGAAGCCACACTATGCATTGTTCCTCAACAGCATTCCCCTCTTACCATGGACTAAATAAGTGTTCCTTCCGAATGCTGTCATCAGATGATTCATCTCAGAGCTGAAGTGCTCCTTGTCTGAAATAGTCCTGGTTCTGTGGATTAGGGATGGTGAAAACTTTGGCCTCTGAGATACAGATCTGTATGTGTCAGTTTTCAATACACAGAATGGCCAAGTCATTCATCTGCTTTCTCTTCAAACAATACATCTAATAAGGACAACACTGGGTAGAGAGCCCAAACATAAACTATAGTTGTAGAGGGCACCAACTCAGTATGCGCCATTTTCATATTGTCATGACATAATGCACCCTGTCCTGTTGGCGTAAAAGTGGGAGACTTGCCAGCTTTTTGACAGTTAGACATGGCATCTTATAATGATGATGATGGAGGTAGTTATCAAAAGCTTGCGATTTTATCCAAATTTGACATGACAAGTTTACTAGGATCTTTTAACCAAATATCGGAGGTAATTTTATGTTGCATCAACACCCACAGATACACTGCCTCACAGAACACTTCAATAAGATGTTGGCTGATACGTTCTCAATGCTATGATGCTTCTCAGAGAAATTGCGATACAATACTGCGTGTTATGATATTCGCATACAACATAGTGAAGCAAGTCATTACAACCTTCACACCAATCATTCTGGGCAAGGTCAAGAGGCCAAAATGAATATGCATACACTGTTCCTGTTTCAGCCAGATTATACTCAAGATGACTAAATGAAACACCCCATAAACAGGATTGAAGCAGCAAGACAGCTGGCTTACATATGGATCCTAGATGCCCAAGACAGAGTGATATAATGTCAAGCATCGGCTAGTGAGTGACAGCCCATGAGACTTGGTACGGATCTTTATGCCTTTGCGGAATGCAGGACCATTGAGTAAGTCACTAAAAACTAATTGTTGCTGTATTGTACTTTTCAATGCTTCTCCAATGTCACATATGCAGTCGAGGATTATGACCCTTCCTCAAAAAGACAAAAGTGGAGAGTTGTTGTTCATGTCATTTGTATACAGCCTAACTGCAGTCCTGAGGCACAGACTGATGTACGTGTTTCTCATTCAAGGAAACTGAAGACCCACTTGACAACTGTGAAGCTTCAATAAGAGGGGCTACATTTGATGCTCATCATCATGAAGAGAATGTTACAATACGGCCAGAATGCAACGCTCTGCCAGTGTTGCCGTACAGAGGATCAGTTACAAGATCTAGATCTATGGCACTGTGGTTGGCTCCAATAGGAACCATGAGTCCTGTTTCTCCAAGAGAGGTAGAAATGATGCAAGAAGTGCTGCATCCAAATTGGTTAGTATTGTTGGCTGGAGTGCTGTGTGTCGTCAGTTCAAACCTGATCACCAGCAATTACTTAGTAATTATCAGTTCTGGGAGGTTCTTGAAATTTCTTACATTTGTAATGTTTGTATAGTCTGGCATATTCGATGTTTGTATAAGTAGCAACAATTTCCATAGAGGAGTTCAGTTTTATTCTGGCTGTATACTGGTGTTCGTAATAAACATGCTTTCAGTGAAGAGTTGTATTTCATTAGTGACCCTGTGTTTGGATTTGGACTTGATTCTGGTTATGACTTCACAATACTCTCAATAAATTTAGGTGAGGTTGCTTCCATCCACATCATCTAACATCTTATGTAAACGTAAACAATCCAATCTCATTATCCTTTTTCTACATTAAAAACAAAGATACCAAAATTTTGCCATGAAATGTTGTTGGTTATTAGATCTTCTGTTAGTGATAAAAAGTAAGTAATCTATCCCATTATAATGTTAACTGTAACTTCAAGCATTTTATTAATGCTAAAAGATTGCAGTTTGTAATAAAAGTATACCTGTATCTGTTTCAGTAAAGACTGCTCCGTAGCTTTCAGTTCCTCCCTACGAGCTTTCTTCCTCTGCAGTTTCTTTAATTGCTCAGCTTCCAGTTCACGTCTTCTTAGCTGCTCTCTTAAAGCACAAACTCGGCCCTCCAGATCGCTTTGCTCTGATGGTGTGTCTGTACAAGATTGCCAAGCTATTACAATATCTTATCATACACTATTCCACTGGAACGTCTAGACAGCAACATAGACTTTCTACAATTTCCCAAATGCATATGACGTTAAGGTGGAAGGTGAATAATATTTTACGACCAAGTCATTATCACTGAAAGAAAAATATGGTGCTATTGACAGTGGAAGCTGTAAAGCTATAAAACAGCACTGAAGTAAAGTGACTGAAAAGTAGTCTACTCTGTATTGAAAGTAATTACTCTCTGAAGAATGGTCGAACTCTACAGAATTTTAGGGAATGCTTACATTTCAGTCTGTTAGCAATGGTGCTGAGACAGCACAAAAGAAATAATACAGCAGGAAAAGAAACTGATTATCTGACAATATTATAAGAAAGAAAGTTGCTACTCACCATATAGCAGAGATGCTGAGTTGCAGATAGGCACAACAAAAAGGCTCACAATTATAGCTTTCGGCTGTTAAGGCCTTCGTCAGCGACACACACACACACACACACACACACACACACACACACACACACACGCACACACGCACACACGTGACTGCAGTCTCAAGCAACTGAAACCACACTGTGAGCAGCAGCACCAGTCCATGATGGGAGTGGTGATTGGGTGGGGATAAGGAGGAGGCTGGAGCAGGGAAGGGGAGGGGAGGGATAGTATGGTGGCGGTGGCGGGAAGCAGTGTGCTGCTTGTTAGACTGAAGGCATGGGAGTGGTAGTGGTGGTGGTGGTGGTGGTGGTGGTGGTGGTGGTGGTGGTGGGTGGGGGGGTGGGGGGGGGGAGGGATGGGGGGGGGGGAGGGAGGGAGGGAGTGTGTGGCCAGCAGCTGGATATGTAAACAGTCTGTTTGTTGTGCCTGTCTGCAACTCAATGGGCCATCTTTATGGTGATCAAAAATACAACTTGCATTCATGATAAGGCTATTCACCTCTGCTGGGTAATTACTTTAAGATATTTTTGGTATCATTTAAGATTGTTGTTGATCAACATATACAATGCTTCCAGTACTTTTATACTTTTTTGTCAATTGCCTCCACTGTATCTTCTTTAGGTCTTTATTCGTTTCATAGGTCAGGTTGTGATGGACAGATTATAAGATGGATGATATGTTTCAGAACTTCCGTCATTCACAAAATATGTGGTATTGTTTCAAATCAATATATTAGTTATCTTTACAATTGTTATTAAAATGGCACTTATGACTGCCCTGCTTGAAACCAATTTCATTAGTTACCCTGCATATGTAACTGTATACCTTCTGAGCTATGTGCAAGTCATGTGCTTTTTCCCCTTGAAATGTAAAACTTTGTGTGGCTTTCATTGTTCTCCATGAGTAGAAAAATATATCACTATTATATACTTAATATAATTAGCAAAGAGACACAATTCCGTCAAAGAGATCATGTGAAAATGCAGTACACCAACAGGCTAATAGCTGCAGGTTTAAAAGTACTGTTTATGGTTGCTGTTGTTGCAGGAATGGCCCACTGTTACATCGCAATCTGCTCTTCCACTGCGTACAGTGAATCCATCTATGAGGCGCTTACTGATCAGTTCTTCTATCAGTACACCTGTCTATCCATACCCTTGTGTATCACTGTTAGCATACAACAATGCTAGAAAAACTAATCCAAGCCAGAACTAAGCAATACTGAAACCAAGCTTGAGGATGAAGAATAAATTATGCATTACTGTTACTGACAGCAAATACCATGAGTGAATGGAACAAGTTTGTTTCTAAACAGGACACACATCACATACCACTGAGATTTGCAGTGTTGTGTAGACATTTTCAGTGAAATAAAGACACAAAGATAAATACGGAGAAGCAATTACTCTGTAACAAGACACGGGAAACCACGGGTCCCTTACACCTGAACAATCAGAAAATATCTGTGAAAAGCTCTGAAAAAATTGTTCATGGAGTATGGGTCACCCTTTATAAAGGTAAATGCAAACTATCAGTACTCTCAATAGAAGGTGCACTGATATTGAAGCTGAAGAACTTAATTTGGTAATCTTCCTTTAACTCTGTGGAACTGTATTCTAAAAGAAGAATGAGGGCACATAGTATTCAACAGGCTTTTTCTTAAGACAACAGATAATACTACGTCCATGGCCTGCATGCTATTCTAATCATTTGTTGATCAAGAAACATGCTAAAATTTAGAAAATAGTGATATGTGTAATATTCATCCAGTGCCAATGCTGACAAACTTTGGAATTTGACAAAAGCTATCTGGAATGTAATTATTGCCACAAATCTTTTTCAATGCATTGCCACCAGTACAAGGGCTTATCAAAGTATATTACAATTAAATTCATTATTGAGTTTGTACAAGCAATATTGTTTTAGAGCTCTATACACCTGATATTCCTTTCATCACTACATGTCCTAAGATGATTAACTAAATTCACTTCTCATGATTCTTTCCTGCACTGCAATTCTGTCAAACAGGAGTGTAGTCTCTTCCAACGTTTGCAATATTTCTTGAGCTGTATTTGATATGATCTACCCATTTCTTTACCTTATGGCTGATCATACTGTCTTTGTTTCCTCATTTCCCATATTAATCATTTTCACCAATCCTTAATTCTTAAATTTTTTCTAACTTAGAACTGTACATTTTTTTGATGCACATTCAATATGAATAGCTTCATGTATGTTATCTCCACATACTGTTTACTGTAATGATGTAATTACACTAGAGAGAAAGATTATCATTTCATTAAAGTCTTTGGCCCGGCCATCAATCTCCCTGAATATATTTTATTAGTACTTGAACTAATGCTACCAGAGATAACCCTTGGATAACCTTGTAAATGATTAAGAATTTGCAAGGATCCATCAATTGGGACCTTCATATGCAAATTCTGCCTCAAAATGTGAAATTACTTAATAAATGAATTTTCATAGCAAATTGTATCCAGATGAACTATTTTTCAGAGGCAGCTTTAAACAGCTTTCTTTTCTGCATATAAAAAATGAAAATGTACCCAACTTTTTGTTAATACTGGTATTGCACATCATCTGACAAAGCCCAATTTGGAAAGATAATGTGTTTGCAAGTTAAAAAGTGGACTAAGGCGATAATATATCACTGTGCTTGATGCTCTGGTGTCACACATACTGTTGGCAGTTGAATAGATACAAGCTGCATAATGCAATGTAAGATCCAACTGTTGGACCTAGGATCTTAGAACAAGAAGCAGATGTGTTTGCCAATTAGCTAAAGTTCAAAAGTTTGTATAATCTGAACACTTTAACATGGCAGTTTTAGGTGGCAAGTGTTTTGAACTGTGGTTGCATCAAATACTGATAGAGGTCAGACCTGAAGTACCTCATTTACGACACTGTCAACCACAGCAATTAACTGCATAGCAGCCATTACCAAATACTTTCTGTTGTGCATTGCTTGCTGTTTTCTTTTCTTATTTTGAAATGACTGAAGATATTAATCCAGGTCCTTCATAGAGATCGATTATGACCCTCACAATACCAGATGGGATTGGTGATCCCTATGATAATGGGGCAGTGGTAATAACTCTAGACTGTTTACACTTGCAGACAACTGCCAATTTAGAGAATCCACACTCTGCCATACAGTGATTGGAACTCTAAACCTGTGAACGTATTTAAACCATGCCAAATGTCTTTCCTCAATATGTGAATAGAGTTATTTTCAGTTCTGCTAAGTATTATGGGAAGTCAAATGAAAATGAGGCAGCTGGAAAAAGTCAAGTAAACCACTCATTATTTCAAGAGTAATCACCGTAACTGTTAATACATTTATCCCACCATGAGACAAGATGGTCAATGCCTTCATGGAAAAAGTCTGCAGTTGTCCTACAGAACCACGGTTTTACCCAGGTGTGCATCTCTTCCCCCGAAGCAAATCAACGGGCACCAATGTCTTTCTTCAGGGCTCCCATGATATGATGGCATGGGGAGAGATAGAGACTGTGTGAAAGATGTGTAAGGGCTTCTTAGCAAAACTTCTACAGCGTAGTTGAAACGGCCTTGACAACTGGAAAGTACAGTGCAAAATTTTTGCTAGGAATCCCTCAAACATCCTCCAAACAGTTCCGATCTCCCCCCATGTCATTTTCATATTTTTGGAACCCTGCAGAACAACTTTCATGGCCATCAATTTGCTTTGGATGAGCTGCGTGCCTGGATAATATCATGGTGCTGTTGGCAAACACAAGCATTTTTCCACGAATGCATTGACCATCTTGTCTCACAGTTGGATAAAGGTATTAACAGTTATGGTAATTACTTTTGAATTAATACATAGTTTCCTTACTTTTTTCGATCCATCTCATTTTCATTTGACTGCTCCTTATATCTTATCAGATCTATGTGTAGTACTGTCAAATATAGAATGCAAGGCTTTTAATGTCCATGAAGGGTCAAAACCAATACTCTGAAGATTTTTAACTATCGAATTGACAAAAAAAGGTGAGAAACACCTTAAATCACCTATTCACCGGCAGGAGAATACTTCTGCTTCTCAAAGGAAAACAGTTATTTGTTGAAAGTTTAAATAGAGCCAGAAAAGAAAACAAGCAAAGACAATTTTGGAAAAAAACCTGTTGAAGTTTCTGCGAAAGCAAACAGTCCATTTCAAAGCACTATGGCTTCTTCTTCAGGTATGTTGTCTGACAACTCTTTAAATCTGTCTGACTAATGATTTGCAAATACAAAAAATTTAGATGCAAGTTTTTCACAATGTAGATACGAATTTTGCCAAAAATTGGCACTATGTTTTCAGGTCCCTACTGACCAGTAAGTGTTAATATCTACCTTCCATGTCAGGAATGAATAAAATAATTCCACACCACAGGATGAGTTATGAAATAATAACGCTGTACTTACCACCTTGTGATAACATAACGGATTCATCAGAGCCACTTGACTGCCTCCTCATCCCACTTTGTGGAGATACAGACATCCGAATACTGGCATCACTGCCCTTGCACAGTACCTCTGCAGAAGAAACTGTTTCTGCAGTTTCCTGAGAAGCAGAACTGTTTTTGTTGTTGCTTCCTTTGACTGGCACTGCCCTCGCAGAAGAACTGTGAAAATAAAGCAAATATTATTTTTTGTACCTGGCAAAAGATATTTCCGTCCTGACTTTGCAAACAAAGAAAAATCACAACATTTGGTTATTCAATAAAATGACATGATTCTGTTCATTCACTTTTGGGTAAGGGTTAGGCTTTATACCACTACATACGGTGTAACACTGACTGTTTAGAACAGAGATGTTCTTCAATTAGGGTTCAGCGGGGTCATATACCGGGTGATCCAAAAGGCAGTATAAATTTGAAAACTGAATAAATCACAGAATAATGTAGATAGAGAGGTACAAATTGACACACATGCTTGAAATGACATGGGGTTTTAATAGAACCAAAAAAATACAAACGTTCAAAAAATGTCCGAAAGATGGCGCTTCATCTGATCAGAATAGCAATAATTAGCATAACAAAGTAAGACAAGGCAAAGATGATGTTCTTTACAGGAAATGCTCAATATGTCCACTATCATTCCTCAACAATAGCTGTAGTCGAGGAATAATGTTGTGAACAGCACTGTAAACCATGTCCAGAGATACGGTGAGGCATTGGCGTCAGATGTTGTCTTTCAGCATCTATAGAGATGTCGGTCGATCACGATACACTTGCAACTTCAGGTAACCCCAAAGCCAATAATCACACGGACTGAGGTCTGGGGACCTCGGAGGCCAAGCATCAGGAAAGTGGCGGCTGAGCACATGATCATCACCAAACGACGCGCACAAGAGATCTTTCATGCATCTAGCAATATGGGGTGGAGCACCATCCTGCATAAACATCGTATGTTCCAGCAGGTCTTTATCAGCCAGACTGGGGATGATGCAATTCTGTAATATATCGGCGTACCTCTCACCCGTCACGGTAGCAGTTTTGCTGTCTAGCGCCATCTGTCAAACATTTTGTTTGTTTTTTTTGTTGTTCTAATATTTTTTTGTTGTTCTAATAAAACCCCATGTCATTCCAAGCATGTGTGTCAATTTTTACCTCTCTATCTACATTATTCCGTGGTTTATTAAGTTTTCAAATTTATAATGACTTGAAACTGCGATGGAAATGCCATATTCTACATATTCAAAAATTGTAAACTATTATACTTATATATGCCCTCAAAATCATTTAAGGGTTTCTTCCGCATCTAGTTTAGAAGGCAAATGGTGACTACACTGAAGGGCACTTCCATTCCTGACAAAACATCTCTTATTTATTGGGTTGTATCCTAACCTTTCTCACTGGGCTCGCATTCGGGAGGACGATGGTTCAATCCCGCGTCTGGCCATCCTGATTTAGGTTTTCCGTGATTTCCCTAAATCGCTCCAGGCAAATGCCGGGATGGTTCCTTTGGAAGGGCATAGCCGACTTCCTTCCCCACCCTTCCCTAATCCAATGAGACCGATGTCCTTGCTGTCTGGTCTCCTGCCCCGAAACAACCCAACCCCTAACCTTTCCTTTAAATATCCTCTACTTCAATTGTAATAATTGGTTAGTGAAATTTGTAGCGAAGAACAAAGTGGTAGATAAAATCATCTGTGACTGATACATGGAGTAATGTAGCACACTATACTGACACGCCGTATTTCTAGATAGTGCAGACTTCTCTCTTCCTAGGTGGCAGTTTGCCACGAATCACATTTTTACAGTGCACATATTAATGATTTTGACAGATAAAACAATTCAAGCATTCAAAAGTTTTTCTGCTGTGTGTAATATGTCAGACTCTGCTTGCAAATCATCAGCAAGACAGATGGAACTTCAAATGTTGCAGTGTTGTGGAATTTTTTGGTGGTAGAAAGAAGCTTTTATTATTTGAACAATATACATTACTGCACAAAATAAAAGAAGTAGTACATTAAAAAATGAAATAAATAAATGACAACAGATTAATCGAACAGGCTTGCAAAGGCATTTGACAAAAGACGTCAACAAGAAGCTGAATTTGAAAGTCAATAAATATTGACAAACAACATAAGTAAAGAAAAAAAAGAACTGATAAAGACGACTTTAAAATAAGCATGTTGCAGATAGAAGGATTTCATGGCAATAAGGAAAAGAGAACAGATTCAAATTGGAAGGAGATGAAAAGGAAACACAGTGAGAATTTGAAACTGGCACACATTGAGTAGAAGTCCTCAGTGGGTGGTGAGTGTGGGGGTGGGAAGGGGGGTGGCATGGAGGTGGGGAACTGGATTTATATCTATTGGCCCAAACAATTTCTGCCATTTATGTGCCAAGACGCCAGAAAGACTTTTTCAGAGGCTGTTCTTGCAGCACACAAGCTGACACAGAGACTGGACTTCAGTCACATGAGTGAAATCTCTATGGAACAGAATCGTTATGGTGGTTAGCTGCAGACAGGCCAGCAGCCATGAAGTTGGCCAATGTTGGTGGAGAAGAGAGCAAGGTAGTGGGGGGCTTGACATCATCTGCAGTGCCTCCATGAACAAAAGTATTACACCAATTATGCAAAGCTACTGGCAGTTATGGAGTTACTTTTTCAGTAGTCATTTTACTCCCTGAATAAAAAACAAATAGTGAACTGTTCTATTTGGTACACAGGATATATGGAGTCGGCAGAAATACATTTGTACTTCAAAATAAATGTAGTGTTCTCCAAGGCAGGTTACGACACATGTGAGCATTATCAATAACTTGGTTTTGTTAGTCATAGTTGCAAAATACTAACACAACAGGTCTACAGAACAGAACGACTTGTACAAACTAACCTTGGGGGAAGATCAGCTTGAGTTCCAGAGAAATGCAGGAACATGTGAAGCAAATATGATCCCACAACTTATCTTAGAGCAGGGGCTGGCAGGAATCCTGCACACGTGCGGTGCACTTGCACGCGTGCAGTTAACAGGTGTTCCGCGTGCACACAGGGGCAAGCTGGCCACCCGCTTATCTCCCATCCCCACCATACCTTCTGTCCGCTCCTTCCTCTGTAATGCGTTTTGTTTCCTAGCTTGCTTTATTGAGTGAATGAATAAGGTTAGTAGGAGTGCTTGAAGGAAATCATGGTTTGAAAGAGTACCTATTACCTACGATACGTTTTATTTAATTATCACAGGTGGAGTTTACAATACATTTAATATCTGGAACAAAATTTCTACATACAGACAAACACAAACGGTTACGTAAATTTTCATCACTGATGTTTGCTCTTAACCGAGACTTATTAATTCAGCAAATGGTTTTCCAGCTCTCGCTATATTAAGCGCAGTCTTATAACTTGCACATACCGCTGGGCTATTATTGTTGTCGTCCTGAAAACTTGAAAACAGTGCTCCATAAAATGTTAAATGAGTTAGATGAGAGACATGACGAGAGAAAATCGCAGATCTCTCGTGACAACAGCAACTACGACAAATTCAAATGGCTCTGAGCACTATGGGACTTAACTGCTGTGGTCATCAGTCCCCTAGAACTTAGAACTACTTAAACCTAACTAACCTAAGGACATCACACACATCCATGCCCGAGGCAGGATTCGAACCTGCGACCATAGTGGTCGCGCGGTTCCAGACTGTAGTGCCTAGAACCGCTCGGCCACTCCGGCCGGCCAACTACGACAGATTCATCTGGTATCGTCAGATCGCTCTTCTTAAGCTCAGTCAATTCCCCATCCGCTCAGAATCCGACAATAAATTGTACTCGTACTTGTGAAATTTATTATAATGGCCTTCAATACTAAACTTCCGTTGACCAGCGAGAATACTGCCAAATTAAACATTTCAAACTTTCACGTTTTTGCACAAAGAAAAAATGATTACTTTTTAAAAGATAGCAAATCTCCACTTCTCCGTTTCTTGAAATACAACGATCACTACATAGTGCTCGCTTCGCATCAACGTCTGCAGCTTAGCCTGGCACTACACTGCCGCAACCTGCCGGTTGTCGCCACAGCCCCGGTCGACGCCTGCACGCGAGCAGCACACGTGCAGCGCTGTGCGCTCATGAGCCGCGTGCAACATTTGCCCGCCCCTGTCTTAGAGGCTGGGCTGAAGAAAAGCAACCCAAATTCATAGTATTTGTAAATTTATAAAAAGCTTTTGACAACGTTGCTACAATACACCCTTTGAAATTCTGAAGGTAGCAGGAATGAAACACAGGGACGAAAAAGTTATAAATAACTCATATAGAAACCAGAATGCAGTTATATTATAGAGGACATGAAAGATGAACAGTAACTGGGAAGAAGAGAATCAGGCTTGGGGCCTATCTCCCATGTTAATTAATTTGTACAATGAATGAGCACTTAAGGAAACCAAGGAGAAATCTGGAAAGGGAATTAAAGTTCACAAAAAAGAAACAAAAGAATGGATTGTCAATGACACTGTAAAATCTGTCAGAGATGGCAAACAACTTGGAAGAGCTGCTGAATGAAAAGTACTGTCATGAAAAGAGAATATACGATGAAGAAAGTGTAAATTAAGTAATCTGGAATGTAATCAAATTAAATTAGATGATGCTGAGGGAAGTAGATTAGGAGAGTAGATACTAACAGTAGTAGAAGAGTTCTGCTATTCTTACAGCAAAATAATTGAAAAAGGCTGACATAAGGAGGGCATAAAATGCAGACAGCATTTTCAAAAAAGAAAAATTTGTTAAAACTGAATATAACTTTAAGTGTTAGGAAGTGGTGGTGGTGGTGATGACGATGACAATGTTTGGTTTATGGGGCAGTCAACTGTGCAGTCATCAGCAGCCACACAAAGTCCCAATTTTTACACAGCCCAACTAGTCACTGTCACGAATAATGATGAAATGATAAGGACAACACAAACACCCAGTCCCCGGGCAGAGAAAATCCCCAACCTGAATGGGAATCGAACACAGGGCCTCGTGATCCTGACGCAGCAATGCTAGCCAGTAGACCACGAGCTGCAGACATGTTAGGAAGTCTTTTCTGAAAGTATTAGTCTGGAGTGTAGCCATACTGGAAATGAAATGTGGATGATAAACATTACAGACAAAAGTAGGATAGAAGGTTTGAAAATATGGTGTCACAAAAGGATGCTTAAGATTAGATGGACAGATCAAGTAACTCATGTACAGGTACTGCACTGGATTCAAAAGAAAAGATATTTATTGCACAATGTTACTAAAAGAAGGAATCAGTTGACAGCACACATCCTGTTACATCAAGTAGTAGTTAATCTGCTAATGGTGAGAAGTGAGAGTGTGTGCGTGGAGTGGGGCAGGGGGAGGGGGATAAAAAGTTGAGGAGGAATAAAAGGCTTGACTAGGGTAAGCAGGTTCAACCAGAAGAAAGATGTAGTCACTGGTATTATGCAGCAATGAAGAGGTATGCACGTGAACAGACTAGTGGTTCAAACCAATCTTTGGACTGAAGGCCACAAAAACATTACTATGTGACTTTGTGGATAAGTGTCAGTCTGCACTCCTTTGATGTCCACGACTATTTTAAGAGTGCTGGTGAGGGCACACTTCCTTGTTGAATCTCTCTACTTGTTCTCAACTATTCAGATTTTTTTGCCATCTATTGCAACACAATTCAGGCATGAATTCCTTTTGACAGTTTTAGTCTATTCAGACCCTGTCAAATCTCTCTGATTCTACAGTGCCATATGTCTTTTGGATATCTATGAATGCAATTACAATATCTTTCCCAAGTTCCTATTTCTCTTCTACTACGTGCATAACTGTAAATATGACAGCTACAGTTGATCTTCCAAGAGGAAATCATTGGTGCTGTTGTCTTATTTTTTTTATTTTGTTCCTGGTCTTCTGTAATATTATAATTTTATAAAGCTCAAGCAATGGCACAGTAATGCTATTCCTCTGTAGTTCTCATAGAGCATCCTATTACCTGCTTGAAAACAGGTATGATAATGGCCTTTGTCCAATCATCAGGAGTTTCTCCATAGGTCCATAATATCCTCTCTATTCTATACAGCACTGAATTACAATAGCTCCTACTGAGCAAGGTGGCACAGCGGTTAGCACAACGGGCTCGCAGTCGGGAGGATGATGGTTCAAACCAATGTCCTGCCATCTTGATTTAGGTTTTCTGTGATTCCCCTAAATCACTTCAGGCAAATGTCAGGATGGTTCCTTTGAAAGGGCAAGGCTGACTTCCTTCCTCATCCTTTCATAATGTGATGGGACTAATGACATTGCTGTTTTATCCCCTCCCCCAAATCAAACAACCAACAGCTCCTGTAGCTTTTATCATTTCCACCGTGATGTCATCCTCTAAAGGAGCTTCAACATTTTTCATTCCATATACAGCTATTCCTCTGTAGTTCTCATAGAGCATCCTGTTACCTGCTTGAAAACAAGTATGATAATGGCCTTTGTCCAATCATCAGGAGTTTCTCCATAGGTCCATAATATCCTCTCTATTCTATACAGCACTGAATTACAATAGCTCCTACTGAGCAAGGTGGCACAGCGGTTAGCACAACGGGCTATTATATATAATGGTACTTCTTTCATTTCCCTCCATTTCATTATGTTTATTTTTTTTTGTCTTGTCTTTTGTATAGGTTTGGAAAGTATTCTTTCTATACTTTCCACCTTTCTTCTTCCTCCCACATAAATTTCCATCTTTGTTGATGCCTTTTTAAGTATTTTCTTTTTGTTTCCTTTTACTATGTTACACGTGCTATAATGTCTTCTTATTATCCTTAAAATTCTCTTCTATTTCTTTTGTGAATTTTTCCCAAGACGTCTACTTAGACAATGCTATAATTTTCCTTGCTGCTCTGTTTAGTTGTTTCCATTTGCCTTTATTATGTTTCATTCCGTTTTAACTATTTTCTCCATGTGTTACTCTTCTTCTTCTTCTTGACTGCTCCTGCAATTCTCTCTTTCCACCATGGAATTTCTTTGTGTGTGACTTTTGTTGATGTCATTCCACATGTTTCTTCTTCTGTCTCCACTAAGGCCTGAACAAACCTTCTCCATTCTTCATCTCATCTTTGAGAAACTGTGTCTTAATCAATCTCTTTGGTTTCTCTACCTTTCAGTTTCTGACATCTGATTTTTGACTATCTTTTTCTCCTTGTTTACCATATCTTAATTTGTGGCTGCTGTGATGATTAATGTTTGATTTCCCTTTCACTTCTCTTGTACATTTTCTGATTTCTTCATTTATTATTACATAGTGTATTATGGATTTCTGTTGACAATTCTAACTGTATATGGTAAACTGGTGACTCACTCTTTTCTTCTACCACCCATTACCAAAGATACAATTTTTTTCAGGCTTGTCTTTAGTAACACATCCTCTTCATCATTTCTGTGATCTTCTCTGTGTTTTGTTATGGCTGTTTCATATCCTTCTCTATCATTTGCAACTCTAGTATTAAACTCACAGCTTTGTTAGACGTTACAGCGTCCTAGATACAGTGATAAGCTACTTGTTTTCATTTGTCTCCCGTCCTATTTGAGCAGCATAAACCTGGATTAACATCAAGGACATTTGTTTCTATGATTAACTTAACTTTAATTATTCTGTTGCACAAATTTTCCAAATGAAGTACTCTGGTCACCATTTCTTTAGTCACTATTATTGTGACACTGTTCGCTTTTTTTGTCCCTTACTAACAACCACATTTTATATGCTGTTTTTGTCAGATCCTTACTACCATCCCCATTTTTCTTACTTCACTTAGTTCAATTATCGGTATGAACCTCTGTCATGGTCCGTGTGCTCTCCTGAATTCCTGCATTATTTTCTAATGATACTACATTACTAGTCCCAGTTCTTCCATTTACCTTTAGAAAAATCTGACTTTCTACAGTGCCAAGTTGCTCGTCATATCTGACAGATTGGCTCGAAGGCTTTGTTACTTTTGGTACTGGTTTATTCACCGATTAACTAGAGGCCTGAAAAATTTGCGTCTGCAATAAGTGCAGATATAGATATGAATGATGGCTGAAAATGTGAAAATACAAATTTACCTAATAAATACTATTTCAAAGTAAATCGTATCCAGATGAACTATTTTATTCCAAGCAGCTTAATTTCTACGTCAGTCACTTGAGTGCTCAGTTGACTGCACTGTGCAGATGGGAGCTATCCTTACAGCACATGCTTCATTTCCATAACCTTACTGGCATAAACCTACGGTAACTCACTGCCCCTCACCCTCCACCCAATTTTGTATGTTTGTGTGTGTGTGTGTGTGTGTGTGTGTGTGTGTGTGTGTGTGTGTGTGTGTGTACACGCGCGCGCCCCATCCCCTGCCCACTTTGTGTCCCCACATCAGCTAGTTGTGTGCTGTTATCTACAATGCCGTGTGCCCAGCTGTTTACCATTTGTCCCCTCTGCCTGCATTTCTAGCCAGCCCACAGATGGCTCTCCACTCTCCCATGAGCCACTTCTCCCCAACCACTCCCTGCCTCCTACCTCTCTCCATCCCTCAATCTACCCCAACCCACAGCCCTGCCACACCCTAAGGCACTCACTGTGGGGCCAGGAAAGAACTGGCAGTCAGCTGAAGGATGAAAATGGATGTAAAAGAAAGTGCATTCCAAAAGCTAGCCAGGCTCTGTATCTTTTGTTTGTGTACCTATCGACGAAACAGCACTTCTGTCTTTCAGTGAGTTGTCTCCTTTATTTCTAAATTCTTCATAGAATCAAAATCAGTGCACTGCAGATTACGTAATTATTTAACCGAGTCAGAAAATAAAGATAATGTTTAAAACACCTTAAACCAGAGAATTCTGTGCACCAGCAAGAAATGCTGCTGCTTCTCAACAGAAACAGTAATTTGCTGAAAGCTTAAACACATCGAAAAGAAGAGAACACTAATTTGGAAAAAAACAGTTGAAGTGTTGGCAGAAGCAAATACTCCACTTAAAAAGTTCTTACATGGAACATAGCAACTATCTATTCTCTTTTATTATTATTTTATCTTTGGTAACTGTTTTTTCTTCATCTTCAGGTATTTAATATGACAAACTTTAAATTTGTATGTTTGATCATTTAAAAGAAGGAGGAAAGAAAAAAAAGGATCCTTATTATGTCAAACACAGAAGCTAATTTTACCAAAACAGATGCTACATTTCGAGGCCCCTATATGATTACTGATGCCAAACTTAAAAAATGAATAAATTTAATATGAGGCTGTTGTTTTGCTGTAGTTTTTCAACAATTAACTATATCATGTTTGAAGATACACACTGGATATTACATTTGGACCATATTTGTTTGTTAATGAATGGAAATGTCCAAAAATTATTTCATATGACATTAATCAATGAATATACAAGCAAAGTAGCTTAATTTTCTGATGCTTTCAACAACAAAATCAGCAAGTCTAAGTGTATAGTTTTGGAGACATCCTGAAAAATTACTGTTTTTTGTGCTGATAACGAATTTCAACGTTGCCACCTCATTTCCCTGGCAAAAAAAAAAAAAAAAAAAAAAAAAAAACACAACTTGAAAACAACACATTTTTTGAAACTGCCATTCAAGACTTAATTCCACACAATTTTGTTCTTAATGGTTTATTTTGTCTGGTGTCAATACTTGGGGAACAAGCACATATGCAATAAGGGGCTGGAACACACTGTTTGTTACCTCTTATTGCATTTTCAGTCAATCCTTTTGTTCTTGTTCACTTTCTCTGTCTACCTGTAGCTCCCACCCTCCAGATTTTAATGAAACTCCCAAGTATAAAACAGTTTAAAATTACATTTAAAGTTTGTTGGAAGTCATTAAATGCTCTCATTATTAAATATTAGATGAATATTATATGGGTTGCTTGTGCTCCATTTTAAGAAAAATCAAGTTCTTCACACATTTCAGTATTTATGACATATCTCCTGAACAGTGGGTCGGATAATGATACAATTTTGCAGCAACATTCAGTGGTGTATGTGGATACTGTGCCAAATTAGTAAAAAAGTTATAATAAATTAAAAACATCATACCTCATGCTGAAGTTTTATTGCATGAACAGCGAAAACGTAGTAAGCGATAAACTCCTTTTTTTTCCATTCATTATTTTGAGAGGGGATAACAGTGAGAAAAAGTTCCAAGAAGGTTTGAAATTGTGTATGAAGTTCATTGGAAGTCACTAAGTGCTCCCATTCTCAAATACTGGATAAATATAGTCTGGGTAATTTGTGTGTGATGAATTACGGTGCCTCAAGGCAGGCAGTTCCTTACGTCAAGACTTAACTTCTTGTATTAAATCTCCAATATAAGAACATACCTCTTATGGAGCAGTTTATGACAGCATTTAAAATTTTTAAATTTGGTCAATAATCATATGAAATACTGAGAATCAGATTTCTGTTGTCTCTGAATGCCTGAAAAAGTGAAGGGTTTGAATAGTTTTTGTGAGAATTTAAAATCAATACCCTGCTTGTTGAATAATCTTTTATGTTGCTATATAGATAACTATATTTTTATTCTGTGAAATTGTATTGTACAACAGTTCATATAACAGTGTTTACTTTGTTAATGTGTGTGTAATAAATCTTATCATTCCAAAAAGATACCACCAGGAAATTACTCTGCTAACAGGTTATGGACCCATTATGCATACTCCAATATGATATTCTAAAAAAAAGTATATCATCATCATTGGTTACCAGAAATTAGTGGCAGTCTGTGGCAATAGGGAACAACTTAATCACAAATACAATGGTTTCCATAAACACCAATTCGGTACCCCTGCTCGAACAGCTGATGGGAAGAAAAAACTTTAGTATGTGGCAACTCCTGATGCAAAATAACAGACGTAACTGAAGTGTACACAGCAAGAGACTTACGTGAAAGTTCCATGAGAAGATACAGATACAAAGACAGTGAAAAATGCTGATATTAAAAGCCTAAAAAGGCAGTGTATGGATTGAATCAATGTGGTCACTGCTGGAACTTGAATGAGACATTACTCTGTTGAATCTAAACTAGAAGAGATCAAAAGCTGATCCTTTTGTCTATTACAAAATTCAAGGTTCAGTCATTTTAATAGTTGCTGTTTATTTGGATGATATGCTAATTTTCAGTAATGATTAATGAGAGAAGGATGTTTTCAAAAACAAACTAAGAGTAAAATTCAAGATGAAAGATCTTGGAGAAGGTTCTAATTGTTTAGGTATTCGAATTACTAAGAGCCACAAGAAAGGTTATTTGTGGATGGACCAGACACATTATGTGGAGCAAATTCTCAACAGATTCAATATGAAACAGTCCAACCCAATATCTACCCCACTGGACAATATCCATGTGCTCACTCATGATAGGAGTCTAAAAACCAAACAAGAGCAAGAATCTATGAAGAACATTCCATATTGTGTAGCAACAGGACGTTTAATGTACACTCAGTCAGAAAATAGACTGGACCTAGCTTATTCGATAGGAATTGTCACACATTTTTGTAAGAATCTGGGTGGCAGGCAGCTGTGAGGATCTTTAGCTATCTAAAAGATACCAAGGCAATGAAGCTATTGTTTTCTAAAGAAGAGGACTCCGCATAATATGTTACTTTCGGAATACAGAAAGTCGACAACCGGGTATCTGTTTCAATTTCAAAGTAATGGCAGAACACACAAATAAGAGACTCAACAATCTCTTATTTGTGTGTTCTGCCATTACTTTTGACTGCCAGGCTTTCAGAGCCGGTGGCTCTTTCTTCAGAGAGAAGGTTGAAGGGGGAAGGAAGAAGGGTGAAAGAAAAGGACTGGAGAGGTCTAGGAAAAGGGATAGATTTTGGGAAAGTCACCCAGAACCGTGTGTCAGGGGAGACTAACCGTAAGGGTCCCCTGACATGCGGTTATCAATAATTGATTGTTTTTGTTGTTACATGCTTAAATTTCAAGGAGCAGTGATACCCCGGCAGAGTCAGAAACAGTCAACAATAGCTAGAGCTTAAAAGGACAACAGTGAACTATCTCCAACCCACGTAACAACACAGCAATTTACTTGTCTAAGACTAGTGGCCACAAGAGACAAACCAAACAAATAGATGCAAGACATCATCATATAAGAGAAATATTTTCAGCTCAAGGCACTGGAGTACATAGCTTCAGAGCAAACACTGCCAGACATGATGACATCCACCGACCTAAGATTTTGGAGTGATTTTTTTTTAATGTCTTTCGTGTTTTTTTGCAGGCATGAGTCAAGTGGGAGGTGTGAGAATTTAGACTATGTCTCGCATGTTAAATAGTCTTTTGTAGTGCTGTGAGTAACTATGGATGTTCTACATTTTCAATCTGTGAAACTGTATTGTACAAACATTTGTGTAAAATCATTATTTGTGTAAGGGTTTTTACCTTGTTAATGTGTGCGTAGTAAATCTTAGTGTTCCAATCAGATACTGCTAGAAATTTATTCTGCTAACAGTTTTATCTGTGGCAATGCACTGGAGAATGAAAGAGCAATGACAGAAGCAAGTCTGGGAAGGTTGGGGAGGGCGATTGTGTCAAAATGAATCATCAATAACTACACAAAAATGTCAGAAAAATGTATAAATGAAAAGTTGGTTTGCTGGTCATGGAAAAAGGAATCAACACTGAGGTGAGGCCTAATGGTTATGTTCATTTACATCAGTCTTTGCAATAAAAACAGCAAGAATATTGCTCTTCCTCAATGATCAAAATCAAGTTCCCAAGGTTAAACACAATTTCATGTACAGTCATTGGAAAAAAGTAATGAAACTGTCTAAGAAACTATGTTAAGTTTGGACAAGCCAGAATACAATGTGTTCAACTTACTGCAGACTTAATAACAGCAGATGGATAGCCTTATCTTTTCTCTTGGGGGGGGGAGAGATAAGAATTCTCAGATACCTCTGGGTGAACTGCTGGATAAGACTGAAATCGCTTTTGTCTAGACACACAAACTGTTAAACCTCAGCTTCTTAGAAATTTTGGAAATAGTCAGATAATTGCATATGCAAAACAAAATTCAGTTGTATGCTTCAAAACAACATGATCAAATCATTTCACCTTCAGAGAAAGAAGAGGTATGTTCAGACAGCAGCTGCAATAATTCTCAAAGCATACTGCGCCTCACTTCACTAATACGAGGTGCATTCAAGTTCTAAGGCCTCCGATTTTTTTTCTCCGGACTGGAAAGAGATAGAAACATGCGCATTGTTTTAAAATGAGGCTGCGTTCATTGTCAATACGTCCCAGAGATGGCAGCATCGTACGGCAGATGGAATTTTACCGCCAGCGGCGAGAATGAGAACTGTTTTAAATACTTAAAATGGCGACGTTTTCCTTACTTGAACAGCGTGCAACCATTCGTTTTCTGAATTTGCATGGTGTGAAACCAATTGAAATTCATCGACAGTTGAAGGAGACATGTGGTGATGGAGTTATGGACGTGTCGAAAGTGCGTTTGTGGGTGCGACAGTTTAATGAAGGCAGAATATCGTGTGACAACAAACCGAAACAACCTCGGGCTCGCACAAGCCGGTCTGACGACATGATCGAGAAAGTGGAGAGAATTGTTTTGGGGGATTGCCGAATGACTGTTGAACAGATCGCCTCCAGAGTTGGCATTTCTGTGGGTTCTGTGCACACAATCCTGCGTGACGACCGGAAAATGCGAAAAGTGTCATCCAGGTGGGTGCCACGAATGCTGACAGACGACCACATGGCTGCCCGTGTGGCATGCAATGTTGACACGCAATGACAACATGAATGGGACTTTCTTTTCGTCGGTTGTGACAATGGATGAGACGTGGACGCCATTTTTTAATCCAAAAACAAAGCGCCAGTCAGGTCAATGGAAGCACACAGATTCACCGCCACCAAAAAAATTTCGGGTAACCGCCAGTGCTGAAAAAATGATGGTGTCCATGTTCTGGGACAGCGAGGGCGTAATCCTTACCAACTGCGTTCCAAAGGGCACTACGGTAACAGGTGCATCCTACGAAAATGTTTTGAAGAACAAATTCCTTCCTGCACTGCAACAAAAACGTCCGGGAAGAGCTGCGCGTGTGCTGTTTCACCAAGACAACGCACCCGCACATCGAGCTAATGTTACGCAACAGTTTCTTCGTGATAACAACTTTGAAGTGATTCCTCATGCTTCCTACTCACCTGACCTGGCTGCTAGTGACTTTTGGCTTTCTCCAACAATGAAAGACATTCTCTGTGGCCGCACGTTCACCAGCCGTGCTGCTATTGCCTCAGCGATTTTCCAGTGGTCAAAACGGACTCCTAAAGAAGCCTTTGCCGCTGCCATGGAATCATGGCGTCAGCGTTGTGAAAAATGTGTACATCTCAAGGGCGATTACGTCGAGAAGTAATGCCAGTTTATCGGAGGCCTTAGAACTTGAATGCACCTCGTATATGATACCCACCAGCAGACATTTTTAGAAGAAACCAGGGAGAGAATGAGCCATTACAATGAAGCACAAAAAAAAAATGCATCATCATCAATTTATGACCAAATAAAAACTAAATTTTTAAAATATTTCTGGGGAAAATCCAAGTGGGTACATTTAAGGATTTGTAATTAATAAAAAAACAAATTCTCAAAACTGCTCCAAAACTATATGGGTGAAAAAAAATCATCACAAGAATTTTACATATTTAGTTTTATATCTTTCCTTTCAACCATACTCTATAGTTAGTTAATGATGACGATAAAATTCTGGCCCCTTCATAATGGAATGATGTAGCATTTTCCCTTCAGGTGAAGTGTTAAAGCGAAAACAGTTGTTTTTAAATGATCTGTCATTAGGAGATGAGATGTCAGTCACATAATTAGATGTCAGTGTGGATAAGGGAAATCATAACTACATCCACAAGTCTCTCATGCACATCAGAAAATATTGTTGTTGTGGTCTTCAGTCCAGAGACATGCAGCTCTCCACGCTACTCTATCCTGTGCAAGCTTCTTCATCTCCTAGTACCTACTGCAACCTACATCCTTCTGAATCTGTTTAGTGTATTCATCTCTTGGTCTCCCTCTACGATTTTTACCCTCCAAGCTGCCCTCCAAATGCTAAATTGGTGATCCCTTGATGCCTCAGAATATGCCCTACCAACTGACCCCTTCTTCTAACCAAGCTTTGCCACAAATTTCTCTTCTCTCCAATTCTATTCAATACCTCCGCATTAGTTATGTGATCTACCCATCTAATCTTCAGCATTCTTCTGTAGCACCACATTTCAAAAGCTTATATTCTCTTCGTGTCTAAACTATGTATCGTCCACGTTTCACTTCCATACATGGCTACACTTCATACAAATACTTTCAGAAATGACTTCCTGACACTTAAATCTATACTCAATGTTAACAAATTTATCTTCCTCAGAAACGCTTGCCTTGCCATTGCCAGTCTACATTTTATATCCTCTCTACTCCGATCATCGTCATCAGTTATTTTGCTCCTCAAATAGCAAAACCCATTTACTACTTTAAGTGTCTCATTTCCTAATCTAATTCCCACAGTATCACCCAATTTAATTCGACTACATTCCATTATCTTTGTTTTGCTTTTGTTGACGTTCACCTTGTATCCTCCTTTCAAGGCACTGTCCATTCCATTCAGCTGCTCTTCCAGGTCCTATGCTGTCTCTGACAGAATTACAATGTCATCAGCGAACCTCAAAGTTTTTATTTCCTCTCCATGAATTTTAATTCCTACTCCAAATTTTTCTTTTGTTTCCTTTACTGCTTGCTCAATATACAGATTGAATAACATTGGGGAGAGGCTACAACCCTGTCTCACTCCCTTCCCAACTACTGCTTCCCTTTCATGCCCGTACGCTCTTGTAACTGCCTTCTGGTTTCTGTACAAATTGTAAATAGCCTTTTGCTCCCTGTGATTTACCCCTACCACCTTCAGAATTTGAAAGAGAGTATTCCAGTCAATATTGTCAAAAGCTTTCTCTAAGCCTACAAAAGCTAGAAACGTAAGTTTGCCTTTCCTTAATCTATTTTCTAAGATAAGTCATAGGGTCAGTACTGCCTCAGGTGTTCCAACATTTCTACGGAATCCAAACTGATCTTCCCCGAGGTTGGCTTCTACCAGTTTTTCCATTCGTCTGTAAAGAATTCGCATTAGTATTTTGCAGCCGTGGCTTATTAAACTAATAGTTTGGTAAGCGCTGGCAGGTCGATAGACACACAAGCAAACACAAACATACACACAAAATTCTAGCTTTCGCAACCAACGGTTGCCTCATCAGGAAAGAGGGAAGGAGAGGGAAAGATGAAAGGATGTGGGTTTTAAGGGAGAGGGTAAGGAGTCATTCCAATCCCGGGAGCGGAAAGACTTACCTTAGTGGGAAAAAAGGACAGGTATACACTCACACACACACACACATATCCATCCACACAAACAGACACAAGCAGACATATTTAAAGACAAAGAGTTTGGGCAGAGATGTCAGTCGAGGCGGAACTGGTGAGGCAAGAAGTTGTTGAAAGACAGGTGAGGTATGAGTGGCGGCAACTTGAAATTAGCGGAGATTGAGGCCTGGCGGATAACGAGAAGAGAGGATATACTGAAGGGCAAGTTCCCATCTCCGGAGTTCGGATAGGTTGGTGTTGGTGGGAAGTATCCAGATAACCCGGACGGTGTAACACTGTGCCAAGATGTGCTGGCTGTGCACCAAGGCATGTTTAGCCACAGGGTGATCCTCATTACCAACAAACACTGTCTGCCTGTGTCCATTCATGCGAATGGACAGTTTGTTGCTGGTCATTCCCACATAGAATGCGTCACAGTGTAGGCAGGTCAGTCGGTAAATCACGTGGGTGCTTTCACACATGGCTCTGCCTTTGATCGTGTACACCTTCCGGGTTACAGGACTGGAGTAGGTGGTGGTGGGAGGGTGCATGGGACAGGTTTGCACCGGGGGCGGTTACAAGGATAGGAGCCAGAGGGTAGGGAAGGTGGTTTGGGGATTTCATAGGGATGAACTAACAGGTTGCGAAATCCTCCCCACTCCGCCAAGAGTGTCTTTCCGCCGTCCACCTAACCTTCGCAACCTGTTAGTTCATCCCTATGAAATCCCCAAACCACCTTCCCTACCCTCTGGCTCCTATCCTTGTAACCGCCCCCGGTGCAAAATCTGTCCCATGCATCCTCCCACCACCACCTACTCCAGTCCTGTAGCCCGGAAGGTGTACACGATCAAAGGCAGAGCCACGTGTGAAAGCACCCACGTGATTTACCAACTGACCTGCCTACACTGTGATGCATTCTATGTGGGAATGACCAGCAACAAACTGTCCATTCGCATGAATGGACACAGGCAGACAATGTTTGTTGGTAATGAGGATCACCCTGTGGCTAAACATGCCTTGGTGCACAGCCAGCACATCTTGGCACAGTGTTACACCGTCCGGGTTATCTGGATACTTCCCACCAACACCAACCTATCCGAACTCCGGAGATGGGAACTTGCCCTTCAGTATATCCTCTCTTCTCGTTATCCGCCAGGCCTCAATCTCCGCTAATTTCAAGTTGCCGCCACTCATACCTCACCTGTCTTTCAACAACTTCTTTGCCTCACCAGTTCCGCCTCGACTGACATCTCTGCCCAAACTCTTTGTCTTTAAATATGTCTGCTTGTGTCTGTATGTGTGGATGGATATGTGTGTGTGTGTGTGCGCGAGTGTATACCTGTCCTTTTTTCCCACTAAGGTAAGTCTTTCCGCTCCCGGGATTGGAATGACTCCTTACCCTCTCCCTTAAAACCCACATCCTTTCATCTTTCCCTCTCCTTCCCTCTTTCCTGATGAGGCAACCGTTGGTTGCGAAAGCTAGAATTTTGTGTGTATGTTTGTGTTTGCTTGTGTGTCTATCGACCTGCCAGCGCTTTCGTTCGGTAAGTCACCTCATCTTTGTTTTTATATATAATTTTTCCCACGTGGAATGTTTCCCTCTATTATATTAACAGTTCGGTAATATTCACATCTGTCAACACCTGCTTTCTTTGGGATTGGAATAATTATATTCTTCTTGAAGTCTGAAGGTATTTCGCCTGTCTCATACACCTTGCTCACTAGATGGTAGAGTTTTGTTAGGCCTGGCTCTTCCAAGACTGTCAGTAGTTCTAATGAAATGTTGTCTACTCCCGGGGCCTTGTTTCGACTTAGGTCTTTCAGTGCTCTGTCCAACTCTTCACGCAGTATCATATCTCCTACTTCATCTTCATCTACTTTCTCTTCCATTTCCATAATATTGTCCTCAAGAACATCGGCCTTGTATAGATCCTCTACATACTCCTTCCACCTTTCTGCTTTCCCTTCTTTGCTTGGAACTGGGTTTCCATCTGAGCTCATGATATTCATGTAAGTGGTTCTCTTGTCTCCAAAGGTCTCTTTAATTTTCCTGTAGGCAGTATCTATCTTACCCTAGTAATATGCGCCTCTACATCCTTAAATTTGTCCTCTAGCCATCCCTGCTTAGCCCTTTTGCACTTCCTGTCGATCTCATTTTTGAGACCTTTGTATTCCTTTTTGCCTGCTTCATTTACTGTATTTTTATATTTTCTCCTTTCATTAATTAAATTCAATCTCTCTTCTGTTACCCAAGGATTTCTATTAGCCCTCATCTTTTTACCTACTTGATCCTCTGCTATCTTCGCTATTTCATCTCTACCCATTCTTCTTCTACTGTATTTCTTTCCCCTATTCTTGTCAATCATTTCCTAATGCTCTCCCTGAAGCTCTCTATAATCTCTGGTTTAGTCAGAATGAGATTTTCACTCTGCAGCGGAGTGTGCGCTGATACGAAACTTCCTGGCAGATTAAAACTGTGTGCCCGACCGAGACTCGAACACGGGACCTTTGCTTTCGCGGGCAAGTGCTCTACCAACTGAGCTACCGAAGCACGACTCACGCCCGGTACTCACAGCTTTACTTCTGCCAGTACCTCGTCTCCTACCTTCCAAACTTTACAGAAGGTCTCCTGCGAACCATGCAGAACTAGCACTCCTGAAAGAAAGGATATTGCAGAGACATGGCTTAGCCACAGCCTGGGGGATGTTTCCAGAATGAGATTTTCACTCTGCAGCGGAGTGTGCGCTGATATGAAACTTCCTGGCAGATTAAAACTGTGTGCCTGACCGAGACTCGAACTCGGGACCTTCGCCTTTCGCGGGCAAGTGCTCTACCAACTGAGCTACCGAAGTACGACTCACGCCCGGTACTCACAGCTTTACTTCTGCCAGTACCTCGTCTCCTACCTTCCAAACTTTACCGAAGCTCTCCTGCGAACCACGCAGGCAAAGGTCCTGAGTTCGAGTCTCGGTCGGGCACACAGTTTTATTTCTGGTTTAGTCAGTTTATCCAGGTCCCATCTCCTTAAATTCCCATCTTTTTGCAGTTTCTTCAGTTTTATTCTACAGTTTACAACCTATAAATTGTGGTCAGAGTCCACATCTGCCCCTGGAAATGTCTTACAATTTAAAACCTGGTTCCTAAATCTCTGTTTTACCATTATACAATCTACCTGAGACCTTCCAGTATCTCCAGGCTTCTTCCACGTATACAACCTTCTTTTGTGATTCTTGAACCAAGTGTTAGCTATGATTAAGTTATGCTCTGTGCAAAATTCTACCAGGCGGCTTCCTCTTTCAATTCCTTACTCCCATTCCATATTAACCTACTACGTTTCCTTCTCTTCCTTTTCCTACTATCGAGTTCCAGTCGCCTATGACTATTAAATTTTCGCCTCCTTCATTATCTGAATAATTTCTTTTATCTCATAGT
Organism: Schistocerca piceifrons; assembly: GCF_021461385.2. NCBI lineage: Eukaryota > Metazoa > Arthropoda > Insecta > Orthoptera > Acrididae > Schistocerca > Schistocerca piceifrons. The sequence continues at coordinate 524,980,057 of NC_060141.1, forward strand.
ACTTCTCATCAATCTCTTCATCATCTGGGAGCTAGTTGGCATATAAACTTGTGGGCTCCGTATCTATCTTGGCCACAATAATTCATTCATTATGCTGTTTGTAGTATCTTACCAACATTCCTATTCATTATTAAACCTACTCTTGCATTATCCCTAATTGATTTTGTATTTATAACCCTGTATTCATCTGACCAGAAGTCTTGTTCCTCCTGCCACCAAACTTCACTAATTCCCACTATATCTAACATTAACCTATCCATTTCCCTTTTTAAATTTTCTAACCTACGTGCCCAATTAAGGGATCTGACATTCCACACTCCGATCTGTGGAACGCCAGTTTTCTTTCTCCTAGTAACAATGCCCTCCTGAGCAGTCCCCGCCCGGAGTTCCGAATGGGGGACTATTTTACCTCTGGAATATTTTACCCAAGAGGATGTCATCATCATCTAAATTTTGTCATGACCACACTTTAATTCGAGATAACCTGGAATGTTCTTGATACATTCCAAAAGCTCCAGTTTTACTGAAAACAATTTTTTGACTTATCTGTGGAACAATTGCACAACATTGGGAATTGAAGTCATCAACAGGTATCACACATTGCATATTAAATTAATTTTTTCATTAAATGTATAGCTGATAACACAAAACAATTTGCATGTCTTGATAAGCTCAGGTATCTTTATTTGTGCACAACTTACACCAGTGGTAATGCAACATACACTAGCAATGGCAGCAGCACAAAATGTAACACTTTTCACAGTGAATTTATTTCCTTCTATATAGACCTTTTCGATTTTCTGTGAGTATGTATAATTACCACACACTGTTTTAATGTATGTTATAACACTTATCGTTTCAAATGTCTAAAGGCTTTACCTCAAATAAACAAGTAAGAGTAAATCTGTACAGTTACATGGTCACCCATGGCAGTGTTTGAGGCTCTGGAATTCTCCTGAAGTAATTGGGGTTTGCAACCCTTCGATATCTTATTTCTTTACATCGTATTGTTTAGTCCTTTATCCATCTTCATCAATAGTAGGTGTATTTGTCGGGGGGGGGGGGGGGGGGGGGGAGGGGGACAACCAACCAGCTGCACATAATAAATTTTATATCTTCAAGTTTCGTGTACATAGCACCCTTCTTCAGAAGATTAGAAATATCACATTATTAGTGAGTGTCAAAAATAGGCCAGTGTATGCAGCATTTTACTGTAGTAATGGGGATCATAGTAGCTTTACCACATTTGTACATGCAATATGATCCACATGACTACAGTAATACGCTACATCACCTGCTTATTTCTGACACTCGCTTGTAATGCAATCATTCTAATCTTCTGAAAGAGGGCACTAGGGGCCTGAAACCAATAGACAAATAAAACTTCCTTTGTACAACTGGCTGCTGATTTGCTTAACAAATTGTATTGTTTGTTGATGTGTTTCAAGTGTAACACGAATATAGCCAATGTCAGCTCAACACGAAACACATTGTGCCACAGATGGGTATATGACAAATAGTCACTTACTGCCAGGATGTTTCATCTTATGTAGGCCACGAGAGAGAATGTCCTGGCACTTGTCCAGTGTAATGGTTTCAGCACACATGAAACTGAAGCCAGGTGTGGCATTCAACCTCACTGTGCCCAGAAGTGGATTAAGCAGTGACACAAGGCAGAGGTAATTGGTTGGCTTCAAATGTCGGGCTTAGGAAAAGTGTCGATGACTCAGCAAGACCATGTGTCACATGACACGTGTAAAACGCCCATTTTTAAACACTGTTCAATTCAAAATTTAGGCTTTCCTTCACTGACTCAAATGTACAACATGACTGGTACCACATAATGTTTTCAGATGAGTCAATATTTAGCTCACTTAATGAGGGGTCCAGTGATAGTCTGTAGACTATGGAGAGCATGTTATGACCCACAGTATGTGACTCAACATTCACATGTTGAACGCATCATTGTCTCATGCTGTGGATGAATGTCATCAGATGTGGCAGGGATACTTCAATGAATTTATGGTCAACTTACTGCAGATCCATCACGAAACGTACTATGGTACAGAGTGTGAGGATGTGCTATCCCAGTGGAGTGCACTGGTTCACTCAAGTCAAATAGTTCAGCAATGGTTGTCACAACAGGCTAATGTCGATCTGATTGACTTACCAGTGCCAGGCTTTGAATCGTGATGTCAATCTGTGTCCCAAAATGGAGTGTCACAAGCACTTCCACTGGCCAACACCAGCCCATGCACACCTAACCAACTGTGGGACAAAGTGTGGGATACACTGGACAGTCTTGTGGACAATGAGACATATTCCAAGAGGCAGACTGTTTCCATGCCTCATCAAATGAGGCAAGTGATTCATGCAAGTGGTGGATGGACCCCACAGTAGCCTCCTTTATGACGTGAAACTTCCCTATCTCACATTTCACCACTTCATATTACAATACTTGATATAACTGTAAGTTCGTTAATTGGAAATGTACATAATATCATTGTACTTAAATTTTACTCAATGAATTCATGCTATTTAATATTTCATATGTGTGAATTTGGGAAACACACACATACACAGTATGAGATGGTCAGAGAAAAAAATATTGACTATTGACCCACACATGAACTGATGAACCCTAACATAAAAATATTCTCTTCCTTATTACCTCTCCAAAATTCTCTGTTTTTTGTGCAAATAAAGTGCAGTCCAGACATACGAAAGCCCTTTTTCGAGACAACATTTTTGGGAGCCTAGGTTAGCATTCCAGGTACTGCGCCAATTTCTCTCGGTTTGTCTTCAGTTTAGAGAAATGAGCACTGCAGAATATGTATTCAGTGTCTTCTCCTTCACACTCCATTTCTAAAGCATTGACCTCAATTAAATTTGTATCAAACCCCAAAAAACTGGCTGATTATGTTACCTGTGTTGTTATTTTTCAAGAACAAAACTTTCACTTGTTTCCTTTGATACCACCACAGATTTCTTCTCTTTCAGATGTTCCCTATAGGGAGACAATGTTAGCTACTTAATAGATTCAGAACGTGCTAATTTTACTAGAGCTGGTGGTTCTAGATGTGGCTTGCTGATTTTGGGAGTTGGACAGATACCATTTGGACCCACATTAACTCCGTTGTTTGCATCTTGTATGTGAGACTCTTGGTGTATTACAAAATCATTGTCTCGAAGTACTGTATTTGTCTGTTACACAAGAAGAGTCCTGTTTTCAAGAGGCTGTTTATGACACTTTCCATTGTTAATGCTCTCAAGTAGGCCACTCAAAATAACTTTGTAATCAAAAAGGAGATTACTAATGCACCCGAGATATTTGCCCAACAAGATTCTATTTCTTGCGGATAATGCATTTTTAACATTCCCATGAATTCCACGAATGTGTGGAAAGGAGTGATAAACAGATTGCGTGGTAACGTTTTTCTCTTGCTTTGTGTATCACCTAAATGTGATGTGAAGCTCATCCAGGGTTGCCACAAGTGAACTTCCCTGCTACTTCCCTGATTTCCAGACAAGTTTTAGCAGTTTTCCCTGACAAATTTTTAAATCTCAATCTGTCTTTGCAGCTATGGTACAAGAAAAAATAGTGCAAATATATACATATTTTGACAGCACTGATTGCAACCTGAGAGGAGTGGTAGTGGTAGGAAGGGGAGGAGGAGTAAGAATGGGGGAGCAGGGAAGTAGTCCACAAACTCCGTTGTGCCCAGCCAGTGACAACGCATGACACCTCAGTAACCAGACCATTTCATCTACTGAGATAAAAACGAGGTTTTTCCTGTTTTTTTTCCCCCCCTTCAAATTTCCATGATTTCCCTGATGTGTTTGAAATTCCATGACATTCCCTGAATTTCAGAACCTGTGGCAACCCTGTCATCATGTATTAAAACAGTAGTAGTATTACCACTAGGTGGCTTCATAAAGTTCACAAAATTGTCTAACCACTTGGTAAAAATATGAATCCAGCTAATTGGGTGACATGCTGAAGTTATTTCAATATGAGACTGTGTGTAATATGCAATACTGTCGTGCATTAGGATATCCATGATATCGCATATTAAGAATATGCCATCTTGCAATAAAAACCTAGCCACTTAGTTACACTTCTGAGTTGGAAGGACAATTCACTGTAGTGAATGACAGAGTACATTGTAAAGATATAATCAGATGAATATTACATAATTCCTTTCAAGTTTTTGTCCTATTTTATTGAAACTTTATTAATTCATTGTATGTCCATCACAATGAGCTCATTTCGGCATTTTTGCCATTTTTACGTCATTCTGCAATGATGGTAGAATTTTTTGTAAAAATGTATGACAAAACTGTGGAAAATCCAGGCTGGAGTAATGACAACACAATGAAAAGGATAGATTGTTTCTCATCATATAGAAGTGGTGCTGAGTCACAGACAGGCACAACGAAAAAACTGCTAAACATGCGTGCTTTTGGCCAAACAACCTTCTTCTAAAGTAGACAACACACACATTCATGCAAGCACAACTCACACACATGTGACAACTGTCTCTGGCCACAAAGGTCGAACCGTGAGCAACTGCACATGATGGGGGAAGCAATATGGATGGTGGGGGTAAGGAGGAGGCTGGGTGGGGGGAGAGAGCAGGGTAGGGCGAGGAACAGTAAAGTGCGGCATGTGGAATCACATAGGGATGTGTTAGGGAGGGCATAAGGCAACTAGGTGCAATCAGTAGGATCAGCACGGAACTGGGGAGTAGAGAAGGGGGAGAAAGGACTGTGAGTGGTTTGGTGTGGAGTGGTGAAGGCAGAGGGACTGAAGGACAGGGACTAACAAAGGTTGACACTGGGGGGGGGGGGGGGGGGCTGTATGGGAACATAGCATATATTGCAGGCAGCAATGCCACCTGTGCAGTTCAGGAAAGCTAGAGCTGGTAAGAAGGATCCAGATCATGCAGGCTGTGAAGCAGCCATTGAAATGAATGTTGTGTTGGGCACTATACCCATCAACTGGGTTGTCAAGCTGTCTCTTGGCCACAGTTCGCCAATTCCTGTGCATGCAAACAGACAGCTTTTTGGTTGTCATGCCCAGGTAGAACACAGCACAGTGATGGTACCTTGTTAGTAGATTACATGACTGCTTCCACAAGTAGTCCTGCCTTTGATGAGATAGATGATGCTTGTGGCACGTGTATGTGGTGGTGGTGGTGGTGGTGGTGGTGGTGGTGGTGGGGGAAGGATGTATGGGACAAGTTTTGCATTTAGGTCTTTTAAAGGGATATGAGCTATGAGGGGAAGGTTTGGGAGAGAGGTGGAACAAGGAGGAAAGAGGATATTGCAGAGGTTTGGAGGGTGGTGGAATACTATTTTGGGAGGGACAGGAAGGCTAGTAGGTAGGATATGCCTCATTTCAGGGTAGACAGGAGGTAACTGAAACCCTGGAAGAGAATGTGATCCAGTTGCTCCAGTCCTTGGTACTTTGTGGCTGGTCAGTGGGACTCTGGGAGTGGCGGGTGACTCGAGAGAGAATTCAAGGGAGATCTGTTTCTGTAATTACTGTCTGTAATTATGGTCTGTGAAGGCCTCGGTGAGACACTTGGTATATTTTGAGAGGAATTATTCGTCACTACAGATGCGACGGTCTTTGAAGTTGAGATGAACATCGAGGATGGTGGCTTGTTGGGTTCAGAAAGACCAGGTGAAACGAATGCAGGAGAAGGGGATGAGGTTCTGGAGGAGTGTGGATGGGATGTCGTCACCCTTGATTCAGATCATGAAGATGTCAATATAATATGAACCAGGTAAAGAGTTTGGGATTCTGGGTGGTTAGGAAGGTTTCCTCTACATCATCCACGAATAGGTTGGCACAAGTTGGTGCCCAGTGCTGTACCACTATTTGTTTGTAAGTGATTCCTTCAGAGGTAAAGTAACTGTGGGTGAGGATATAGTTGGTCATGGTGACTAGGAAGGAGGTTGTCAGTTTGGAGTAAGTCAGGCATTGGGAAAGGTAGTGATCAGTAGCAGGAAGGCCATGGGCAAAAGGAATATTAGTGTAAAGGGAGGTAGCATCAGTAGTGAGGAGCAGACTGCTGTGTAGTAAAGGGACAGGAACTGTGGAGAGTTGGTGGAGTAAATGGTTAGCGTCTTTCATATAGGAGGGCAGGTTACAGGTAATTGGCTGACAGTGTTGGTCTATGAGAGCAGAGATTTTCTCAGGGGATGCTAAGTAACTGGTCACAATGTGGCATCCTGGAATGTTGGGCTTATGGACATTGGGTGCATGTAGTAGGTAGGAATGTGGAGAGTGGCAGGGGCATGGTTGAATTTGGGGATTAGGAAAAAAGGTTATGTCTTTGGAAAGGACTGATACTTTTCTAGGACTAGGGTTTAGTCCCATAGAAGCATTTGTTCTTTCCAAAGGCCTTACCTTTTCCTTCAGTCCAAAATTCAATCATGTTGGACTTGTTAAAGACCTTGTTTCATCTCCTGGTCCCTACAGTGAAGAACTTTTTTGTTATTAACTGTACCAATCAGAGTCAATCCAAATTCATAGTTGAACCATGCCCGACTGTTTCATCCTCCATTCAACCTTGATCCACTGCTCTCATATCACCCTGTTAACATGGCAGAATTTCGTAACCTCAAACCTTGCCTCGTCGTCATTTCCACAACCCATCAACATGGAAACTAAGCCTTACATATAAAGAAAGTACCACAATCCACCACCTAAAAACTGATCCCAAAACTATAATCCTACCTGCGACAAACCCTGTCACAGTGGCCCCATTCCAGAAATCTGGCATGCTCTCCAGTCTCCCCTCAAATCCTTAGTCCCATCCCAGAACCTCTCCCTTGTGTGTCTCTCTCTCTTCACCCCTACCTCTCCCTGCACACTTACCTTTCATGTGCTTCTTGAAGTACACAAACCCAATCACCCAGGATGTCACATTGAAGCCATTTAATGTGTCCCCACTGAGAGAATCTCTACTGTCATAGTTCAACACCATCATATTGCCTGTGACCTAACCTCCTATATAAAATATAAAAAAACACTAACCATTTCCCCCATCAACTCTTCAAAGGTCCTGTTCCTGTACTGCATGATGTCCTACTTATCACAATTTATACTAACATCCCTAATGCCCATGGGTTTGCCATTATTGAAAACTACCCTTCCCAATGCCTGAATTATTCCAAACATACAACTTCCTACCTGGTCACCACGACCAACTACATTCTCAGCCACAATTACTACACTTTTGAAGGTATCACTTACAAACAAATCCATAATATGGCAATAGGTGCCCACACAGCACCATTCTGTTTATGGACAATCTACCATTCAGAACCCCAACCCCCTCACCAGGTTGATAATCACTGATGACATCTTCACGATCTGGATCAAGGATGAGGACACCCTGCTCATATTCCTTCAGAACCTCATCATCATCTCCACCACTCACTTCACGTAGTCCTCCTGTACCCAACAAGCCACCTTCCTCGAAGCTGACTCTGCTTCAAAGAGGGATATTTCAATACATCTGTCCATATCAAACCTACGAACCACCAGCAATACCTCCACTTTGACAGCTGCCATCCATTCCATACCAACAAATCACTTCCATACAACCTAGCCATCTGTGAGTATTGCATCTCCACAAATATACCAAACAACTACACAGACCGTAATTACCCTCCCAATCTTGTACAAAAGCAGATCTACCTTGCTTTATCTCGTCATCCACTACTTCCCAGAGTCCCACCGCCCAGCCTCAACGGAGCATTCCCCTCATTCTCAGTGCCACCAAGAACTGGAGAAACGGCATCACATTCTCTGCCAGGGTTTAAACCACCTCTTGTCGTACCCTGAAATGAGGGATATCCCTCCACTATACTTCCCTTCCCTCCCACAGTGATATTCTGTCACCCACCAAACCTCCACAATATCCTCTCCTATCTCTATTCCATTACTGCTTCCAACTCCCTTGCCTCATGGCTCATATACATGTAATAGACCTAGATGAAAGGCATGTCCCATTCATCTTCCCACCTTCATTTACTCCAATTCAGTCACAATCACCACCTACCCTTTCAAAGGCTGGGCTACCTGTGAAAGCAGTCAAGTGATCCACAAACTAAGCTGCAACCACTGTGCTGCATTCTATGTGGGTGTGTCAACCAAAAAGCTACTGTCTGCTTGAATGGTCACTGACAGACTTTGACCAAGAGGTAGTGGTCCCACCCAAGCCGCTGAGCTTGCTGCCCAACACAATGTTCTTCAGTTCAATGACTGCTTCACAACCTGTGCCATCTGGATCCTTCCTTCCAACACCAGCTTTTCTGATTGCACAAAGATGAGCACTCTCCCTGTAATATATCCCACATTCCTGTAACCTCTGGTCTCAAACTTTGTTAGCCCTGCCTTTCATCCACGTATCCCCTTCCCTGCTCCCATTCCACCATACACAGCCTCCAATAAAACACCCACTTACTCTTTTTTCCACTCCTCTACCTCTCTCTTTTTGGTGGTTAAAACCATGATCTTTCTAATGAGTCCAATTTGGTAAGTTTTATAGAACACAATTTTTTTTGTAAAATCAGATAGAACATACTGCATTTTATTATGTTTTTACAAAATTGCATTTTTTATCTTTTTACAAGATCTTCAACTTTGCGTTCATTTATTCAGTATTGGAAAGTGATATATACATGAAACTTTGCATTTGCAAACTTTGTGCTATTAGGTTACTACACAATAAGTTTCACATTCACCATATGTTCCAGTAACTGAGATATAAGAAGGGAAACTTTGAATTTGTTCAGGAGCCAATTTTTTTGGGCAACTTTATCTAAAATTTCCTGGCTCATAAAATTTGTTTCATAGTTATTCTTACGAGAGCGCACAAAGTTGTACAACATGGCCAAATTTAATTTCTTCAAATAAAATACTTCCAGAGATAAAACAAGCTCAATGTTGCCAGAAATTTGTGCTCTCTCTCTCTCTCTCTCTCTCTCTCTCTCTCTCTCTCTCTCTGACTAATCTCAACCAGTATTGCTTCAATGAAAGTTAAATTTTACCAATGTTCTATGGAGACATGAGCGAATGTTCACACAAAAATTCATCGAATGGGCTGACAAAGAATGATCCATAGGTAATTTTTCAGCATCATTCTATTCAGGTCTGGAAGAAAGGCAGCAACCGAGTGGACTGCAATATATGGCTATTAAAAAAAGAAAGCTTTTTGTAAGCACTACACTGTTGAGGTCATTGTCAAAACTGAAAGAATAAAAAGTCATCTGAAGACAGGAGAGAAAAATTTTAAACTCCTCTGGAGTTAGATATACATGATTTAGCTCCAGCAGCACACAACAATAATATTCTATTCTGCAAATGGATTCTCCCTCTAGTTGCTCCAGTTGCAACAGTAATACTGATACACTAGTAGTAGGATGTCGTAAGTCAACATTTAACTTCAACAAAATTGAAGAAAAAACAAATTAGCTCGGTAGACTTTGTAATTATTACCAGTGATCAACAGAGGGCAAAACTGGATCTATTAATGGCAAAGTTCTCTTATGCTAATAATACAGCCTTCAATGCAGCTTCAAGTCAAGGATACAAAGACACGATCCAAGTACTGCGGCCTGGTTATGTTGGTCCTAATCTCGTCAAATTATGAAGTGGGTTGGTGCTTTATAAAGTTGTCGATGAGGATGATGCAAATATAAAACAAGTTAAAGGAGCTTAACAGCGCTTTACTTCTATGTGATGAGTGATATAATATAAAGAATGACTTAAGTATAGAACCACTATACACATACAGGCCAACAAGAACGTCTAGTAAAAGCAACTGATTGTGAGGCTACCCAAGAGACAGCTAAATACTGATCAGAGTCTTTGAAAACTTCAATTAAAATGTATGAAGAAAATATTTTCAGAAGAAAATATTTTCTGGTTGCATTGTGAATGAAAATAAATCAGACAGGTTTTGAAATAAAACCTGCCTGACTTGTTAACATAGGGTTCCTTGTCTCACTAGATTAATTTACTAGTACAAGAAGTAACATCTACAAGTATAATGAAGATTATTAGTGAAGTTGATAAGTACTTTCAGAACCACCATCAACCACATGGTTGGTTAAAGGAAAAGAATGGTCTTTGCTGCAGCTCTCAAATTCTACTAGATAGAATTTCCAGCAAGACTGTCTATGCACCTTTACTGATAATTATTCTAAATAGGTAGAAAATGTAAAACATGCTGAGTCACAGATAGGCACAACAAAAAGACTGTCAGAAATCTGAAACTGTAAAAGAGAACTTTGCAGACATCCCCGCTAACATAAGCAAAATCTTGTATAACATTATTATTTATAAAGATGCCATTCACATTCTCCGACAACTGTCGGAGGTTTGTAGTGTCCTTGACCTTCTTCAAGCAATCAGCACAGAAACTGCACAAGTTGCCAAATTGCGTATCAATCTTTAAGAAAGTCTTGATATGGAGCCCTATAAGAAGGTAACAAAAATTTTGAAAACATGAGAAAGTCCACTGAACACTGGGTTCTTCAAGTGCTCGCACCCATGTTGCTTCTTTGGGCTATAAAATTTTGCAGTTTACATAAAGCAGAGAAAGCTAGACATATGGACCTCAAGGAAGAGCTGGAAATTTTTTCACATCATGCTAAAAACCAAAGTTAGATTTTGAATGAAAAAAAAAAAAAAAAAAAAAAAAAAAATTTCATTTAAAGTTTTTGGAATATCTTGCACAGCTAGTTACCAGGTTAATTAATTAGAACCAGATCTATGGCATTTACAGGTTAGGGATGTTTCACACAACAGTTGTTTGTGATCTTTTGCAATTCTATTTCCTTAGATTGGATGGTTATCTATAACTGATGCTCTATGTAACTACCTCTTTATGACTAATCATCTTATATAAATATTACGGTTTTGACATGAATTGCCTGTATTTTTACTAGAATTTTGAAATGTCATCTTCACCTAAAATTTTCTCTTGTGCATGACATTTTTACTATGGATGCTCGATATCCAATCAAAAAGAATTAAACAGCAGCTTATGGTGCTATGTAATGTAATTTCTAAAGTTTGTCAAAGCTGTAGAACATTACCAACAAAAATATTTCATAACATCAACAGTATTTACAATGCATAGGCGTGCATGCTCGCACACGTGCACACACAGTGATGATAGGAGGAACAACTTTAATTTCCTCTCAATGGATGCAGTGTAGTTCTGTTCCAAACACATTTAACTGAAATGAGGAGGTAGAAAGATTTCTAGCTACGGATACATACTTCCCAGATATTGAACATATTTGACCTTTTACTGAAGTTATGGAATGCTGATAGATGTGTGACAAAATATAGATAAATGTAACAACGATCCTATAGGAAAATGATGGGATTTAAAAAATAGTTATTTTAAGAAGATAAATCCATGAACAGCTAATAAACAGCACATTAACTTAACAGAAAGAACCACACAATTTTATCCTTTGTGGATAACACAATAATTATGTCGGTGGGAAAACAAATTTGGAAAAAGGAAAGACTGTTCAATTTAATTTCTGTTATGAAGGCAACTATCAGAAAGGTCTGGATTATGAAGCAAATAAAGCAACAGCTATTCTGACAAATAGCAAAAGATAAATGCAGCAGTCCACACAGTATGTTTATGTCAGTTGAAGCTGCACAGTTCCACACTGCATTTGCTCACATACTCTTTCTTAATATTCAGTATTGAGTTCACTTTGCAGGATTGTAATAGTCTGCGTACTTTCAGTGCTAGCTACAGGCAGGGTGTTGTGTGAAATACAGACACTACACAGAGAAACTACAAAATGAAAGCAGTTACATAACTGGCAATGAGTGTCATCAACCAATATCAGATGACTGACACTTGAGATGCAAAGCTATATGACAAGAATGAGAAAAACAGAAGACATGAGTTAAGACTATTCAATAATTGGTTACTGATTGGCAGCTGTCCTCCTAAAATTAGTTGTAGTCACTTTGTTATTTTGATGCAGGGAAATTAACAGAGTCTGTGTGTTTACTCTAGTCCATAGCTTCTAGCAACTTAGGAGAGAGTAAAGCTACTGAACAAGGGTTCTTCTATGAAATTGCTGATAAATACATAGTTATCAGCTGCAAGTCTAGGTTTTTTGGAATTGTAACTGTACATTTATCTCTGAATATAGTGAGGCAATAAATCAATACTACAACCGTATTCTCTTTGCACCATGACAGGTACTAACTGCCATGGAACTCAAATGCAGAAAACAACAGTTCATCTGAGGAACACAATGGTGACAGACCAGTGATACACTAATGGCTTTTTTCACTATTTATCCTTTAAAAATTAGTGACATAGTAATACTGTGAGAAATACAGAGAGGAATTATGTGAGACTCCCTTCCAGATGGTAATTGTTAAAGGTAATAGGGTGAGGGAACACAATGAAAGGAACATTATGCAAAACATTAAACCAAACAGTACATTAAGGTTGTACTTAAATAGTTCTAAACTATCTTGAACCCATATATCGTACCTGTTTTTCACTGAAATAAAGTCTCTATCAAAGCAAGTGGTTGCAGAATTATTTTCCATGTGGAGAAAATCAGCACTTCCACTCAGATTTATGTTCTGCTTCTCAGTTTTCAGCACTCTCATTGGGGAAATACTGTGATCTGTGTAAGAGCAAATATTTAGAAAATGACAATTTAATGTAAAGGACTTTCATCTCTTTCATCTAGGAAATTCACAAAAAGAATGCACTAAGATACATAATTGAGTTTTAAAGAATAAACTGTTTCTCTTGGGTTCATTCCTGGCTTGTAGTTTTGTTTAAAATAATTTAATGATCTGTCTCTGTTTTAATGATATAAATTATTCTACAGTTCTTAAACTTGTCATTTTCTACACTATTTTTAGGTAATGCTGCTTGTCTCTCAAAATGCAATTCAATGAATCTTAACTAGAGACTTACCTCTGTGATATCTGAATGGCCTTACTCTCGTTTTATCTTCACCTGGTGATTGTTCCCAGTTGGATATTTCATCATGAGACCATAATCTGCACATAATCAGAAAGGCAAACTGGTAACCAACATGGTAGTGGCGTGTTTAAGAATAATGACTCAACTGTGAAGTAATGTATCTCTGGTGACATGGGTATTCTTAAAACCCAGACATCATCGGCAATGATTCTTTAATAATAGTCATTTAGATAAAATAAAGAAGATTTTTATCTTCAGGTACAAAGGAATCGGTGCACTACTACACCCAGCAACTACACATTGCAGTGATTTTAGTCAAATAATTTCAGGTAAGTGTTTTCAACATCAACAGCACAGATTATTTTTAATATCAGGTGTACCATCAGATGTAATGAGATTTAAGTGGCAGGTCCTGGGTTCACCTTTTACAGAAAAGCTGTCAATGAAATATGTACACTACACAATTGGTATGTTAACTAGGGAATTTCACCTAATGTATGGATAAGTCTTGTCAAAAGCTATTCTGAATGCAGCTTAAATGTAGAATTTTTCTTAGCTTTACTGATGGCAAAATTCAAACTGCAGAGCAATTTCCAAGACTAAGAGAGATAGGGAAAATTTATCAGCTATGCATAGAATGGAACTGATTTCAATGAAATTTTGTTTCTGTTATGTTGGTTCATCTTGTGCAATAATATAGCAAATATCAATATCATCTATGAAACAGTTTTATTTATAGGCCTTTTTAAAATAGTGATTTCCTGTGTATTTTAAACTATTTGGAATACAGTGATGGCAAACTATTTATTAGACAGGCCATCACCGACAAATATTCATCTATGATTAGGGAAAGTGATGATGTATCGGCTGCTTCATTTCAAAATTGTCCACATGAAGGGCATTTTAAAATATCAACCACAAATGAATAAAGAGAACATGTACAATATGGTTTCGGATAATTGGTCATTAGACAAAAAAGTATGGTATATTTTACATGAAGAATTAACAATGAAATACCTTTGTGCATGGCAGAGGCCGCAACTGCTGAACGATGAAATGAGAAAATTAATCTCTTATTACCATTCTAACTGTTATAGGACATAAAAAGCCCCATTTGACATTTTAGCTTTCATATTTCTTGGAGGATGTAATATCACAAGTTGTAGATAACTATCTTACCTCTGCTTTCAATGAACTGTGCACAGCTCTCAGCAATAATATTTTGTTTAGAAAATTCACATGCTGAAACCTAGGCCAAGTGGAACTTTATTTTAATGGAATTTTTCTTGGCTCAACTGATCTCAGCTTGCCAAATTTTTGAATTATTCTCTCTTTCTCTAAGGTATTCCCATTTTGATTTTTCTATTTCAGAGGGGAAAAAAAGGGTGGATTCAGCATAGTATCAAACACTGCATGCCAGGTAAGCAAATTACTATTGATCGACGCACGTGTATTGTTGTGTCTTCGTGCATTTTAAACCACGAGAACTGTGTGGCTTTGTTTTTGATCTCGGATGGGAATTCTGCCACCCACCAAACCTCCACAATATCCTCGTCTATCCCTATTCCATTACTGCTTCCAACCCCCTTGCCTCATGGCTCATATACATGTAATAGACCTAGATGAAAGGCATGTCCCATTCATCTTCCCACCTTCATCTACTCCAATTAAGTCACAATCACCACCTACCCTTTCAAAGGCTGGGCTACCTGTGAAAGCAGTCAAGTGATCCACAAACTAAGCTGCAACCACTGTGCTGCATTCTATGTGGGTGTGTCAACCAAAAAGCTACTGTCTGCTTGAATGGTCACTGACAGACTTTGACCAAGAGGTAGTGGTCCCACCCAAGCCGCTGAGCTTGCTGCCCAACACAATGTTCTTCAGTTCAATGACTTCTTCACAACCTGTGCCATCTGGATCCTTCCTTCCAACATCAGCTTTTCTGACTGCACAGAGATGAGCACTCTCCCTGTAATATATCCCACATTCCTGTAACCATGATGTGAAGAGTACAACTCCGTGCCTATCCAAAACAGTGGAAGAATGGCACCTCTCCCAAGGTTGCCATCCCATTCGTTGACGGTTATCATCCAGGATTCGTTGACGATTATCACCCAGAATAGCACAGAAACACAACTAATTGCTGAACGCAGTGTGATGTCATTCACTGGCAGTCCATGCTTCACTGTCACAGCACCACTTTAAACACAACTGTTTGTGTTGTGATGTGGTGTTAAAAAGGCAGCCCATGCATGGGATGGTACTTCCCTCATCTGGCTGCAGCCAGTCTCCAACCATAGTGTGGGATGACATAAAATATTACAAAGCAGCCACAGGTTATGATGTGCTTGATGCACAACGTGGTGATCCTCTATATGGTGATTATGAGTAGTTGACTGGAGCCTTCAAGAGAAGTATGCTTTTGCTCATGTTCACATGCAGTCCAACATTGGACACTGTCATACCTGAATGGGCCACAAATCTGAATATTGCATGATTACACGTGCCAAGTGGAGATACTCAATAAGAGTCCTTTTAAACACTGTCAGATACTGGTAACTCTGTCTCACACTATTACATGGCAACTCTGTCCCCTTCACATTGATCACTGAACATCTGATGCTTTTTACGCCCTACCAAACCTGGTAACAACACCAGACGTTAGCAACACTAATGCACTCTGGTAGTCGTTCTACCTGCCAGGGAATTGCAGCTCTAATCATTTACATATTGCCAAGACTGTGTATGTGTATGAAGCTACATTGACACCTGACCACGTCTTGAGAGTGCTTGATTTTTTTTTCTTTTTTTCTTTCTTTTTTTTTCAGGCACATATATTTACTGAAACAAAGGTGAATTGAGAAGTTTCAATTTATGTAGGCAATGTTAAAGTCCTTCCTGTATGAAACAAATTATTAAATGTTTTTATTGATGAAAGAAAGAAAAGAACAAAATACCAAGATTAATGTCATGTTAATGAAAAGCCACTCCGGCTGCTTAATTAGATTTTTATGGAGTCTACATGACCAGATTTGGCCTTTATATTAGGTCATTACCACATGTATCTGAAACTGATGTTGTTAGTACATAATATGGATATACGAGGTCTGTTCAAAAAATTCCATAACATTCGTAATTTCATGCCAATGGTGTGTTGGAGTGAAATGTGGTTGGCATATCTGCAAATGCCTGTGCTTAATGTGTGGCTGCTAGAAGTTTCATTGTTGTTTGCCTGTTAGCCATTTTTCAGTGCTGTATGTTATGTCACACAGTTCGTGAATTTCAAGATGGCAGAGTTAGAGGAGCAAAACTTCTGCATTACATTTTGTATGAATCTCAAAGAAAATCTTTACATGCGCACACCAAATGATGCAGGAAACCTACAGTGATGTGTGCTTAAGCCTTATGAGTGGTTCACATGGTTTAAAAATTGTTGGATGGAAGTTAATATGACTTGTTCAGGAAGCCCTTTGTCGCTTACTGATAACGCATATGTCAGGAATGTCAACGAAATTGTGCATTCCAATTCAAGACTGACTGTCCACGAGATTGCAGACGAATATGACATCTTAGATGGATCATGTCATGAAATCCTGACATGGCATCTTGGAATGCATCGTTTTGCTGCACAGATTATCACACAGCGCATGAGTCACTACAGACTTTCACCTCAGAATCTTTGAAGATCTTTTGGATTGCACAAATGAGAATGAGGTGTTCCTTATTTCGAAAGTTGAAAACCTCATTGAAAGGACGAAGATTTGCAATGATAGATAAGATACAAGAAAATTTTGAGATGGCACTTCCTGTGATCCAGCAAGAGGCATACCAAGACTGCTGAGAAAATGCCACACTTGGATGTCAGCACGCAATTCCTCATCCCGAATCAACACAAAAGTTTACCTATCAAAAGCAAATCAGACGCATGTTGAAAACACATGTATGAGAATGAGGACCTAACGACGACGTCACATTATGCAGTGTATCAGAACATAGAGAGCAATGTTTACCACCTACACTACAGTACCAGCCATTATGGCTCAAAGAGTAGACTGCTGTGACATCAAACCCACATCCACCATGCAGCTATGGTTCAAGTCTTTTCACATTCCTTTTTTATTTTTTTTGACGTCCATTTCCTAGTTCTCGATGTTTATAATGAGGACATCATTTTGTCACATAACAGTGTGATACATTAAACTGCATGCATGTGTCAACTAAATGTGCAGTGCACAACCATAACTGGTCTTGTCAAGTTCATGTAGGCGGCCTCCCTAGGGCGCACACGATATCAAAGGGCAGAAAACTTTTCAAGTCCATTTCGCTTTTAAGTTACATAATTTTTTTGTACTTATACTGTGTGTGTGTGTCTCCCATCTCCCATTCTGTAAAATATTTATATATGCACTAACAATAGAAGTTTCAGATACACTTGATAATGGCATAATACAGGGTGATTCAAAAAGAATACCACAACTTTAGGAATTTAAAACTCTGCAACGACAAAAGGCAGAGCTAAGCACTATCTGTCGGCGAATTAAGGGAGCTATAAAGTTTCATTTAGTTGTACATTTGTTCGCCATTTCAGCCAATAAAGTTTTTGGTCCCTTTTTCTTCGAAGGTGCTACTGTAACTGGACTACAGTATCTGGAGACGTTAGAGAATTGGCTGTTCCCTCAGCTCGAACAAGAAGCACAACAATTCATTTTTCAGCAGGATGGAGCGCCACCACATTGGCACTTTTCTGTCCGTAACTACCTGAACGTCAACTACCCGAGGCGATGGATCGGCCGCCAGGCAGCCCGTGACGGAGCACTTCATCACTGGCCTCCAAGAAGACCTGATCTTACCCCCTGCGATTTTTTCTTATGGGGGTATGTTATGGATATGGTGTTTCGGCCACCTCTCACAGCCACCATTGATGATTTGAAACGAGAAATAACAGCAGCTATCCAAACTGTTACGCCTGATATGCTACAGAGAGTGTGGAACGAGTTAGAGTATTGGGGTTGATATTGCTCGTGTGTCTGGAGGGGGCCATATTGAACATCTCTGAACTTGTTTTTTAGTGAAAAAAAAAAAAACCTTTTCAAATACTCTTTGTAATGATGTATAACAGAAGGTTATATTATGTTTATTTCATTAAATACACATTTTTAAAGTTGTGGTATTCTTTTTGAATCACCCTGTATAAAGGACGAAACCAGCTGTGGGGAGTTAATAAAGTTCCAGTTATGCAACTGGTATGGCTTTTCATTAACTGAACAACAATCATGGAACCAGCACCCTTCAAATGTGGAGAAACTGATGATGGTTTTAGTTAAAAAAAAGTCAAGTAATCTGTCATAGGAAATATGATATGCAATTATTTGTATTACAGTAATATAATTAAAACCAAAAACTTGACAAAACAACATTATGCACACATTCAAGAAATTATAAGTGAATTGCAGTTGTAGCTACATTGTTCAGTATGTATTATTCTAACATTCAATACTGGTTTATCATCTGTTCAGTATGGTGCTTACTTTGTATCACAATCAAGCACTTTTTGAAACTAACCATGTTGTTGACTAATACTACCGTAATTTGGATACTATTCACATGTTAGAATCAACACACAATTGTAACCAGACTGTATCACTTAATTTCTGTTTTATGGACCAATGGAAGATATAAAAGCAAACAGATTAGTACTCAAGTAATTGCTTCTAGTGTTACTCCTAACAATGGTAACTTAAAGAAAGTACTAGCATATTTCTTATTTTTAAAAAATCTAGTTGGCAAAATCCAATTACTACAGTAATTAATTTTCTATATTATGCAAATGGATTAGTCATTAATATTAGAATACAAAGCACATATTTAACTCACCTCTTGCTTGGAAGAAGACTGTGTCTACTTTCAGCTGAATTTGTCTGAGCAGCTGTTTCAGTTTTTGTTAAATCTGTACAAACATCTACACTGCTTTGAACTGGAGAATTTTCTTTCTTTTGGTTGGAACTCCAGGAACCTGAACCCACTGATCTTGTACTTTGAGCTGAATGTTGTGACAATTCTGTTTGTATGCTTGAAGAGACTTCTGTCTGCACAGGTGAAGTACTGGGAACAACAGATTTCTTTGTTTCTGAGTTCATGGGGTTTCCTGGCTCTGTGCTGATGCTTGTTGCTGTTGTCAGTGCTCTTTCTTGTAGCGTTGTTCCCTGAGAAAGTTGTGTAAAATATTTAAATTTCTTTGTGGGCCTCCTTGTTAACACAAAGGTCAACAGAAATATCCCAAACATAAGAAAACACCTTGTTTTGATACATTGACGCATGCAATTCCCCCACATACAGAGTATGAAGAAATTTGGTGAACTTTTGATTTACGTTGCTCAGTAAATATACTGATGAAAATTTGAAATGCTTGTCATCTTCATTTAAAGATCTCTCACTAATTTTATGGACTGCAAACAGATCTTTATAAACATATAAAACAACTTTCTTTAGAGTGATGTAGCAGGGTGTTTGTTTAATATTTTCATGCTACATTGCTTAATAAATGTGTAATACATTCACTTTAACAACATGCTCACACTTTGAGAACAGCATATTTGTACTGGAGAGATAAAAGGGTGCAAGTTCATTTTCTGCAATTTTGTTTTTAAACCACACAATGAAACCCTGCTTCATTTAAGGAAATAGGAGATCAGTCCTGTTATTAAGTGTTAAATGGACATGTAACCTCCTAACATGGCCATGGACGGGAGCAAGAAGATAAATACATTACAATGTTTTAGCAATAAGTAAATATGCTATAAAAAAGATTAAAATATGAAATAACAACAATTACTAAGCACCATATGCAGGAGGTGTGGAGTCGCAGGCAGGCACAACAAAAGAGTGTACTAGAATATTGCAGCTTTTGGACAAAGTCCACCTTCAGAAGTAGAACTAGCACACATTCACACAACAGCAGCTCACACACACATGGCTACTATCTTTAAGTGCTAAGGCAGTGAGTGAGTTCTACTTCTGAAGGAAGCTGAAATATTTCTAGTATTAACAATATTAGGAGGAGGATGGGTTACTATTCACCGTAAAGATGAGACCTCATCTTTATGGTGAATAGGCACAATGTAAAGACTGTTGCATATTATAGCTTTTAATACTGCTGGTATTCCAAACTGGAGTTACTATTGCTTGATATTTCTAGGAATTAAATCGGGAATCATTCCTTTTTTCCTTATGTTAATGATACCTGTCCCAGGGAAAACAATGAAGAGATTTGAGTAACTATCAAAGGCAAAAATTCACTTGCAAAAGTTATAAAACATGAGACCGAAACTGTTCGCCATCACTTGCCTGCAGGAGGTGAAGTTTTATGTACTTCCAACATGACAGGTCAAAAAGGGTGGGTTGGGTGTGGGGGGGGGGGGGGTGGGGGGGGTGGGGGGGGGGGGGGGAAGAGGGAGGGAGAGGGGGAAGAGATATATAGAGAGAGAGAGAGAGATAACCGGGGGGGGGGGGGGGGGGGGGGGGGGGGGGGTGGGTGGGGGGTGGGAGTGGGGGGGGGGGGGGGGGGGGGGGTGTCAAAGATAGTACTTTGGTAATCATTGTGCCACCTTCAAAGACAACTAAGATGAAAAGGAGATTGGGAAGGATAGCTAGGACAGTTTTGTAAAGCCATTGTAAGAAATATTGATTTGTTTAAAAGAACTGCTGTTGCCATTGGACTGTAAACAAACACTATAAACATTAATTGTTCACATTGTACTGAAAAAAGAATCTTTAATAATTGCCCCATATCACACAATTATGCTTCCTATTGTGGGAGAAAGACAAAAACAACATGTTACAGTGTATAGAACCATATGCATTTACGGGAAGTTTCAGAACATCATAGGCCAAGGCGAAAACAAAAATATGATACAGCAGCAGGCTCATTGTTTCAATTATACATGCTAAATTAGAATCTAGAAACAAAATAGACCACATACCAAGGTTTTGTTGTCTGTCACATTACATTTGGCAAGATTTAGGTGTTGCAAGAGCAGATTTCTCCATTCCTTGGATGCTTCCATGTACATATTTCGCAACCTGTCAGGAAAAGATAAATCAGGGCCAACAAATATAATTCAGTCAAAATAACTGTTTCTTGTGAGCTTAAATATGATAATGTATGGGCACCTGTGTATACAGCACATTACTACTAATTAACCAGTAATAAAACATGGATAAGTTATCAACTGAGATGAAATTATTGTTTCGGTTCCTGATGAGTTTTTTTATAGAAATCGTGTTAAATATGGAGAAATTTGAACATATAAACAGACCTTTTTATCTCTTCTCTGTCATGCTCGAGTTTCAGAACAAGGGCTCGCTGCTTTTTTTTAACAGATGGGACGAGGTTTTCTTTGCCACACTGCTTCAACTGTCTGTAATGCAGAGCAGATCAAATGGAAAAAGAACTTATATACCATTAAATAGGGATATGTAAATGCTCTACTAGGACGTGAACAGACCGTTACTTTATTATTTATTGCAGATTGTATTTAAGTGAAAAGTCTTGAAAATACAAAATATTTGAAATGCCATGTAGAAAGTAAAAAAGGAATTTGACCTTTTGTTTGTTTCAAGTGACATCATGTCAGTCTTGAATCGATCAAGGAGTGCCTGCTCTGTTGTGTCCAGAAGAATGTCCTGCTCATGTGCACGCATTGCTTCTTCCTGGATCAACTTCGCATACTGCAAAATGGGAAAACATGATATGATGAAATATGGACAAATAACTTATTTTTATACTTGACATTTAACTACTCACTTCAGGTCAATATGAATTGAGTGAGTTTTCTGCAGCTTATCTTTCACAAGGTGAGGTCCAAAGTTAGTCAATTCTATGTAAATTCCTTTGCTGTCAGCCTGTCCCATTTAATACCACTGTTGGGCTCACTTTTTAATTACACTTCGTGATTTGACCCAACACGATCACCTGTGTTGCTCTGTATTCCAGCACTGTGATTTGACCCTATCACCTGTGTTACCTTAGTATGCCTATGAAGTTGTCACACACAAGACTAATTACATCATGCACAGAGGTACTGTAGCAGTCATTATGCCTATGCTCCTTATGCAATTTGAAAGAAATCCTAACATGTGGTACCATGGTAAGTATTATCTGTTGCATACTTCACAGTGATGACACCAGTTGCAAAGGTGTTTCTTAATTTGCATGTTTTATGTTAAAGATATTTCATGCTTCACATGCCTGTGTCTCCCATACTAATTTATTAGTTACTGTAGTAGGGTTTCACCCTCTTATTATAATATCTGAATGTAAATTTTCTTGCCCTGACTTAGTAGCTAGTTCTTATAAAAATTGTTTAATGTAATGTACCATAGGTACGCATTTGTTCCATTGTGGCAGCTGGCCGAGCCTCATCGTGGAACTTCTCACGACGCTTAGTTTCCTTGTTGCTTACGTGTGACCCTTATTCACGGCCTGGTGTAGCTCCGTCTATGTTTTTCTTATTGTTTTTAGTATTTACAGACATAATCTTATGATTATGCGTCTTTATTCTGTATTAGTTTTATTCTGTGGCATGGCCAATGTTTGGCCCTCAAAATAATGTAATGTTTGTAAGTATCACGATTTTCCTTATTATGAAAGCATTAGATTGATGTATTTCAATGTTTAATGTATGTCTGTATAGGTTAATTTATATGTTCTGAAGAAGATACCATTATTAGAATCGAAAACTAGGCAAAAAAAAAATTACCTTACAACTGATGGCTGAATTTCTTATTGTCTGAACAATTCATGTTTGCTGAAGTGCTGCATTATGTTAAAGATTTGTTAAAAGATGATTGTTGTGCTAATTTCAGTCCAGAATAAAAGTAGAGTACTTTGTAAGCTCAAAGAAGACAAGTATAATAACAGCTTTCTGTGACAGAAAAATGCTGTAATTTTTTTTATGAAATGAAAGAGGGAGAAAATGCTTAAGCAGAGAGCAAAGTGTTTCATTACGTATAAATCTGAACATGAATTGTATAAATAGAAGACGGATTTACACTAAGTTATGACACATCTGTATATAAAATGCTGATGATAAGTAACAGCAGTGGATTACTGTTTCTGCCACTTTGTCTTCAGTAACATCAATGCAAATTAGGATCAAATTTTTTTAAAAAAAGGACCATTTACTTGCAAAAGTCATGTAATCAATGTAGAAAATCTGGAAAAATGGGAGAGAATATTTTAAGATGTTTCTTCCGAAACACCTCCTTGCCATTTGCAAAGACTAATTCAGTGCTTTTGTTGGACTCTTGGCCTGGACATAAGAGTGCTTCTCTCTTTATGAGGATAATGATAAGACTGTTAATATAATTCGGATGACTGGGTGTTGTGTGATGTCCTTAGGTTAGTTAGGTTTAAGTAGTTTTAAGTTCTAGGGGACTTATGACCATAGATGTTAAGTCCCATAGCACTCAGAGCCATTTGAACCTTTTTTTTTTTTAATTCAGATTCCACCTGGAAGTAATAATGTGATATTCTGCCTCTTAACAAAAACATTTTTCAACAGTGTAAATCATTTTTCAGGTAATTGTCAGACAATATAATTTCTGACAGCTCTGTCATTTCAGCTGTATCAGCAGGACAGTATTGTTAAACTTCAGTTATTTCTGCATTGCCAGTTTGTATTACGAATTTGGTCAATTATGCCTGGTATGGAGCAAAAACAATGGCCACGACCATTTCTTACTTTATTCCAGTTATGTCTAAATAAAACTAGTAATTACTGTGAACTGCTGCAATGCATTTATGTTTCTTTCATCATATGTGCCTAATGTACAGAAAAGGATTGTTTTCGTCATCAAATGGAAACTTTGCATTTTTGTGACAACTACAGGAAATAAACAAGGACCTGTTTCATTGTTAACAAAATATATATTATTCAAAAATAATCATAAGAACTGTCCTACGGGAATTGTCATAAAATATTTATGTCCAGAAATTAAAGTCCCAATTGATGGAAGTCGTCTGTAATGTAACATCATACACTGCCTTAACTTTCTTTCCCCTGCTAGTCACTTGTCTAATAATTACTTCTGCAGCGGTTTATCTGTCAATATTAACTGCAAGTTATTAAAAAAATTAATAAAGTGAGATTTTTGGTATGGTTTAAGTTCTTATAATTCATGTGTGTGCACTCGACACTCTGGACTTTGCACTATGCACCACTATGTCCTCTTGTCTCAGCTACATCTGCTTATTCACTGATTCGAGTGCTAGGCAGGAAAGGCTGTACACACCACTGCTACTGGTGGTCCCTCCGACTGCAAAATGAGTAACTTTAATATTTTTTTAAATACTTGCAGTTCACATTAGCAGCTAAAATTTTGACATTGCATTTCTTTTGGTGTATTCTACCTGTGTGAAAAAATTCAGGGTGAAATTTGAATGTCAGATTGGACTGCTCTCCAGTAAATGCAAAAAAGTCTTAAATAATCTCAGTATTCCATCGGAAATTTGTAAGTTCAGAATTCTGCCATCAACTGTATCCCATTCAACTTGACAGTATTTCAATATCATAGCATAGAGCATTGAAGAGCTAGGGGGCAACTCTGGATGAGTCTTTAAATTGGGCAGAGAATACTATTGCCATATACCAATAATTATCAGTGAGAAAGCATTATATTGAACAACTGACTCTTTCCATATCATAATGAGCAGAATGTACAGATGCAGATGAGGTTGCAATTATGAATAATGAACCATATCTGAACTTTCCATTTTTCAGCAGCAACAGTTGATGGCAACACAGTAATCTTAAATAAACAACACAAGTACTACAAATAAGGCATGAAAAGCCACTAAATACTTCATAAGTACTATGAAACAAACCAAAAATAAAGATATTACCTCACATTCACCCACCTTACAATAAGCTGCTATGGAAATTTGTCCTTTTTTAAGAGCTGCATCTAATATTTTCGTAACAGTGCTTTCACTTAGTGAATTGAGTTTTGAATGTTTGCTTTTTGTACTATTTGTTTGGCCTTTGAGAGAATATGAAAAGGAAATTAAGACATCAATATGAAATTAAGGTTATATATATGTATGAAAATCAAATTATCTTATACTCTTTTTAAAGGCTACTATTGGTCAGTTTCAATTTAGATTATACCTGAAATGTCCTCACTCACAGAAGTGAAGGAAGAGTCGTATGAATACTTTACATTTTGCATCTCTCTATTTTCTCCAAAAGAATTATTTTCAGAGTTGTTCAGTACATTTTTCTCTGTTTGGAATAATTCCTTTTCTTGTTTCTGAAATCTAACTTCAGTGTTTGACTCCTACAAACAAACAAACAAAGTTAATGCAGAAGTGCAACATCAAGAAAGAAGGAGAAGATATGGTCAAAAGTATAATGGTGTAAAAAAAAAATTGACAGCATAAATGTACACCCAGCTACATTATTTCTTGTGTGACAAGAAAGCTCATACTATGGCAAACTCGCTGAACAGCCATTAATAATATAGAAATGTGAAAGAAAGTGACAGTACACTTCATTGATTTACAAGGGCCTATTGTCAAAATGTGCTTGTTTGAATGAGGCAGAATGATTGGTCTCCAGATACTGGGTTTGTTCTACTGTGATATTCTGGCATGCATGTGACATGCTGCTATGACACTGATGAGTATACGGGACCACTGGACAGCAGAGGGTTATATGTGGTGACATCTGAGTACTTGGCCATGCAATGTGGCTACAGCACAGACTGATCATGATCTTGTCTGATTGGCTGTTACGTCCAGTACAATTGCATTAAGAGAGGTGGTTCGACACAATGAAGAACTGCACAGCAAGTGGAGATACCTTTGTCAACAGTTTGACAAATTCTACTACATGTGCTATGGTAGTATGCATGCCATTGTATTGGTATCCATTATCCACAACTACAAATGTCTCCAGAGAGCTGACTAGCAAAATGTAGCATTCTGAAGCAAGTTCCACTTCACTCCATAGCACAGTGATTGATTCATATGTCTCGGGCAATATTGTGGTAGTGAGAATCTAACAGCAAATACTGCTGAGCAAATACCAGATAAATGACATGTGCAATGAATATATTGCATATTACACATGACCTTGACTCCTATGTCTTGTGGGCAATCTGTAGACTGACCACTACATCAGGGACATTTTAGAACCTTATCTGTTGCCCATCCAACAAGCAATTTCAGATGCCGTCTTCCAGCCAAATGTGCCAAGGAATGCACAAGTCTCTTTTGGTAATATGGCATTGTTGACTGGGAGTCCTAGAGGGCTAGTTCAGCAGCCTGTTTGAAAATGTTTTCTTTCTTCATACATAACTGAACATTTTTTTGTGAACTGTAATTTGTGTTTCAAGCATATAATTCCAGTGTAAGTGACTGATGAGTCTGTTCAGAGTTTAATGTCATGCTGATGAAAAGAAAAGGAGAGAGTAAAATCCACTGGAGGCAAATAGCCAATTCGTCACAAATAGCACTTGGAACACTGATGAACATAATGTTCTCATCAGTTGGACAGATTACCACCAACAATGCCACATCACATCACTCCAAGGCACACCGAGGAGTAGTTTGGATTTTACGTGAGGCATTGATCTGAAGTGTACACCAGCACTTCTGCTGCCCTTGCTGGCCACAGTCTGGCAACGAAAATTTCTTCTAACCACTGGAATTCAAACTGGCTACCTCTGAGTTGATCATCATTGCACAAGTTTGAATTAGAACTTGTGGCTATGTGGGGACTTCGCATAATGATGAATTCCCAAAAACAGACATGAAGTTATGATGTGCTCATCTGTATTATAGAATTAATTTCATTCACGTGTATTCTCGATTGTATTGCAATGTTCACTAACATTAATGCACAAACAGTTATGACCGTTACCTGTGCATACAGCAAATCACTTAAAAATGTGGCAGCAGTTTTGAGATTTTCTTGCCTTTAAATACTGTATTACAGAATGGATTTCACATTGGGCAACATTTTCATTTGCTGCTATTATTCTGGATGACTACTGGAGGTGAACAAGAAGTTATGTTGCTTTCTCACTATTGTTGCTCTAAGCACACTAGCCAGCTGCACAAGACAGTAGTGTGACTGTTCTGTCCTCCTCCACAATTTTCCGCCAATTACTGTTTAAGCAATACATATCCCTGCTGCTCTTCTTGTATGTTTTCACTGTTATCTACGTACCTTCCATTAGGTCATTGTCTCTGTCTTACCTTTTGATAACCAAAATAGAATTTCTTTGGTTCTTCTATCACACATTTAACTGGATGTACATCTATCCCACTTCCATTTCATTTTCGTAATGGAGTAGGTTAGTTCTCAGCTGCTAGATGAAGTGCTGAATAGCTGTTCTCTCTCTACCCCATGTGGTTGTGAGGGTCTTCTGACAAGCAAGCATTTCCACTCACTTTCTACATGCTTGTCTGCTATTCAGAGCCTCCTTTATTTTGGGAGTAGTGACTTAGCCTCTTTTACATACTAGAATTATGACGCTATATGATAAATTGTAGCCTGACTGAAGACAGATAAATGAACTAACACACAATGATCAATGTCTCCAACATGTTGTGGGTTCTAATTTACATTAATTTTGCCCTAATACACTTTTGTAAATACCTGTTTAGGTATTATGTAACAATTTTACTGGTGCTTAATTTATAGCTGGAATGATGTCTGGTTTACACAGTGTATCTTTAGGAAACTGTCACTTGCTTGGGTCTCACACTGTGTATATTAGGCTTTACTGTGTGATTATATTGGGTTACATCGAAATTAAGCTTGGATACCTCCTGCACTTGGAAAAGAAATGTCTTTTATGAAAGTATTTACAGTGTGGTTATATTGGGTTACATCAAAATTAAGCCTGGGTACCTCCTACACTTGGAAAAGAAACGTCTTTTATGGAAGTATCAGTGCCTTGTGCTTGAAACCACTAATGCTATTGCAAGAAACATCTAGTGGTACAATGAGGCACATCTACAAATGTAGTGTCTTGTAGCAATAGTCATTGTGGAGATTGTGCTATGTCATTTTAGGAGACTTGTGTGCTCTTATTTTTTTGTGATCATAGTGAGGTCACTGACAGTGAAAGTATGTATATTTTAAGTTACAACATTACGAAAAGGGTAGTTGCTGCTCACCATACAGTGGAGACGCAGAGTCGTAGACACAACAAAAAAGACTGTCAGAAAGTGAGCATTTGGCCCATAAGGCCTTCCTCAAAAACAGACAACACACACACACACACACACACACACACACACACACACACACACACGAGCACAGTTTCTGACAGCTGAAGCCAGGCTTGGTATTCTATCAAGCCATTTTCTTTACATATCCGTAACACTTTAGCCTTGGTGATACTGTTTATTTACAGAGTAAAACAGAAATTAAAAGGAGAGCCAAAGAAATTAAAAGTAGTGCCAAATGTAAGGGCCCAAGGCATTAGCTGAATGAGGTGGTATCAGTATTTACCATATGTGAAGGTATACACACATCAGGTGATATTCTCCGCAGGTGGCTTTATGTGAATTTAAACAAGAGTTATGAGAATGAGAAGGTAAATATAGAAAGCTTAAGATTAGTACTAATTACATTTTGTTTAAATGTTATCAGGAAGTTCTGTGCATATTGATGACTAAACACTTCTGGTTTTCAGTGAGTGGTCTCCTTATTTCAACATAAATTATAGAAAAAGAAATCTCTTGGATTACCAATGTTGCTATAAAGCAAGGTTCCATTGGGAACATGCCCAGGAGTGTCTGGGACAACAAAGTTTGGCTGTGGATGACAAATCTGAGTAGTACAAAAACAAACATTCTAAGTACCACTCATGGGGAATTTTTGTACCCAACAAGTGATTCGGATTCCTTGCCTAGCGTGAACATGACTTATGTCACAGGTACTAAGACTGCAAGCAGTGGCTGCAGGTCACTGATGTAAGGG
The DNA here is from genome assembly GCF_021461385.2 of Schistocerca piceifrons. Taxonomy (NCBI): domain Eukaryota; kingdom Metazoa; phylum Arthropoda; class Insecta; order Orthoptera; family Acrididae; genus Schistocerca; species Schistocerca piceifrons. Next base: position 525,009,062 of record NC_060141.1, read on the forward strand.
GAGCCAACACTGCGATCCATGTGTCACACGACGTCACCTGATGGCAACTGTTTGCTGCTGAGCATGTGGCCCAGGCTCTTGGCGTGCTTCATTCCTTGCTGTACTTTGTGGCTGTTCGTGTTGTGTCACTCCACAGCCTAGTTGACTTAGTTTGTTTACGGTCTCGTGTATTCATCTCCCTGTGGTTCAATCTACCCACCAGAGTAAGTAACAGTAAACATTTTCTACCCATGCCATGCATGACAGAAAAAAACTCTTTTTCCCCTCATCTTATTGTAGGCAATTGAAATGCTGGGCCCACACTTCATATACAAGGGAGTGACTAAAAAAAAAAAGTACTTGTAATTTTTTTTCATTTGGAAGATTTTAATATACCTTTATGGTAATTTTTTTAACATTTAGATATAATACACAAACTTATTCCAAAATTTCATACTGATATCTTGAGTATTCTTCAACATACAAACTTTTTTAGTTGTGAGGACACGTTTAAGTTAAGATTTCCGACTGCTGAAACAACGCCAAATCTAAAAACTTTTAAAATTTATAAAAAAAACTATAAGAGATAGAGCAAAAAAATTTTACAAGTGCTTTCAGGATGATAAAAGAAGTAATTGTACCAAGTTTCATCAAAATCAGACATGGTTGGTGTCAAGGCCTGGGTGACTTGACATGGAATGACCCCTGAATCTGTTTAGTGTATTCATCTCTTGGTCTCCCTCTACGATTTTTACCCTCCACGCTGCTCTCCAATACTAAATTGGTGATCCCTTGATGCCTCAGAACATGTCCTACCAATCGATCCCTTCTTCTAGTCAAGTTGTGCCACAAACTTCTCTTCTCCCCTATCTTATTCAATACCTCCTCAATAGTTATGTGATCTACCCATCTAATCTTCAGCATTCTTCTGTAGCACCACATTTCAAAAGCTTATATTCTCTTCTTGTCCAAACTAGCTCCTTTACTACTTTAAGTGTCTCATTTCCTAATCTAATACCCTCAGCATCACCCGACTTAATTCGACTACATTCCATTATCCTTGTTTTGATTTTGTTGATGTTCATCTTATATCCTCCTTTCATTCCGTTCAACTGCTCTTCTAAGTCCTTTGCTGTCTCTGACAGAATTACAATGCCATCGGCGAACCTCAAAGTTTTTATTTCTTCTCCATGGATTTTAATACCTACTCTCAATTTTTCTTTTGTTTCCTTCACTGCTTGCTCATTATACAGATTGAATAACATCGGGGATAGGCTACAACCCTGCCTCACTCCCTTCCCAACCACTGCTTCCCTTTCATGCCCCTTGACTCTTCTAACTGCCATCTGGTTTCTCTACAAATTGTAATTAGCCTTTCGCTCCCTGTAATTTACCACTGCCACCTTCAGAATTTGAAAGAGAGTATTCCAGTCAACATTGTCAAAAGCTTTCTCTAAGTCTACAAATGATAGAAATGTAGGTTTGCCTTTCCTTAATCTAGCTTCTAAGATAAGTCGTTGAGTCAGTATTGCCTCACGTGTTCCAATTTTTCTATCATGTGTTCCAATTTTTCTACGGAATCCAAACTGATCTTCCCCGAGGTCGGGTTCTATCAGTTGTTACATTCGTCTGTAAAGAATTTGCGTTAGTATTTTGCATCCGTGACTTATTAAACTGATAGTTCGGTAATTTTCACATCTGTCAGCACCTGCTTTCTTTGGGATTGGAATTATTATATTCTTCTTGAAGTCTGAGGGTATTTCGCCTGTCTCATACATCTTGCTCACCAGATGGTAGAGTTTTGTTAGGACTGCATCTCCCAAGGCTGTCAGTAGTTCTAATGGAATGTTGTCTACTCCCGGGGCCTTGTTTCGACTTAGGTCTTTCAGTGCTCTGTCCAACTCTTCACGCAGTATCATATCTCCTACTTCATCTTCATCTACTTTCTCTTCCATTTCCATAATATTGTCCTCAAGAACATCGCCCTTGTATAGATCCTCTACATACTCCTTCACCCTTCTGCTTTCCCTTCCTTGCTTGGAACTGGGTTTCCATCTGAGCTCATGATATTCATGCAAGTGGTTCTCTTGTCTCCAAAGGTCTCTCTAATTTTCCTGTAGGCAGTATCTATCTTACCCTAGTAATATGCGCCTCTACATCCTTAAATTTGTCCTCTAGCCATCCCTGCTTAGCCCTTTTGCACTTCCTGTCGATCTCATTTTTGAGACGTTTGTATTCCTTTTTGCCTGCTTCATTTACTGCATTTTTATATTTTCTCCTTTCACCGATTAAATTCAATATTTCTTCTGTTACACAAGGATTTCTACTAGCCCTCATCTTTTTACCTACTAGATTCTCTGCTGCCTTCACTACTCCATCTCTCAAAGCTACCCATTCTCCTTCTACTCTATTTCTTTCCCCCATTCCTGTCAATTGTTCCCTAATGCTCCCCCTGAAACTCTATACAACCTCTGGTTTAGTCAGTTTACTCATGTCCCATCTCCTTAAATTCCCACCTTTTTGCAGTTTCTAGTTTTAATCTACAGTTCATAACCAATAGATTGTGGTCACAGTCCACATCTGTCCCTGGAAATGTCTTACAATTTAAAACCTGGCTCTTAAATCTCTGTCTTACCATTATATAACCTATCTGAAACCTGTCAGTATCTCCAGGCTTCTTCCATGTTAGCTATGATTAAGTTGTGCTCTGTGCAAAATTCTATCAGGCGGCTTCCTCTTTCATTTCTTAGCCCCAATCCATATTCACCTACTACGTTCCCTTCTCTCCCTTTTCCTACTACCAAACTCCAGTCACCCATGACTATTAAATTTTCGTCTCCCTTCACTATCTGAATAATTTCTTTTATTTCATCACACATTTCTTCAATTTCTTCATCATCTGCAGAGCTAGTTGGTATATAAACTTGTACTACTGTAGTAGGTGTGGGCTTCGTGTCTCTCTTGACCACAATAATGCGTTCACTATGCTGGTTGTAGTAGCTTACCCGCACTCCTATTTTTCTATTCATTATTAAACCAACTCCTGCATTACCCCTATTTGACTTTGTATTACAATCCTGTAGTCACCTGACCAGAAGTCTTGTTCCTCCTGCCACCAAACTTCACTAATTCCCACTATATCTAACTTTAACCTATCAATTTCCCTCTTTAAATTTTCTAACCTACCTACCCAATTAAGGGATCTGACATTCCACGCTCCGATCCGTAGAACGCCAGATTTCTTTCTCCTGATAACGACGTCCTCCTGAGTAGTCCCCGCCCGGAGATCTGAATGGGGGACTATTTTACCTCCAGAATATTTTACCCAAGAGGACACCATCATCATTTAACCATACAGTAAAGCTGCATGTCCTCAGGAAAAATTACGGCTGTAGTTTCCCCTGGTGTTGTACAAGCATGCACTTGAAATGACTACACAGCCACTCTGTAACACATGCACTAAAACCAATCAAAAGGGAAGAGAGCTAGTCAAGAAATTGAAACACAGAAGAAACAAAACACAGAAGAAACAAAACACATAAGAAACAAAACACATAAGAAACAAAACACATAAGAAACAAAACACAGTAGTTCTTTTAGAACAGCACTGGGAAATGTGACTGGCTGACCACTTACAAAAAACTAGGGTGAGCCAGCCTCCTTTGACACATTACGAACATCTCCCTAAAACCTTGCTGAAAATATTGGACAATTCACAAAACTTTAAAACCCTAACCACATTTGTTTGCTCATTACATACAATAGACAGCAGATCCACCGGCAACTCTGCCGCAATGTGCTGGTCAGCAAATAAAATGCAATCCAATAAATTGTGGTGCACCATGATCTGCACGCCACCAGCACCACACATTAGAGGGTCCTCTCGCTGGAGTAAGAATCCTTGTGTCATGCTGTGGCCTATGCGAAGATGAGTAAGAATGACATTATCCTGCTGACATGGCTGGAAGGAAATACTCCAGGGCCGAGTTGTGGGCTTGATGACACGGAGCTTGTTATCAGTCACTGCCAGTCATTCGTCTTCCCATCGACACATGACTTTGTACCTAAACAGCGAGGTGATAGCTTGCACATGGATAGCACACAAAAATACAAGAAGATCACGACATGCCTCCTTGGCTGCTTGATCCACCCTTTTGTTCCCCGCAATTTCAATGTGTCTAGGTACCCGGCTGAAAGACACCACCTTCCCCAGTTGTTGTAGTTGTAGGAGGGCATCCTGGATATTCTAGGTTACTGTATCTGATGGGTATAAACATTGGAGAGAGTACAGGGCACTCAGAGAATCTGATTAGATGAGAAATATAACACTGGGAGAACGTCTCATCTGCTCCAGTGCTTACAAGATCACATATAATTCTGTATCGAAGACAGTAAATTCTGGTAGCAGTCTGACCTTGAGGACACGATCTGGGAAAACAACAGAGCAACCAACAGAGTCCCCCTGCTTAGACCCATCCAAAAAACAGTTACATGGTTGTGGTACTCAGTTAAAAATCAGAGAATATTGGATTAAAAGCGGAGGAAGGAGTGGTATCTCTCTTGTACTGGACCAAATCTAAAATCACTCTGAGCCTCTCCAGTAACCAGCATGGCAGGTGGTTAAAATCCTGGATTTGGGGTCATACTGGCTCCACGCCAAGTGACTCCACCACATGCTACATGCGGATCCCAAATGTCATCGTGGCTTGTGGACGGTTGAGAAAAAGGTGTTCCAGAGGTGGACGAGCAACGGAACGAGCAATAATATTACGTGCGGGTGAAGTTGGAGCTGCAAGGAACTTACATGCCTGACGCACCATAAAGAACTGGCACTGGATGGTAAGTCATGGATCCCCCGCTTCAGCACAAATGCTAGGTATGGGGCTTGTCCAATAAGCACCCATGTGGCCAGTCGAATCCCAGCATTATGGACAGTGTCAACGATTCGCATGTGAGAGGGTCTCACCTATCCACACACCGTGCAACCATAGTCCAGATCTAACCCCTGCACCGTAAGATGCAGCACTGGTGGAGGAACAGAAAACAGCAAAATTGTCTACAAATATGGAGCACTGTACAGGACTTCTTACTGTAGATGTGATACTGTTGATGGCTATGGCAAAGAGGTTAACACTTAAAACACTGCCCTAAGGAACACCATTCTCCTCCTCAAATTGATCAGCCAGCATATCACCCACTCAGGTCCTAAAATAGCACTGAGACAGCAAAGATCGCATGAAGATGGGGAGGTGACCAAGAAAGTCCCATTGATGCAGCTGCGCAAGAATACAGTGTCTCCAAGTAGTATCGTACACCTTTCTTATATTGAAGGATATGCCGATACAGTGATGCTTACGGAGGGAAGCCCGCTGAATAGCCAGGAGGGTCAGATTGTCGACAGTGGACCAAAAGCTTTGGAATCCACACTGAGAGTGGCTAAGGAGTTGCCTGGTGTCTAACAACCAGACCAGACCATGGTTAGCCATTCGCTCCACGGTCTTTCGTAGACAGCTTGTTAAGGCATCCTATCCTGGTTTGAGGAGAGGGACTGGAATTACCTCCTTCCGCGAGTGGAATTACCTCCTTCCGCGAGTCGGGGAAGTCGTCTGTCTGCCATATTAGATTAAAAAATTCGAGGAAGATTTCCTTTGATGCTGCTGGAAAATGTCGAATCATGTTGGTCCTGAGGTCCAGCTTTTCCCTCTCTACAGTCGCACGATAGCAACGAAATGCCGGATTCTCGCTTGCATTGTCAATAATCTGTCAAATTTTTGACCAGCTTCTGAACAATGTCTCTGGGTGTTGTTTGGAGGCACCCCTGTTTCAGCATTTCTGCTATCGGTGAATGGCTGAGTTTACCGGAAATCCTTCGGATGGCTTCCCATTCTTTTATAGAAGAATTGGAACGATTGATGGAATTGAGGACTGCTTATCATGACCTTTTCTTACTCTCCCTAATGACGCATCGAGCCACGGCCCTCGCGACTCTAAAGGCCATAAGGCTGTCTGCTGTCAGTCAACATTTAAAATGTTGAAGAGCCACATGCCCTTCCTGGATCACGGAATGGCACTCATCTGTCCACCAAAGAACTGAGCGCCTCCTATGATGGATGGAGAGGTCAGCGGCACGATGGATCACTCATGTGATGTGGTTCACCCATCCTTGGATGCTGTTGCAGTGTTTGAACACAGCCAGCTGGCTGAAATGCGTCCAGTTAGCCCTGCTGACCATCCATTTTGGGGGCTTAACTTCAGGCGGTGTGCCATTTACTAGGTGAAAGCGGATTGGAAAGTGGTCACTGGAATGAAGGTCGTCAATGACCTCTCACTGAACAGAGTCAGCATGGGTGAGAGAGCAGAAACAGAGGTCGATGCCTGAGAATGACCTAGTAGCAATAGAAAATGTGTGCAAGTACCTGTGTTCAGGATGCACAGCTAGCGAGACATCCTGAGGCCCTCCAAATCAAGACCCTGAGGGCAAGTACTGGTCAAGCCCCACAGGACACAATGGGCATTGAATTCTCCCAGGAGGAGGAATGGTTACAGAAGTTGTACGATAAGATCTGTGAGAGCCTTAGAGTCTAGTGCATCTTGCGCAGGTAAATACAGTGAGCAAACAGCGATCCTTCGACACACATGAATTTGAACTAAAACTGCTTGCAGGTCAGTAGCCAGTGGGAAGGCAGAGGAGTGGTATGCATTAGTGACAAACACTGCGATACCTCCCTTGGCCCTTTCCCCTGATATGTCATCCTTGCGGTACAGCCTTTACCCCGTAGCACAGGGACATCTATATCTTTAAAATGTGTTTCTTGTAAACAAAAGCATAAGGGACGTACCTGTGCTAGAATTTCAGTTCCTCCACATGAGTCCTGAACCCATTCATGTTCCACTGTAGTATGGAAGCCATGTCATTGGTGCGGTTTTAATTTACCCCTATTTTTGCACCAGGTAGGTTAAGCACTTTAAGAGTGAGAGGGAGTGGAGGGGCTGCCTGGATCCAAGGCATCTAACTCCATGATATCCTCCTCATCAGTCAGACAGGGAAGAATGACGTCTGACGGCACTCGGGACAGCTTTTGACCCGAACATCACAAGCCTTACCCTACACCCTGTCCCTACGAGGATGAGGTGTAAAGGGGGAGTTGAGAGGTCCTCTGCTTTTCTTGTACCTTCTGGATGCTCGCTGCAGAACTGTTGTTGGTCTTCTCTGGTGCAGCTGCCTGGATTGCTTTGTCCTTAGTCTTTTTCCCTTGACATGTACACATGCAAGTACAGGTGCTTGTGGTTGATACAAGCACACTATGTGTCAAAGCATCTGCCTTGGGAATAGATTTTTGCACCATGGAATAATATGAGGTGGCAAAGACAGGGGGGGGTTTGTCGCCTTATATTCTCTTTTGCCTTCTGCATAGGGGATCCGCTTGGTCACTTTTATCTTCGATATTTTGTGTTCTTCAGCAAAAATGGGGCAGTCTCAGCTCCAGACTGGGTGGTTCCCAGAGCAGTTGATGCAGATCGCTGGAGATGGGCAGTCAGTCACAGCATCATGAGCGCCTTTTCCGCAGTTCCTGGAGATCGCTTCACCTTCACAACTCATGGTTGTGTGGCCGAAACGCTGGCATTTATAGCACTGCATAGGGTTTGGAATGTAAGGCTGAACATTAAGGAACCCTGCCATAAGATGTTCAGGCATGTCAGAGAATTGAATGTGACAATGAAAGTGGCAGTCTTTTCAGTTGCTCCATTATTCCTGTGCATTCACTGTACCACATCGACTATTCCCTGGGATGCCCATTCCTGCTTCAATTCTGCTTTGTCCATGTCCATGATAACTCGGCATGTGACAACGCCCTTACTGTAGTTGAGAGAGGCGTCCATCTCAACAATGATATAATAGTCACCCAGTTTCTGCGATTTCTTAAGAAGGTCTACCTGCTTTGACCTGTTAGTTTTGATCAACAATGAGCCATTATGCAATCGTTTTATAGATTTTAATGTTCCAGCAAGGCCTTCCAAACCCTTATGGATATAAAAGGAGAAGAAGATGATTTCAAGGGTTCCATCTTGGACATACGAGCAACTAGTGCAATAAGGGTCCACTCAGAAAGAGCCCTGTGTTCCTGAGTAAGCCTTATACAACTGAGGTGCGGCAGGTTCCCTCACTAACGACTGTTCCACTTTAACAGCCATGCACCTCATCAGTGCGCAGCACACCTTGAGCGGTCAAGCCAAGATCCTCGTTCCCTGAGATATACAAGGTTCCATTAGCTTATGTTATTCTATTTCAGCAACTCTGTTGTTGGATTAATCCCACTGTACAAGTAGCCTTAATTTCTTTACTTGCTTTCCCCAGTCCTAGTGTATAGCCCTTTCACTCCTCACTTATTTTTATTATGCTTTGTGCTCTGTGGATCTGAAGTGCTGTCTTACTTTTTTACATTGTTATTCTTGTTGTGTTTATCATTTTAAGCCTAATGGAGCTTTTGGTACTGAGATGTTTTTGATCTGTAAAGATAAGTCTTTACACGGGTACCAACTCAAACAGTTTACATCAATCGCCCACCACATCTCACCTCTTGTTGTTTAACTGCTCAATGTTTATATGCATTTTTATATATCACCCACACCCACTGTTTTAGTTGCATTTTTATCTTCAATCTTTTTAATCCGATTTACTCTGTCACGCTGGCTTTTAAGAGTTTTGTTGATTCCCCCACATTTGTATGTTATTTGCTTTTTGTTATTTTTGTAGTTCTTTTTTGTATTGATCTCATGAGCCACACTTATGTAAGTGGACAGGCCAATCAACCCCCATTTTCCACTCTTTTGCAGCTATTTACTTCGGTTCCCCACCTCATTGGCTCCTATGTCATTTGTTCTGCCACTGTGGTCAGCTGGCTTCTGGCCTGTCTGCAGTAGTCATTTCCATGTTATGCTGTCCAGATGGATGCTGTTGTTGCTGGTCCTGTATGTGAGTTCAGTTACTTATTCATTTACAGTATTATTGAGTTCATTTCTGTCTGGAACCCTCCCCAAAGTTAGTGTTTTTGTCCGATGTGTGTGTTTGACGTGGCCCAACTGTCACACATTTATGTTTTCATAATTATTTGGTGGCACTTGAAGATTAAGCTTAAAGTTTCAAAACTGGTAATGGAATAAATTAAGAAAGCTAGTAGCAACTGAAGCAAATTTTTATTCTATCTATGAATCGTCAGAGGGGCACTCAAGAGCCCTGGATTCATAATTATTATCGATCCGATGTGCAATTGGTGCTTCAGTGACCAAAAGGACCACTAATAGGCTGCTCACGGTAAGGCGGCTGAGCTCATGGCACCCCCTTGCACCAGCTACTTTTGATCTCTGTACACCAACAAGCTCATTTGCAATGCTCTCAGGCTCATTCGACCTGAAATCTCACTGACTAGAGTAGAATTGTCTTCAGTGCAGAGCCCCACTTCACATTCAGGCTCGATGACCAGCAATGACACGCCTGAAGATGCCTTGGACAGCAGTGGGATACCAACCTAACTGTCGCCCACCATATGGTCCGACAACCTGGAGTGATGGCCTGGAGTGCCATTTCATTTCATAGCAGGACCCCTACGGTTGTCATCTGCGGCACTCTTACAGCACATATAATGCTTACCTCTACAAACTGAGAATTTTTACAGCTTGTCTTCATGCTTGCCAAACCCTACCTTGGGCAGCAAAGTTGCCAGGTCTCTCCCCAACTAAGAACATATAGAGCATTATGGGCAGGGCCATTTAAGCAACTCCCAATACTGATGATCTAATGCACCAGCTGGACACGATATCCCTTAGGACGACATCCAACAACTCTACTAATAAATGCCAGGCTGAATAATGATTTGCATAAGGGCCAGAGGTGGACCATTGCATTACTGACTTGTTCAATTTGTGAAGGACTATCTTTTGAATAAGTCATCCAATTTTTCTGAGATTGTAATATGTAATTTGTTTATCTGTACATGTACATAATATCTACTGATTTCTGTCTGTCCCATTTGGGTAAGTCCTTCATGGTGCATCTTTTTTGCACTTCACCTAACAATGGTAGACCATCATTTTAAATTCATCAGTACGTGAAACCCTCTCAAAATCAAGCCTGAATGCTCCACTATCCACCTTTTTGTCTAACATGCTTCGACATACATGACATATGAAGTGGAGCCATTGAGGAATTGGGAATGGAGGGGGTGGGGGATCACAAGACCAGGGCAGCAATGTTCCAATGGGGTGTGGGCGCAGCTGATGTGCATGACGAGTTAGCTGATCCCTACTGACATCCAACACACACAACTGCCACTAGTTGAAACACCGGGCTCAACTGGCAACCCTGGGAAGACAACACAGTGGGTTATTGTTATGCATGGCATGTGACTCAGGATGCAACAAATCATGGAGACACTGTGGCACTCATGGAAACATTCAGCAGGACTGCACCTGTTAAGTGTTGTCGCCCGGTATGTAGTCAGAAAACTCGACAATGCATTGTTATCGGAAGAGAGAAACACTAGAGACTGGCTTCTTGATATTCCTTTAAATGTAGGCATGAATTGATCCACCTCCGAGCTAGAAGCTGGGTGAAATGAGGCATATTTGGATGACAGACAAAGGTAAGATCACAAAAATCTTCAACTCCCACGACACGAATTACCTTCCATTATTGGACACAAGGGTCCTGAGTGGTTCCTAAATAGCAACATAAATGACAAGTGAAGAGTGGCAGTCTATGGCATGGGGTACAGCTTGGCTGCGTATGAGAAATTGAACAATGCATCAGCCACCAACAAACACATGCACTCCTAAAACAGTCCAGCAAAATCGATGTGCACTTTGTCCAAAAGGCACATTCGGACTGGCCAAGAAGAAAACTGGCGGGGCAGTGCAGCTTGATTCTGTACATAAGCCCCGCAAGCCTGCACTAGATGTGCCAATGCCTTCACACGAGTCATACCTCAATGTGGTGCATGCTGGGAATTGTAGGACTCCCCTTGATAGGATATTGGTGCACTGCATGAAGGAAGCAACTACTCCGGTAGCACGGTACTTGTGGAGCGCCACATGAAGGTTTTTTTAGGCTAGAAGGTAATTTGAAGTACTCTGATGAACATTTGCCAGTCAATTTGCAGCAAGGAAAGTCAAGCACAATCAGAGTAAAGACACTTCGACTCTCAAATTGTTATCAGTCAATTGTCGAAGTATTCGTAACAAAGTTCCTGAATTTACTGTTCTCCAGGAATGTACTCGTGGTCACATTATCCTCAGGACCAAGATCCGGCTGAAAGCCAAACTGGAAAGCTCTGACATTTTTAGCGAACCATAGAATGTGCATTGGAAAGACATTAGAGGCTGTAGGAGGGGGGAGTGTTCGATACAGATGCAAAAAAATTTCTCTCTATTGAGGTCAAAGTTGAACGTGACAGTGAAATTATCTGGTCACAGATAAAAAGTGTAGGTGAAACAAAGTTAATTGTTGAAGATGTTTTTATTGGCCATCCGATTCTGCAGTGACAGTTCTAATATCATTCAAAGACTGTCTAAGGTCAGTAGAGCATAAATACTCAGATTATGCGTTACTCGTTGGAGGCCACATTAACCTACCGAGTATTGACTGGGATGTCTATAGATTCATTGGAGGAGGTACTGAGAGTCATGCAAAGTAGTTTTGAACACACATCCTGAAAAATGCCTTGAACAACTAGTTGAGCAGTCCACACACAATGGAAATATCTTAGACGCTGTAGCTATAAACAAACAGGGTAGACTTAATCGATGTCAGTATAGAAACGGGGATTAGCGACAATGATATTATAGCATAGGTGTGAAAGTTAATAAATCAGTTACGAAGGCTAGGAGAGTGTTTCTGCTAGAAATAGCAGATAAGTAGTTGTTAGCACCCAATTAGATAGTGAATTGAAATCACTTAGTTCCAGTAAGATAGACATAGAGGAACTACGGGAAAGTTTAAGCAGACTGTAAATCGTAGTCTGCAGAATTATGTGCCTAGTAAGTGGATTAAGTATGAAAAAGACCCATCACGGTTTAAAAACGAGGTTCAGAAAATGCTGAGAAAGTAGAGGCAGCTGCATTTTTGGTTAAAAAGAGAATGTGCAAATGACCACAAGCAAAGTTTGGTAGAGAGGTGTGTGTGTGTGTGTGTGTGTGTGTGTGTGTGTGTGTGTGTGTGTGTGTGTGTGTGCGCGCGCGCGCACGCGCGTTTGGAACTGATGGGCACCCAACAGCGAGGTCATCAGCACCCTTAAACTTATGAAAACAAATGAACGTGGAGATGAACTAAAAGTGTTGTACACGCATGCACTCAAAATGACAACACAGTCACTCTGTATCACATGCACTACAACAATTAGGAGGGAAGAGAGCTAATCAAGAAATTAAAACACAGAAGAACTAAAAGAAAAGCACGGGGAAATGTGACTGGCTGACCACTTACAAAGAACTAGGATGAGCCAGCCACCCTTTGACGCATTAAGAACATCTCCCTAAAACCTTGCTAAAAATGTTGGACAATTCACGAAACTTTAAAACCCTAACCACATTCGTTTGATCATTACATACAATAGACAGCAGATCCACCGGCAAATCTGCTGCAGTGCACTGGTCGGCAAATAAAATGCAATCCAATAAATTGCGGCGCACCATGATCTGCACTCCATCAGCACCACACATTGGACGGTCCTCTCGCTGGAGTAAGAATCCACGTGTCATAGGGCTGTGGCCTACAAGAAAGTGAGTAAGAAGGACCTTGTCCTGCTGATGTGGCTGGATGGAAGTACTCCACAGCCGAGTTGTGAGCTTGATGACATGATGGAACTTGTTATTGGTCACTGCCAGCCATTTGTCATCCCATCGACACATGACTTTGTATCTCAACAGCTTGGTGATAGCATGCAGGGGGATAGCGCACCGAAATACCAGAGGATCACGACACGACGCCTCGGCAGCTCGATCCGCCCTTTCATTCCCTGAAATTCCAATGTGCCCAGGTACCCAGCAGAAAGACACCTCCTTCCCCAGTTGTCGTAGTTGTAGAAGGGCATCCTGGAAATTCTAGGTTACTGTATCTGCTGGGTACAAAGGTTGGAGAGAGTAAAGGGCACTCAGAGAATCTGAGCGGATGATAAATCTAATACCAGGAAAACACCTCATCTGCTCCAATGCTTGCAAGATCGCATATAATTCTGCATCGAAGACAGTAAATTCTGGAAGCAGTCTGACCTAGAGGACACGATCCAGGAAAACAACAGAGTAACCAACACAGTCCCCCTGCTTAGACCCACCCGAAATACAGCTACATGGTTGTAGTACTCAGATAAAATATCAGAGAATATTGCATTAACAGTGGAAAGAGGAGTGCTATCTCTCCTGTACCACACCAAATTTGAAAATCACTCTGGGCCTCTTCAGTAATCAGGGCAGCAAGTGGTTAGAACCCTGGATTTGGGGTCATATTGGCTCCACACTGAGTGACTCTAGCACACGTTGCACGCAGATCCCAAATGGCACTGTGGCTCATTGACGGTTGGAAAAAAGGAAAGCCTCCGTGCGCGCTCAAATCTAATTTTACATTCCTGATCTCCTCATGAGGTATAACAGGGTGTATACGTGGACAAGGGAAAAAAATTCCCGGATTTTTCCTGGTTGAAAATACACTTTCTCCCGGGTGAAAATACACTTTCTCCGTGTTAAATGACAGTATACTTTTCCTCGGCACTGTAAAACTTATCAATCCATTGAACGTTTATGGTTTTCTACACAGACGTAGAATTTGCCAGCACTTTAGAAAACGAAACCCAGGGGGGAAAAAAACACGTTTTGGAAAGATCTTTGATGTGCAGCAACATGTACGCTGCATTTCTTCGTTTTACGGACGTATAAATTCTAATTCCACCAAACACTGCATGTTGCTTTCCGTAGTGGTGAAATCGAGATTGCGACGCGCTTTTGTAAGCCAGTCATAGCTCATGTCACGTGATCTCGGCAGCTGATGACAGCACAGGACACGTAGTGTAGTCAATCAATAGCAAGATCACTCTTGGAAGTAGCGCGAACACACATAAAGAAAAGTTAATGGTTTAAATTAATATACATAGTTTTGCTAGAAGAAAAACAAAGCTTTCACAAATAATATTGGTCTCGAAGATTAATAAGCTGCAAGAGAAGCTAAGCTTCCACCTATAATGCTGATCATTTTGCGCATATTACACTTTAAGATACATCACACAAATGTGCCAGTAAAATTTTTAATAATGACGTAAATGTCTGATGATCTGGACTCGAAATTCTTCTAGATGGTCTTCAAAGAGTTGATTTTTAAATGAGAGTCAAACGCTCTGTGATTTAAGAAATTCATCGTACATTCTCGCACGTAGCTTATCTGGTGTAAAAGGAAATTTAATTTGAAAGTAACACTTTTCAAACCACCATTCGCAATATTTTCCCGTGACCTGTTAGAAATTGGTTCGTTTCAGCAGTTGCCAGAGAGCGCCAGATAACAGACGTCACTGCACCTGCGCAACTACCATGACGCAGGAAGCCCGCATGTTCGTACGTGTAAAACATTAAAAAATCTTGCATTATATCATAAAAGAAACAAGACATCAAAAGATACTTCAGGAGCATCGGAATTTCGTGAACTATACTAAAATGCATAATTCGGCTTAAAGTGCACAATCGTATGCCCAGATTCGGATGTAAATTTTCGTGAGTACCAGTACTGTATTATCTCATGTTAGGTTCTTTATTATGGCATAATGCCATGCGAGCTAGAAGATGGAAAACGTGCATTTGAAATGCGGAGAACAGTTGAAACTAGCCAACAGTGTGAAATTAAACACTTCGTTTCAAATAAATTGACTGCCTCAGCGCAAAATATTAGTAAAAGCCAAATCTCTTTAGCAAACCGGCAAAAATAACTTCATTGTTCTGCAAGGTGATTAATGCTTCACTGTTAGGAAGGTGGAAATAAAACCTGAAACTAACAACATATTTTAGTCTTCCGTAGTTATGCGAACGTATTTTAATTCATTTGGTAGCTCCTGGCCACAGAAATCCATTTTGTTTTCATTTAATGTGAGAGCAATAAACGAAGAGGAAATAGCAAAATCACTAAGCGTAAACACAGATCACATGGAGACTACCCACTCCCCACTACAACTCAGGCTGCTCTGTGCATCAGCCCTGGATCTACGGTATTTCCAAACCGGAGCACTTTAGATAGTGGCGCCCAGCAGCACATCTGTAGCCAGAAGCGGGAGAAGGTACTACTCATAGGCGACTCAACTGCGCATGCGCAAGAGCCCGCCCGCAACTGCTCAAATGAATCAAATGTAAACAGCTGTCATGTCACGCTCATCGGAGGCAATTTGCTGTTAGGAAGCACTGCATATTCTTCCTAAAGCCTTTGACACACTGGTTGGCAGATGCTTGTATGAGCACTGTGTTTTGACTTAAGTTTTATTTTCGTTTTTTTCCCTCTTTCATGTTTTTTTGCTGCAGCATTATTCTGCAGTTGCTGCAGCATTATTCTGCAGAAGCAGAGTACAGTAATATCCTTCGTTAGAGTATTGGTTCTTACCAGTCAGAGTCACAAAAATTTAACTGGTAACTAAGACAAGGGAAAGTTCCCGGAATTCTAAAAAATTCCCGGGTTTTTCCCGGTTTTCTCCCAGACACAAGGGTCCTGAGTGGTTCCTAAATAGCAACATAAATGACAAGTGAAGAGTGGCAGTCTATGGCATGAGGTACAGCTTGGCTGCGTATGAGAAATTGAACAATGCATCAGCCACCAACAAACACATGCACTCCTAAAACAGTCCAGCAAAATCGATGTGCACTTTGTCCAAAAGGCACTTTCGGACTGGCCAAGAAGAAAACTGGCAGGGCAGTGCAGCTTGATTCTGTACATAAGCCCCGCAAGCCTGCACTAGATGTGCCAATGCCTTCACACGAGTCATACCTCAATGTGGTGCATGCTGGGAATTGTAGGACTCCCCTTGATAGGATATTGGTGCACTGCATGAAGGAAGCAACTACTCCGGTAGCATGGTACTTGTGGAGCGCCACATGAAGGTTTTTTTAGGCTAGAAGGTAATTTGAAGTACTCTGATGAACATTTGCCAGTCAATTTGCAGCAAGGAAAGTCAAGCACAATCAGAGTAAAGACACTTCGACTCTCAAATTGTTATCAGTCAATTGTCGAAGTATTCATAACAAAGTTCCTGAATTTACTGTTCTCTAGGAATGTACTCGTGGTCATATTATCCTCAGGACCAAGATCCGGCTGAAAGCCAAACTGGAAAGCTCTGACATTTTTAGCGAACCATAGAATGTGCATTGGAAAGACATTAGAGGCTGTAGGAGGGGGGAGTGTTCGATACAGATGCAAAAAAATTTCTCTCTATTGAGGTCAAAGTTGAACGTGACAGTGAAATTATCTGGTCACAGATAAAAAGTGTAGGTGAAACAAAGTTAATTGTTGAAGATGTTTTTATTGGCCATCCGATTCTGCAGTGACAGTTCTAATATCATTCAAAGACTGTCTAAGGTCAGTAGAGCATAAATACTCAGATTATGCGTTACTCGTTGGAGGCCACATTAACCTACCGAGTATTGACTGGGATGTCTATAGATTCATTGGAGGAGGTACTGAGAGTCATGCAAAGTAGTTTTGAACACACAGTTGAAACTAGCCAACAGTGTGAAATTAAACACTTCGTTTCAAATAAAGACGAAAAAATTCCCGGGTTTTTCCCGGATCTCCCGGGTCGTATTCACCCTGTATAAGTAGGGGGAAGCAATATATTCGATACCTTATCCAGAAACTCACCCTCTCGAAACCTGGACAGCAAGCTACACCGCGATGCAGAGTGCCTCTCTTGCAGAGTCTGCCACTTGAGTTTGCTAAACATCTCCGTAACGCCATCACGCTTACCAAATAACCCTGTGACAAAAAGCGCTGCTCTTCTTTCGATCTTCTCTATCTCCTCTGTCAACCTGACCTGGTACGGATCCCACACTGATGAGCAATACTCAAGAATAGGTTGAACAACTGTTTTGTAAGCCACCTCCTTTGTTGATGGACTACATTTTCTAAGGACCCTCCCAATGAATCTCAACTTGGCACCCGCCTTTCTGTCAATCTCAGCTAAGAAGACGGAAGGTGTGCACCACCCGGGAGGCAAATGGAGCATAATACGAAATACATACTTCCAATCTCGGGGTAGAGTCACTGACTTGTAATCAAAATGTCCTGTGTCTCGGGTCAAAAATCACCACTACTTAAATTCTGAATGAAAATCAACAGTGATGGTGGTCAAAGACTTTCGGCATAAGAGGTCACCCAAGTTCTGCCAACAGCTCTGAGAAAGGGGCCTGAGGAGCAGACAGAGGTTAAGAGCACTCTTTTGCCTGTGGGGTGGGAAAATACCCCTAAAAGGTGGAAGAACCAGCAATGATTAACAGCATAAGGATGCACAAGGCACCGGAAACCACTGCACCAAAGACACACAATGTGTATTCACACAATATGTTGGCAGTACCTTAGAAAAGATTCCAGACTACTTCCTCATTTAGATCTCTGGGAGGGAACTGCCAAGGGGGAAGTAATCATGAGAAAAAGACTGAATAACCAATGAAAAGATAACATTCTACAAGTTGGGGCACAGGATGTCAAGCTTTTGAATATGGCTGGCAACCTAGAAAATCTGAAATGAGAAATGATAGGGCTTAATCTAGATGTACTGGGGGTCAGTAAAGTGAAATGCAAAGAAGACAAGGATTTATGCTTAGACGAGTATAAGCTAACATCAACAGCAGAAGGAAATGGTATAACAGGAGAATGATTTGTTGTGAATACGAAGGTAGAGCAGTGTGAGTTACTTTGAACATTTCAGGGATAGGGTTGTTCTCATAAGAATCGACAGCAAACTAACACTGACAACAATAGTGAAGGTATGCATTCTGATGCCGCAAGCAGAGGACGAAGACATGAGAAATAATAACAGCATATCGAACAGGTAATTCAGTAGATAAAGGGAGATGAAAATCTGACAGTATGGGTGATTAGAATGCAGTTATGGGGGAGGCAGTAGAAGAAAGAGTTATGGGAAAATATGGACTTGGCAATAGGAATGAGAGAGGAGAAAGACTAAATGAATCAGGTGTGCACTACACATCAGAGGCTGCTAAACAGCTGGCTGACTGTGTGTTGGGTCCACACAAGGTTTTTTTTTAGATTAGGCAACTCTCCATAAAATCAAGATAACGATGGCTGTATGAAACCCAAGACTGTCAGTATAAGATCGAAGGAAATGCCTCTCATAAGTGGAAGTATTAAAATCCTAGTGGTTCACTGCTGAGTATTTGCAAGTGCCACAGTTCAAAGTGCTTCTGAAAAGTAGGGAAGCTCACATAATACTAGATAGAGAAAGCTGGTCAAAACCTGAAACTGACAGCAGTGAGATTTTTTGGGGAAAATTTAAGTGTACATCGAAAGGATAGGGTAACGGGAAATGGATGTGGTGTACTTGTTGCAGTAGACAAGAAACTCAAATTCACTAAGATAGAAATTAAAACTGCATTGAGATCGTCTGGCCAAGACTCAGTATCAGGGGTGGGAATAAAATGTTAATTTGATCATTCTGTTATCCACCAGATTTGTCTCCTTATGAAACCAAAACCTTTAGAGAAAACATAGTTCATTTGTATGTAAATTCCCCAACAATACTGTAATAATTGGTGGAGGCTTTAATCAACCAACAATCAACAGGGAAAATTACAGTTTTGTTAATGGTGGGCACGATAAGACATCCTGTGAAACATTACTAAACACCTTCTCTGGAAACTACATAGAACAGATAGTTTGAAAATGCAACCATGATGGAAATATTACTGGATCTAATGGCAACAAATACAAGAGACCTTTTTGAGGATGCCCACACCTGAACTGGTATCAGTGATCTTGGCACAGTTGTGGCAACAATGGTTACCAAATTACAAAGGGCAACTAAATCAAGCAGAAAGATATGTATTTTTGGTAAAAAATCAGTAGTGTCATATCTTACTGAGGAATTTGAAACTTTCAGCATAGGGCAGGAGCACGTAGAGGAACTATAGCTAAAGTTTAAAAGAATAGTTGACCGAGCACTAGATAGATATGTACACTGTAGAACAGTCCATAATGGGAAACACATCCATGGTATACATTCACTGTAAAGAAAGTTCAAAAGAAACAGAGATTACTGCATAATAGGTGTGAAACAAAGTGTAGGGCTATAGATAGAGAGATGCTGAAAGAGACAAATTTGGCTGTCAGGAGAGCGATGTGTGACGCCTTCCGTGACTACTGCAGCAGAATATCATTAAATGATCTTTCACAAATCCAAAGAAATTCTGCTCATATATAAAGGCTGTTAGCGGGACAAAAGTTAGTGACCAGTCCGTAGTTAATGAAACAGGAACTGAAATTAAGGATAGCAAAGCAAAAGCTGAAATGCCGAACTCTTATTTTCAAATGTTCCTTTACAATGGAAAACCCAGGAAAATTACCATCAATTTAATCCTTGTACCACTTAAAAGATGAATGAAATCATTATTGGTCTCAGTGGTGCTGAGAAATGGGTGAAACTGAACAAAGCTCCAGGACCTGAACGAATCACTGTATTGTGTTCTACACTGAATTTGCAGTTGAGTTGGCCCATCCCGTAACTATAATCTGTCGTACATCCCTTGAACAAAAAACCATGCCCAGTTCTTGGAAAACAGCACAGGTCACACCCGTCCACAATTCGAAGGATAGCAGAAGTGATCCACAAAATTACTGTTCAATATCCTTGTCAACAATTTCTTATATACTCATATTCTAAGCTCAAACATAATGAGGTATCTTGAACAGTATCATGGTAAGCATGGATCCCGAAAACACTGATCATGTGAAACCCAACTTGCACTTTTCTCACATAACATACTCAAAAGCTTTGGATCAAGGCAGTTGGATAGATGCAGTATTTCTTGATTTCTGAAAAGCATTTGACTCAGTATCACACCAATGCTTACTGTCAAAAGTTCGATCATATGAGGTATAAAGTGAAAATAGTGACTGGATTGAGGACTTTTGGGAGGAAGGACACAGCATGTTATCTTGGGTGGAGAGGCTTCATCAGATGCAGAAGTAACTTTGGGTGTGCTTCAGGGAAGTGTGTTGGGATCCTTACTGTTCATGTTTTATATTAATGACATTGTGGACAATATTAATAGTAACCTCAGACCTTTTACAAACGATGCAGTTATGTATAATGAAGTACTGTCTGAAAGAAGTTGCATAAATT
The DNA here is from genome assembly GCF_021461385.2 of Schistocerca piceifrons. Taxonomy (NCBI): domain Eukaryota; kingdom Metazoa; phylum Arthropoda; class Insecta; order Orthoptera; family Acrididae; genus Schistocerca; species Schistocerca piceifrons. Next base: position 525,029,413 of record NC_060141.1, read on the forward strand.
TTCAGTCAGATCTTGATAAGATTTCAAAGTGGTGCAAAAATGTACAACTGTGAACTTTACAAAACAAAACAATGTAGCATCACTATAATATCAATGAGTCACAGCTGGAATCGGTCAACTCATACTCAACTAGACGTAACACTTTGTAAGGATACGAAATGGATGGATCACAAAGGCTTAGTTATAGGTAAAGCAGACTTTGGATTAATGGTAGAATACTGAAGAAATGCAATTAGTTTAAAAAGGAGGTTGGTTACAAATCACTTGTGTGTCCCATTCTAAAATATTGCTCAAGTGTGTGGGATCTGTACCAAATAGGGCTAACAGGGGATATAGAAGTTATGCAGAGGAGGGCAGCACCAATGGCCATACCGTAGGTTTATTTGACCCATGGGAGAGTGTTACAGTGATACTGAAAAAACTGAACTGATATGACTCTTGAAGATATATGAAACTATCCAAAGAATGCCTACTAACAAAGTTTCAAGAACTGGCTTTAAATGATATACTACGCACCCTACGTATCACTCTCAAAGGGATCATGAGGGCAAGACTGGAGTAATTACAGAATGCACAGACACACTCTTCCCACATTCTTCCCACACTCCACATTTGAATGGAACGAAAATAAATCCTAGTAACTGGTAAAAAGGGATGTATCCTGTGCCATGTACTTCGCGTTGGTTTGCAGAGTATGGATGTAGATGTATACTGAATTCTGCAATACGTTTCAGCTAGTAATAATGAATACGCTGTTCAAGAATCACTAGAAGAGAAGGTATACTTGGAAAAAGGCTGGAAAATATGGGAAAATTCCAGTTACCTTACGTCATGGTCAGGCACTGAAAGTAGACATTGGACTTTAAGGCATATCCAGGAGCAGATACAGACTTGGATCACAATTTGGTAATGATGAAGAAGAGGCTGGAATGTAAGAGACTAGTCAAGAAGAATCAATGTGCAAAGAAGTAGGATACAGAATTGCTAAGGAATGATGACATGCACTAAGTTCTCTGAGGTTATAGATGCTGTGATAATGGACAACTCAGTAGCCAATTCAGTTGAAGAGAAGTGGAAATCTCTAAAAACGGCAATCACAGAAGATAAAAACAAAAACATAGGAACAAGGAAGGTAACTGCGAAGAAACTAGGGTAACACAAGCAATACTTCAGTTGATCGATGAAAGAAGAAAGTACAAAAATGTTCAGGAAAGTTCAGGAATACAGAAATACAAGTCACTTGGGAATGAAATAAAAAGGAAGTGCAGGGAAGCTAAGGCAAAATGGCTGCAAGAAAAAGTGAAGAAACTGAAACAGAATTGTGTGTCAGAAGGGCTGACTCAGCAAACAGAAAAGTCAAAACAGCCTTCAGTGAAATTAAAAGCAAGGGTGGTAACAATTAGAGTGCAATGTAAATAAGGCAGAAAGAATATGTAACGTTCCATTGGAATTTCTAAAATCATTTGGGTAAGTGGCAACAAAACAACTATTCGTGTTGGAATGTAGAAGGTGTGAACTGGCAATATACCATCAGACTTTTGGAAAAACATCACTTACATATTTCTGAAGATAGCAAGAACCAAGAACTGTGAGAATTATCACAGAAACAGCTTATGCATCCAAGAGTAAAACACAGAAAATCAGAAAAGAAAATTGATGATCTATTAGGGGAGAATCAGTTTGACTTTAAGAAAGCCATCAGAGAGGCAGTTCTGACATTATGGTTGATAATGGAGGCAAGAACGAATAAAAATCAAGAGACATTCACAGGATTTGTTGACCTGGAAAAAGAATTTGACAATGTAAAATGGAACAAGATGTTCAAAATTCTGAGAAAAATAGGTATAAGCTATAGGGAATATGTTCAAGAACCAAGGGGGGACAATAAGACTGGCAGATGAAGTATGAAGTGCTCAGATTAAAAATGGTATAAGACAGGTATGTTGTCTTTTGTTCCTACTGTTCACTCTATGTACCAAAGATGCAATGACGCAAATACACTGAAGAGCCAAAAAAACTGGTACAGCTGCCTAATGTCGCGTAGGGCTCCCGTAAGCACACAGAAGTGCCGCAACATGACGTGGCATGGACTCGACTAATGTCTGAAGTAGTGCTGGAGGAGACTGACAACATGAATCCTACAGTTTTTATGAATGCTGTATGGATTAATGCAACAACATGCAGAACACATAAGTTACATATGTGTAGCCTAGGTTGTATTATGTGTGGTACGACAAATAGCAATAACAGTTGCATTAATCCATTCAGTATAGTGCGGGGTTGTCTTACATAAGGGTTCTAATGAAGTGCCTACGGGACCAGGTGTTTGATGATTTTATAGCATGATAGCATTGGTGTAATTCGTGAATGCAATTGGGTTTTAAGACAAACTCTTTTGTGCTTTTATCGTTTATATTGCGGCAGCTATTTGTCGTACCACACATAATACAACCTAGGCTACACATATGTAACTTACGTATTCTGACATGGTTATGGCACATTTTCTAATATTCTAAATTATTTTATTATACCTAAAAACAAAGATGATGTGACTTACCAAACGAAAGTGCTGGCAGGTCGATAGACCGACAAACAAACACATACACACAAAGTTCAAGATTTCGCAACAAACAGTTGCTTCATCAGGAAAGAGGGAAAGATGAGAGGATGTGGGTTTTAAGGGAGAGGGTAAGGAGTCATACCAATCCCGGGAGTGGAAAGACTTACCTTAGGGGGAAAAAAGGACAGGTACACACACACACGCGCACACACACACATATCCATCCGCACATACACAGACACAAGCAGACATTTGTAAAGGCAAAGAGTTTGGGCAGAGATGCCAGTCAAGGCAGAAGTACAGAGGCAAAGATGTTGTTGAAAGACAGGTGAGGTATGAGCGGCGGCAAATTGAAATTAGCGGAGATTGAGGCCTGGCGGATAACGAGAAGAGAGGATATACTGAAGGGCAAGTTCCCATCTCCGGAGTTCTGACAGGTTGGTGTTAGTGGGAAGTATCCAGATAACCCGGACGGTGTAACACTGTGCCAAGATGTGCTGGCCGTGCACCAAGGCATGTTTAGCCACGGGGTGATCCTCATTACCAACAAACACTGTCTGCCTGTGTCCATTCATGCGAATGGACAGTTTGTTGCTGGTCATTCCCACACAGAAAGCTTCACAGTGTAGGCAGGTCAGTTGGTAAATCACGTGGGTGCTTTCACACGTGGCTCTGCCTTTGATCGTGTACACCTTCCAGGTTACAGGATTGGAGTAGGTGGTGGTGGGAGGGTGCATGGGACAGGTTTTACACCGGGGGCGGTTACAAGGGTAGGAGCCAGAGGGTAATGATCCAACTCCCCAAGACACTATCCAAATTGAACCCTGCCTGGAACAGTTCCGTCCTCCGTCACAGCGGGACCCACCTCTTCTTCCTCAAAATCACCCTCTCCAAACTTTCCAGGAATTTCAGACTTCCAGGCTTGCCCTCAATCCTTCTTAAAAAAACCTTAATCCAACTCCCAACATCACCACTGCTGAAGCCCAGGCTATCCGTGATCTGAAGGCTGACCGCGATCCATCGTCATTCTTCCGGCGGACAAGGGTTCCACGACTGTGGTACTTGATCGTCGGGAGTATGTGGCTGAGGGACTGCGCCAGCTTTCAGACAACACCACATACAAAGTTTGCCAAGGTAATCCCATTCCTGATGTCCAGGCAGAGCTTCAAGGAATCCTCAGAACCTTAGGCCCCCTACAAATCCTTCACCTGACTCCATCAACCTCCTGACCCCACCAACACCCCGCACCCCTACCTTCTACCTTCTATCTAAAATTCACAAACCCAATCATCCTGGCCGTCCCATTGTAGCTGGTTACCAAGCCCCCACAGAACATATCTCTGCCTACGTAGATCAACACCTTCAACCTATTACATGCGGTTTCCCATACTTCATCAAAGACACCAACCGCTTTCTCGAACGCCTGGAATCCTTACCCAGTCTGTTACCCCCGGAAACCATCCTTGTAACCATTGGTGCCACTTCCTTATACACAAATATTCTGCACGCCCAGGGCCTCGCTGCGATGGAACACTTCCTTTCACGCCGATCACCTGCCACCCTACCTAAAACCTCTTTCCTCATTACCTTAGCCAGCTTCATCCTGACCCACAACTTCTTCACTTTCGAAGGCCAGACATACCAACAATTAAAGGGAACAGCCATGGGTACCAGGATGGCCCCCTCGTGCGCCAACCTATTCATGGGTCGCTTAGAGGAAGCCTTCTTGGTTACCCAGGCCTGCCAACCCAAAGTCTGGTACAGATTTATTGATGACATCTTCATGATCTGGACTCACAGTGAAGAAGAACTCCAGAATTTCCTCTCCAACCTCAACTCCTTTGGTTCCATCAGATTCACCTGGTCCTACTCCAAATTCCATGCCACTTTCCTTGACGTTGACCTCCACCTGTCCAATGGCCAGCTTCACACGTCCGTCCACATCAAACCCACCAACAAGCTACAGTACCTCCATTATGACAGCTGCCACCCATTCCACATCAAACGGTCCCTTCCCTACAGCTTAGGTCTTCGTGGCAAACGAATCTGCTCCAGTCCGGAATCCCTGAACCATTACACCAACAACCTGAAAACAGCTTTCGCATCCCGCAACTACCCTCCCGACCTGGTACAGAAGCAAATAACCAGAGCCAGTTCCTCATCTCCTCAAACCCAGAACCTCTCACAGAAGAACCCCAAAAGTGCCCCACTTGTGACAGGATACTTTCCGGGACTGGATCAGACTCTGAATGTGGCTCTCCAGCAGGGATACGACTTCCTCAAATCCTGCCCTGAAATGAGATCCATCCTTCATGAAATCATCCCACTCCACCAAGAGTGTCTTTCCACCGTCCACCTAACCTTCGTAACCTCTTAGTTCATCCCTATGAAATCCCCAAACCACCTTCCCTACCCTCTGGCTCCTACCCTTGTAACCGCCCCCGGTGTAAAACCTGTCCCATGCACCCTCCCACCACCACCTACTCCAGTCCTGTAACCCGGAAGGTGTACACGATCAAAGGCAGAGCCACGTGTGAAAGCACCCACGTGATTTACCAATTGACCTGCCTACACTGTGAAGGTTTCTATGTGGGAATGACCAGCAACAAACTGTCCATTCGCATGAATGGACACAGGCAGACAGTGTTTGTTGGTAATGAGGATCACCCCGTGGCTAAACATGTCTTGGTGCACGGCCAGCACATCTTGGCACAGTGTTACACTGTCCGTGTTATCTGGATACTTCCCACTAACCTGGATACTTCCCACTAACACCAACCTGTCAGAACTCCGGAGATGGGAACTTGCCCTTCAGTATATCCTCTCTTCTCGTTATCCGCCAGGCCTCAATCTCCGCTAATTTCAATTTGCCGCCGCTCATACCTCACCTGTCTTTCAACAACATCTTTGCCTCTGTACTTCTGGCTTGACTGATATCTCTGCCCAAACTCTTTGCCTTTACAAATGTCTGCTTGTGTCTGTGTATGTGCAGATGGATATGTGTGTGTGTGCGTGTGAGTGTGTACCTGTCCTTTTTTCCCCCTAAGGTAAGTCTTTCCGCTCCCGGGATTGGAATAACTCGTTACCCTCTCCCTTAAAACCCACATCCTCTCGTCTTTCCCTCTTTCCTGATGAAGCAACCGTTTGTTGCGAAAGCTTGAATTTTGTGTGTACGTTTGTGTTTGTTTGTGTGTCTATCGACCTGCCAGCACTTTCATTTGGTAAGTCACATCATCTTTGTTTTTATATATATTTTCTCCATGTGGAATGTTTCCCTCTAGTATATTCATATCATCAATTTATTTTATTATTTATTTATATTAGTTAATTATTTAAAAAAATATTTTTTCCACTGGACATATGATTGCATGCAGTACATTTGATTGTTGTGTTGCATGACCCATTAGAATTGTGTGGTGCGGATTTATGAATAATAGCGTATACATATGTTCATCTATTGTGCTATATTCAAGCAAAACAGTGAAACCTATTAACAGCAGCATGACATATGCAGAAGCATATTTGCCCTAACGTTACACATAGTTTTAATGATATACAATATGTCTTTTGAGCCACTTACATAGTTAACATGATACCTATCAATTGTTAACGTATGTTCCATATTTTTTATAATAGTACATTTGTTCTACTCATTGTACAGGGGCCTGAAGATGGCATCAATGTAATGCCAAAACTGGTAGCACATAAGAAGTTTCTTAAAATAAATTTCTACAATACATATGACTGTTAGGTAAATTATTGCATCAAGAAATACATGCCAGCCATTGTCCCATGGTCCATAATGGATCAACGAAGATTGAATCCTACAGGGCTGTCCATAAAACCGTAAGAGTACATAGGTTGGGGTATCTCTTCTGAACACCATGTTGCAAGGGATCCCATATATACTCAGTAATGTTCATGTCTGGGGGTTTGCTGGCCAGTGGAAGTGTTTCAATCTCAGAAGAGTGTTCCTGGAGCCTCCCTGTGGCAATTCTGGACATGTGGGGTGTCATTGCCCTGCTGGAATTGCCGAAGTCCATCAAATGCACAATGGACATGAATGGATGCTTATGTATTTGTCACCTGTCAAGAGTCGCATCTAGATATTCACGGGTCCCATATCACAATGCACACGTCCCACACCATTACAGAGCTCCCACTAGCTTGAACAGTCCCCCGCTGACATGCAGAGTCCATGGATTTATGGGGTTGTCTCTGTACCTGAACATGTCTTTCTGCTCGATACAAGTTGAAACAAGACTCATCCGACCAGGCACCGTATTTCCAGCCATCAACAGTCTAATGTCGGTGTTACCGGGCCCAGGCAAGGTGTAAAGTTTTGTGCCATGCAGTCATCAATGGTACACGAGTGGGCCTTCAGCTCCGAAAGCCAATATCAATGATGTTTCGTTGAATGGTTCGCATGCTGACACTTGCTGATGCCATGTCACTGACACTGCAGCAATTTGCTCAAGGGTTGCACTTCTGTCTCACTGAATAATTCTCTTCAGCCATTGTTGTTCCTATTCTTGCAGGATCTTTTTCCGGCCACAGCAATGTTGGAGATTTGATGTTTTACTGGATTCCTGATATTCACAGTATACTCGTGAAATGGTCGTATGGGAAAATCCCGAATGCAATGTTACCTCGGAGATGATGTGTCCCTCCGCTCGTGTGCCAACTACAACACCACGTTCAAACTCATTTAAATCTTGACAACCTGCCATTGTAGCAGCAGTAACTGATCTAACAACTGTGCCAGACACTCATATAAAGGCACTGCCGACCACAGTGCCATATTCTCCCTGTTTATATACCTCTGTATTTGAGTACACATGCCTATACCAGTTTCTTTGGTGCTTCAATTTAAAAGAAAAGTTCAGGTGCTGGCTTAAAATTCAATATGAAAGGATATCGATGATAAGATTTACTGATGACATTGCTATCCTCAGTGAAAGTGGAGAATAATTACAGGACACTATAATTTGAATGAACAGTCTAATGAATGAAGAATACGGACTGAGAGTAAACGGAAAAAAAGAAGAGAGTAATGAGAAGTATCAGAAATGAGATTGGCACAAAGTTTAATATAAAAATTGGGGATCATGAAGCAGACGATGTTAAGGAATTCTGCTACATAGGCAGCAAAATAACCCATGATGGACAGAGCAAGGAGGACGTATAAAGCAGACTGTTGTTGTTGTGGTCTTCAGTCCTGAGACTGGTTTGATGCCGCTCTCTCCATGTTACTCTATCCTGTGCAAGCTTCTTCACCTCCCAGTACTTAGTGCAACCTACATCCTTCTGAATCTGCTTAGTGTATTCATCTCTTGGTCTCCCTCTACGATTTTTACCCTCTACGCTTTCCTCCAATACTAAATTTGTGATCCCTTGATGCCTCATTACCCATCTAATCTTCAGCATTCTCCTGTAGCACCACATTTCAAAAGTTTCTATTCTCTTCTTGTCCAAACTAGTTATCGTCCATGTTTCACTTCTGTACATGGCTACACTCCATACAAATACACTCCTGGAAATGGAAAAAAGAACACATTGACACCGGTGTGTCAGATCCACCATACTTGCTCCGGACACTGCGAGAGGGCTGTACAAGCAATGATCACACGCACGGCACAGCGGACACACCAGGAACCGCGGTGTTGGCCGTCGAATGGCGCTAGCTGCGCAGCATTTGTGCACCGCCGCCGTCAGTGTCAGCCAGTTTGCCGTGGCATACGGAGCTCCATCGCAGTCTTTAACACTGGTAGCATGCCGCGACAGCGTGGACGTGAACCGTATGTGCAGTTGACGGACTTTGAGCGAGGGCGTATAGTGGGCATGCGGGAGGCCGGGTGGACGTACCGCCGAATTGCTCAACACGTGGGGCGTGAGGTCTCCACAGTACATCGATGTTGTCGCCAGTGGTCGGCGGAAGGTGCACGTGCCCGTCGACCTGGGACCGGACCGCAGCGACGCACGGATGCACGCCAAGACCGTAGGATCCTACGCAGTGCCGTAGGGGACCGCACCGCCACTTCCCAGCAAATTAGGGACACTGTTGCTCCTGGGGTATCGGCGAGGACCATTCGCAACCGTCTCCATGAAGCTGGGCTACGGTCCCGCACATCGTTAGGCCGTCTCCCGCTCACGCCCCAACATCGTGCAGCCCGCCTCCAGTGGTGTCGCGGCAGGCGTGAATGGAGGGACGAATGGAGACGTGTCGTCTTCAACGATGAGAGTCGCTTCTGCCTTGGTGCCAATGATGGTCGTATGCGTGTTTGGCGCCGTGCAGGTGAGCGCCACAATCAGGACTGCATAAGACCGAGGCACACAGGGCCAACACCCGGCGTCATGGTGTGGGGAGCGATCTCCTACACTGGCCGTACACCACTGGTGATCGTCGAGGGGACACTGAATAGTGCACGGTACATCCAAACCGTCATCGAACCCATCGTTCTACCATTCCTAGACCGGCAAGGGAACTTGCTGTTCCAACAGGACAATGCACGTCCGCATGTATCCCGTGCCACCCAACGTGCTCTACAAGGTGTAAGTCAACTACCCTGGCCAGCAAGATCACCGAATCTGTCCCCCATTGAGAATGTTTGGGACTGGACGAAGCGTCGTCTCACGCGGTCTGCACGTCCAGCACGAACGCTGGTCCAACTGAGGCGCCAGGTGGAAATGGCATGGCAAGCCGTTCCACAGGACTACATCCAGCATCTCTACGATCGTCTCCATGGGAGAATAGCAGCCTGCATTGCTGCGAAAGGTGGATATACACTGTACTAGTGCCGACATTGTGCATGCTCTGTTGCCTGTGTCTATGTGCCTGTGGTTCTGTCAGTGTGATCATGTGATGTATCTGACCCCAGGAATGTGTCAATAAAGTTTCCCCTTCCTGGGACAATGAATTCACGGTGTTCTTATTTCAATTTCCAGGAGTGTACTTTCAGAAATGACTTCCTGACACTTACATCTATACCCGATGTTAACAAATTTCTCTTCTTCAGAAACGCTTTCCTTGCAATTGCCAGTCTACATTTTATATCCTCTCTACTTCGACCATCATCAGTTATTTTGCTTCCCAAAAGCAAAACTCCTTTACTACTTTAAGTCTCTCATTTCCTAATCTAATTCCCTCAGCATCACCCGATTTAATTCGACTACATTCTATTATCCTCGTTTTGCTTTTGTTGATGTTCATCTTATATCCTCCTTTCAAGACACTATCCATTCCGTTCAACTGCTCTTGTAAGTCCTTTGCTGTCTCTGACAGAATTACAATGCCATCGGCGAACCTCAAAGTTTTTATTTCTTCTCCATGGATTTTAATACCTACTCTCAATTTTTCTTTTGTTTCCTTCACTGCTTGCTCAATATACAGATTGAATAACATCGAGGAGAGGCTACAACCCTGTCTCACTCCCTTCCCAACCATTGCTTCCCTTTCATGTCCCTTGCCTCTTGTAACTGCCATCTGGTTTCTGTACAAATTGTAAATAGCATTTCGCTCCCTGTAATTTACCCCTGCCACCTTCAGAATTTGAAAGAGAGTATTCCAGTAAACATTGTCAAAAGCTTTCTCTAAGTTTACTAATGCTAGAAATGTAGGTTTTCCTTTCCTTAATCTAGCTTCTAAGATAAGTTGTAGGGTCAGTATTGCCTCACGTGTTCCAATATTTCTACGGAATCCAAACTGATCTTCCCCGAAGTCAGCTCCTACCAGCTTTTCCATTCGTCTGTAAAGAATTCGCATTAGTATTTTGCATCCGTAACTTATTAAACTGATTGTTCGGTAATTTTCACATCTGTCGGCACCTGCTTTCTTTGGGATTGGAATTATTATATTCTTCTTGAAGTCTGAGGGTATTTCGCCTGTCTCATACATCTTGCTCACCAGATGGTAGAGTTTTGTCAGGACTGCCTCTCCTAAGGCCGTCAGTAGTTCTAATGGAATGTTGTCTACTCCCGGGGCCTTGTTTCGACTCAGGTCTTTCAGTGCTCTGTCAAACTCTTCACGCAGTATCGTATCTCCCATTTCATCTTCATCTACATCCTCTTCCATTTCCATAATATTGTCCTCAAGTACGTCGCCCTTGTATAGACCCTCTATACACTCCTTCCACCTTTCTGCTTTCCCTTCTTTGCTTAGAACTGGGTTTCCATCTGAGCTCTTGATATTCATACAAGTGATTCTCTTTTCTCCAAAGGCACTTTTAATTTTCCTGTAGGCGGTATCTATCTTACCCCTAGTGAGATAAGCCTCTACATCGTTACATTTGTCCTCTAGCCATCCCTGCTTAGCCATATTGCACTTCCTGTCGATCTAATTTTTGAGGTGTTTGTATTCCTTTTTGCCTGCTACATTTACTGCATTTTTATATTTTCTCCTTTCATCGATTAAATTCAATATTTCTTCTGTTACTCAAGGATTTCTACTGGCCCTCGTCTTTTTACCTAGTAGATCCTCTGCTGCCTTCACTACCTCATCTCTCAAAGCTACCCATTCTCCTTCTACTCTATTTCTTTCCCCCATTCCTGTCAATTGTTCCCTTATTCTATCCCTGAAACTATGTACAACCTCTGGTTTAGTCAGTTTATCCAGGTCCCATCTCCTTAAATTCCCACCTTTTTGCAGTTTCTACAGTTTTAATCTACAGTTCATAACCAATAGATTGTGGTCAGAGTCCACATCTGCCCCTGGAAATGTCTTACAATTTAAAATCTGGTTCCTAAATCTCTGTCTTACCATTACATAATCTATCTGAAACCTGTCAGTATCTCCAGGCTTCTTCCATGCATATAACCTTCTTTTATGATTCTTGAACCAAGTGTTAGCAATGATTAAGTTGTGCTCTGTGCAAAATTCTATCAGGCGGCTTCCTCTCATTTCTTAGTCCCAATCCATATTCACCTACTACATTTCCTTCTCTCCCTTTTCTTACTACCGAACTCCAGTCACCCATGACTATTAAATTTTCGTCTCCCTTCACTATCTGAATAATTTCTTTTATTTCATCATACATTTCTTCATCATCTGCAGAGCTAGTTGGTATATAAACTTGTACTACTGTAGTAGGTGTGGGCTTCGTGTCTCTCTTGGCCACAATAATGCGTTCACTATGCTGTTTGTAGTAGCTTACCCGCACTCCTATTTTTCTATTCATTATTAAACCAACTCCTGCATTACCCCTATTTGATTTTGTATTTATAACCCTGTATTCGCCTGACCAAAAGTCTTGTTCCTCCTGCCAGCGAACTTCACTAATTCCTACTATATCTAAATTTAACCCATCAATTTCCCTTTTTAAATTTTCTAACCTACCTGCTCGATTAAGGGATCTGACATTCCACGCTCCGATCCGTAGAACGCCAGTTTTCTTTCTCCTGATAACGACGTCCTCTTGAGTAGTCCCCGCCCGGAGATCCAAATCGGGGACTATTTTACCTCCGTAATCTTTTACCCAAGAGGGCGCCATCATCATTTAACCATACAGTAAAGCTGCATGTCCTCGGGAAAAATTACAGCTGTAGTTTCCCCTTGCTTTCAGCCGTTCGCAGTACCAGCACAGCAAGGCCGTTTTGGTTAGTGTTACAAGGCCAGATCAGTCAATCGTCCAGACTGTTGCCCCTGCAACTACTGAAACGGCTGCTGCCCCTCTTGAGGAACCACACGTTAGTCTGGCCTATCAACAGATATCTCTCCGTTGTGGTTGCACCTATGGGACGGCTATCTGTATCGCTGAGGCAGGCAAGCCTCCCCACCAACGGCAAGGTCCATTGTTCTTGGGGGAAGAAAGCAGACTAGCACTGGCAAAAAGGGCATTCCTGGCCAACAGAAGTCCACTAATATCAAACAGAGGCCTTAATTTGAGGAAGAAATTTCTGAAAGTCTATAATTGGAGCACAGCATGGATTGTGGGAAAACCAGAACAGAAGAGAACTGAAGCATTTGAGAAGTGGTCCAGTGAAGAATGTTGACAATTAGGTGAATTGGTAAGGTAAGGAATGAGAAGGTTCTCCACAAAATGGGCAGGACAGAACAATATCACATCTGTCAAGACATCAGGGAATAACTTCCATGTTACTAGACGGAACTTTAGAAAGTAAAAACTGTATGGGAAGAAAGAAATTGGTATACATTCAGCAAATAATTGAGGACGTAGGTTTGCAATAGCTACTCTGAGATGAAAAGGTTGACCCAGGAGAGGTATTTGTAGTGAACCCTGTCAAACCAGCCAGAACTGTCCCTTGGCAGTCTCATTATTGGGAGTGGGGGGAGCCAAACTTGAGCTGCTTCAGGTTCTTGGGTGCCAGTAGGTTGATGGTAGCTCTGATGTGGTTGTAGGTCTGGTGAGAAAAAAATTGCACTTTTCCGGCTTGCAATGAATGCTATTCTCCAGGAGGCATTGCAAAACTGATTGAAGATTTCATGAATACTTCTCTCCGGTAGGATATGTTACCCAAATGTCATCAAGATAAATGTCGCAACTTAGAAAGTCCTGAATCAACTGCTCCAAATTCCGTAGATAAATTTGTAGCACAGATAAGATTTCAAAAGAGAAGCGTAGCCCAAAGTGGATGTTGAGGACCAAGAAAGTCCTAGAGACTGCAATCCTGTTGGAATGGCAGGTAGGCATCAGGTACGTTGATATGTGAAATATACTGGCACCCCAACAACTTCGCCAACAACTCTACTGGCTGTAGAATCGGGCACGATTCTGCAACGCATTAAGTGCTGATTGTCTGTCTAAAAACAAAGCAAAGGTGCACAGTGCTGTCAGACTTTTGCATCATCACCAAAGGGGTGGCCCACTGACTTGACAGAACTGGAGATACAACTCCTTGACCCTGCTAATGCTACAGTTTTGTCTCTATCTTGTCCAAGTGTGAAAAGGAACGGAGTGAGATACTAAATGCACCTCGTCAACCGTCTGGAAGCTGAAAACAGGAACGGCATCTAGCCCAAAAATATTTTGCACCAATGGTGAATTGATCATTGAAAGTGCAAATTGCCATTCCACATTCTTATAAAATGTGGAGACAGAGAATTGTCCACATAAAGGAAAGCACTATTTACTATAAGACATATCCTGATGCAGCAAGTGTTGCAACTCTGGGCACGGGTGCCCATCGACTGACTCACAACTCACCGACGGTCACAAATAGTTGCCAACCGGCCTATCCAAAGGTATAACCCGCACATGGCTTCCATGTGCAGGCAATCTTGATGAACATGCAACAAATGATAGTTTAGACAGCACTGCTGGGGTGCACAATGAGCAGAGGGAGAACGATGCTGAGAAGCGAAAAACTGCTGCAGGCAGGAGTTACGATGCTGCAACTGAACAAAACCCACAGAGCTAGGTGCTGGTGAACATAAGCAGCACTGTGATGCCATGTGCCAGAATCATCAATGGCGTCAACACACGGCGTTTCAGCGGTAAGCGAGGCCACCTGGGGTACCCTGTGGGGCACCGGCAGCTGTTTACCACCATGCACACTTAACTGAGCCATCTGCCAATTATCAAACAGGCCATCCCTTGCCACCACTGTCAGCTCATGTGAGTCTGCAATCTGGGCAACATCTGCGTAAGAGGAGTCAGACAAGGTCAAAGACCTAAACTGAACATTGAGGTCATGTGCTAACTGGACGATCATATCTTGAATTACTGAGTCTGCATAATAGGTAGTATATTTGGGACACTTAAAATGCCTCTTGCATGAGAGACCCAACACATAAGCAATTAACTGCGTATGACTGCCCAAGGCACTTGTGGTGGTGGTTTAACTGCAACTGTGCTGCTACCACCACACAGGTTTGGTGTCCACATCAGCAACGGACAAAGTTCATGAAAGGGGAGTTTCTCAGGTTCAGTTGAAAGCTACAAATTCTGGACAGCTTTGTATAAACCCGTACTGCTGGACAACAGGTGGCCTTATCAATGTGATCAATGACATGTCTTACCTGGCACAGCAGCAAAAACTGGTGCACGCAATTCTCCCATCTTTCCGTAGACCCATCAAAACTGGCAAACAGTGTCATGGAAGAAGATGGGAACTACACAATGGGCACCTGGCCAACCACCAGTGGGGTGAGGGTGTGAAGCAGGTCCGCATTCAGGTAATCAGTGCATGCATGCATCTGCTTTTGGTGCTGCTGTTTCTTTTGCAGCCACAACTGTTCCTGCTAGCATTACAGAAATTCTGGGTTCATGTTGGCTCAAAATTAATGCTAGGAAAGGGGGGGGGGGGGTGGGCGGGGGAAATAGGGACACTGTATTCATAAGAACGTCCTTTCTCACCACTTTAGTATCTCACTGGTGTGACAGTTTTGCTACACTACACTGTCAGCATGGTCATTTCACCGACCAACAGTGGCTCAATAATGACCGGGGAACAGAATTCCGTGAGAGGAAATGAAACTCGCCTTGCAAGTCAATCTACAGGAAGCAGAAAGTCTGAGCCATTTTAAAGATGTCTTTGGGGACAACTTAGCAAGTGACTGGTGCAGGTGGCTGCTGACTGTCAATCCTGGGTACACATCAAGGTGTTACCTTCTACCAAACATGGATTCACTTATGTGTTTACTATTATCACTCTGTTTATATGCACAAATGGTGTAGTACATTTACATTTTCTCTCTTCCAGAACGTTAGCAATGGAAGCCTACTACTCAACAAATGAAGTGGCGGATATGATATTCTAGTGTGGTTTAGCAAATGGATTTAGCCTGTGAGCCCATGCTGTCTACACTGAAAAATATCAACAGTGCAGAGTGCCCTCTGATAAGCTATTCGGTGGACTTTTCCAGCATCTGAGGGACATGAGTGCCCTTGCATCTCGGAAGACTGCCAGTGGAAGGCCCTGCACAGTCCGTGCACTTGACATGGAGGAGCTTGTGCCATGTTTGGTAGAAGAAACTGCTGAGACGAGTGTGCGATGATTAGGAGCAGTAGAAGGCATACCTCACTCTCTTGTCTGGACGTAATTCTTGAACAATTGCTGATTTCATACCATCAACAGTGCGTTCAGGCCCTAAGGCCACAGGATCCTCACAGCAGATGACGGTTCTGTCAATGGCTGTCGTCCAAGTGTGCTGCAGATACACTGTTTACATACAACATTTTATTTACTAATGAGGCAGGGTTCACCCGAGGTGGTGTTCTGAATTTCCATAACCAGCAAGTACAAGCAGATGTAAACCCAAAGCAATTAAGCAAAGGGTATCAATACCAATCCTCGATCAACGTATGGGCAGGCATACTTGGCGACAGATTAATAGGGTCATACGTGCTACCACAAAGGTTAACTGGGGTGCATTATCTGAGTTTCTCATCAATGTATTGCCTATCTTGCTGAAGGCTGAGGCATTGCATCAATGAATAAAAATGTGATTCATGCATGATAGCACACCAGCAGACTTTCATCACAAAGTGTGCGAACATCTGACACAGTCATTTCACGACCTCTGGGTTGATTGGGGAAGGGGGGCAGCACATCTTGGCATACTCATTCCCCAGATCTAAATCCCCTAGACTTTTTATTACGGGGACACTTGATGGAATTGGTCTACGCTATGTCAATCAATGACGTGCGGACACTACAGGACTGCATCTTCAATATGTGCTGCCAGGCACAACAACATTCGCGTATACTTCAAAGAGTGTGTCAGTCCTTATACTGGACAACAGAGGGGTGTACTGTCATGCATGAATGCCAAATTGAACCATGTGTTTATCACAGGAAGTATGTATTTCTGGACTAAGTTTATTGGACGTATCTCAGAATATAGGCATTTCTGAACCCATGTTTACTCGATTTATTTCTCTTGTTTCCCGATGAGTACTACCAACTCTCAAAGCATTTGACACTTTTTTTTGGACATCCTGTATATTAACATAACTGACAATATAACACAGGAATTAGCTTAATTTTTCCAAAAACTCCCTGCCAAAAAGAAAAGAGTTATCCATGAGGAAAGTCCTCAACATAAACTTGAATACGTGAGGATTACTGCTACGATATTGTTAATTCCTGTCGTAACCTACTAAAAATGAGTGCAAAACAATACTGCGAGCTATTCTGCACAGGGGCAAGGAAGTGCAATCCAGATGTTCTAAGGAATAACCTCTTCCTGTTAACAACTAATACATTAAAGAAAATACAGAAGCCAATGTCAGAATTCCCAGACTCCTGAATGGAGGATGAAAAGAGGTTTATGAACTTACACCACATACTGCTTGAACTGCCTGTTTCTTTGGCAAAAATACCATTAATGAATGGAAAGATTTATCCCAGAATATAATGCCGTACAACAGAACCAAATGAAAATAAGTAAAGTAGACTAATTTTCATGTTGACTATAATTCACTGTAGATATTGTACTACTAGTAAAGATAGCAGCATTCCATAACAACTTAACATGTATAAGAACACACAGAAATTTGACCTGCTCAGACCCACTGTGTAATCAAAATTTCAGTTTTAGTTGATTTGTACATAAGAAACTATGTAAACTGAGTCTTACTGAGATTTAGCATCAATTTATTTTCTACAAGTCATGAACTGATTTCCTAAACTGAAGCATTTGATACATTATCTATGTAGCACACAACATTCTTTACTACCAAACTAGTGTCATTAGCAAACAGAAATATTTTAGAATCTACTGTAATATTAGATGGCATATCATTTACATATATAAGAAACAGCAGTGGTTACAGCACCAACCCCTGAGGCACCCCTCACTTAACTGTGCCCCAATTAGATGCCACCTCCCAGCTGTTCTCATTACTGCTGTCTGTTCTTAAAGTATGAGAGGAACCAATTATGCGCTACTCCTCTTATTCCGTAATCGTCCAACTTCTGCAGTAATATTCTGTATGACCCACATAAATGCCTCAGTTAAATAAAAGAAATTGCATAATGTTCACAACTTTTTGTTTAATCTGTCCAGTGCCTCACGAAGGAAAAAAAGTAGTGTTTTCAGCTTTTACGCCTCTTGTGAACCACATTTGAGAGCAAATTATATGAAATGAAATCAACAGTTACTCTTATAGCGGGTGATTCACAAAGATAAGCAAATCTTTTAATATGTCGTTCCAGAAGTACAACTAAAGAAGAAAGTTCATATAAACATAGGTCTGCAAATGAAACTTCTTGGCAGATTAAAACTGTGTGCCGGACCAAAACTTGAATTCAGGACCTTTGCCTTTCGTGGGCAAGTGCTCTACCATCTGAGCATCCAAGCACGACTCACGACTCATCCTCATAGCTTCAATTTTGCCAATACCTCATCCTCTACCTTCCAAACTTCACAGAAGCTCTTCTGCTACCCTGGCAGAACTAGCACTCCTGGAAGAAAGGATACTGTGAAGCACGGCTTAGCCACAGCCTGGGGTATGTTTCCAGAATGAGATTTTCACTCTGCAGCAGAGTACACACTGATCTACATCTACATATACATTTATACTCCGCAAGCCACCCAACGGTGTGTGGCAGAGGGCACTTTACGCGGCACTGTCATTACCTCCCTTTCCTGTTCCACTCGCGTATGGCTCGTGGGAAGAATGACTGCCGGAAAGCCTCCATGCACACTCAGATCTCTCTAATTTTACATTCGTGATCTCCTCGGGAGGTATAAGTAGGGGGAAGCAATATATTCGATACCTCATCCAGAAACGCACCCTCTCGAAACCCGGACAGCAAGCTACACCGCGATGCAGAGCGCCTCTCTTGTAGAGTCTGCCACTTGAGTTCACTAAACATCTCCGTAACGCTATCATGCTTACCAAATAACCCTGTGACGAAACGCACTGCTCTTCTTTGGATCTTCTCTATCTCCTCTGTCAACCCGACCTGGTACGGATCCCACACTGATGAGCAATACTCAAGTATAGGCCAAACGAGCATTTTGTAAGCCACCTCCTTTGTTGATGGACTACATTTTCTAAGGACTCTCCCAATGAATCTCAACCTGGCACCCGCCTTACCAACAATTAATTTTATATGATCATTCCACTTCAAATCGTCCCGTACACATACTCCCAGATATTTTACAGAAGTAACTGCAACCAGTGTTTGTTCTGCTATCATATAACCACACAATAAAGGATCCTTCTTTCTATGTATTCGCAATACATTACATTTGTCTATGTTAAGGGTCAATTGCCACTCCCTGCACCAAGTGCCTATCTGCTGCAGATCTTCCTGTATTTCGCTGCAATTTTCTAATGCTGCAACTTCTCTGTATAATATAGCATCATCCGCGAAAAGCCTCACGGAACTTCCAACACTATCTACTAGGTCATTTATGTATAATGTGAAAAGCAATGGTCCCATAACACTCCCCTGTGGTACGCCAGAGGTTACTTTAACGTCCATACACGTCTCTCCATTGAGAACAACATGCTGTGTTCTGTTTGCTGAAAACTCTTCAATCCAGCCACACAGCTGGTGTGATATTCCGTAGGCTCTTACTTTGTTTATCAGGCGACAGTGCAGAACTGTATCAAACACCTTCCAGAAGTCAAGGAAAATGGCATCTACCTGGGAACCTGTCTCTAGTATTTCCTCGCTCACATGAACAAATAAAGCGAGTTGGGTCTCACACGATTGCTGTTTCCGAAATCTATGTTGATTCCTACAGAGTAGATTCTGGGTTTCCAGAAATGACATGATACGCGAGAAAAAAACACGTTCTAAAATTCTACAACATATCGATGTCAGAGATATAGGTCTATAGTTTTGCGCATCTGCTCGACAATCCTTCTTGAAAACTGGGACTACCTGTGCTCTTTTCCAATCATTTGGCACCTTCCGTTCCTCTAGAGACTTGCGGTACACGGCTGTTAGAAGGTGAAGTTCTTTCGCGTACTCTGTGTAGAATCGAATTGGTATCCTGTCCGGTCCAGTGGACTTTCCTCTGTTGAGTGATTTCAGTTGCTTTTCTATTCCTTGGACACTTATTTCGATGTCAGCCTTTTTTTTGTTCGTGTGAGGATTTAGAGAAGGAACTGCAGTGCGGTCTTCCTCTGTGAAACAGCTTTGGAAAAAGGTGTTTAGTATTTCAGCTTTACGTGTGTCATCCTCTGTTTCAACTTCCTGGCAGATTAAAACCGTGTGCCGGACCAAGACTCGAACTCAGAACCTTTGCCTTTCGCGGGTAAGTGCTCTACCATCTAGAGCTACCCAAGCAAGACTCGCAACCCGTCCTTCGTGCTTTACTTTAACCTAATACAGTTTTGCGATGGCTTCATATTAGTGAAGTTGATAAATTTCAGGCAAAATCTATTATTAGCCATAACCCCATAACTAAACATTTGAGAGCCTATGTTTATATGAACTTTTTTCTTTAGTTTTACTTGTACAGCAACATATTAAAATGAAACTTCCTGGCAGATTAAAACTGTGTGCCCGACCGAGACTCGAACTTGTAGACCTTTGCCTTTCGCGAGTGCTAGTTCTGCAAGTTTCGCAGGAGAGCTTCTGTAAAGTTTGGAAGGTAGGAGACGAGATACTGGCAGAAGTAAAGCTGTGAGGACCGGGCATGAGTCGTGCTTTGGTAGCTCAGATGGTAGAGCACTTGCCCGCGTAAGGCAAAGGTCCCGAGTTCGAGTCTTGGTCGGGCACACAGTTTTAATCTGCCAGGAAGTTTCATATCAGCGCACACTTCACTGCAGAGTGAAAATCTCATTCTGGAAACATATTAAAATATTTGCATATCTTCGTGAATCACCCTGTACATACAGTCTTTTCAATACCTTTTGCAAACAGCGATGGCACAGAAATAGGTCTAATTTTGCCTATATTATCCCTTACTCCTTTTTTTATATGGTGATTTTATTGCTGAGTACTTTAATTATTTAGGAAACTAAACAATCCTAAAGCAAAAATTACAAATGTGGCCAAGTACTGAACCAACATATTCAGCACAGTGATTTAGTATCCTGCTGCATATTGCATGCTATCCATGACAGTTCTTAGTCTTCAGTGGTGTAATTATTGGCTCAATCTTCCCTTGGCATTATCACAGAGGTGTACTTCAGATACAAGTCTGGGAAAGTCATTTTCTAAGAGTTATCTATGATTCATTGCAATTTTTTTTTTAAATAAATTCACCTGCTATATTCAGAAAGCGATTGCTAATCACTAACTTATCTCTAATACTTCTTATATTGTGATGAAATGTGCCAATTCCTTTGTTCGAGGTGTGTCCTTAAGCAGGGATAGCTATCAGCTGGCTTCAACCTAAAAAAGGTGCAGCTCTAATACCAATTAGTACAGTAATTTTTTCATGAGTGATCCCCCCCCACTGTCACTTAGAAGCTTTTCCAAACTTCTCTTCTCATACCTACTGAGATTTAATCCATGCCTAGAGAAACTCCATCTATCAATAAACTTAACTGGCAACTCTGCAAATGTCAGCCATTCCCTCCATCATCAGTGCCCTCTCAAGCCTTTGTTAATACACTACTGGCCATTAAAATTGCTATACCACGAAGATGACGTGCTACCGATGCGAAATTTAACCAACAGGAAATGATAAGCTTTTCAGAGCATTCACACAAGGTTGGCACTGGTGGCGACACCTACAACGTACTGACATGAGCAAAGTTTGCAACTGATTTCTCATACACAAACAGCAGTTGACCGGCGTTGCCTGGTGAAACGTAGTTGTGATGCCTCCTGTAAGGAGGAGAAATGCGTACCATCACGTTTCAGGCTTTGATAAAGGTCAGATTGTAGCCTATCGTGATTTCGGTTTATCGTATCACGACATTGCTGCTTGCGTTGGTCAAGATCCAATGACTGTTAGCAGAATATGGTATTCGTGGGTTCAGGAGGGTAATACGGAACGCTGTGCTGGATCCCAACGGCCTCGTATCGCTAGCAGTCGAGATGACAGGCATCTTATCCGCATGGCTGTAACAGATCGTGCACCTATGTCTTGATCCCTGAATCAACAGATTGGAATGTTTGCAAGACAACCACCATCTGCACGAACAGTTCGACGATGTTTGCAGCAGCATGGACTATCAGGTCGGAGACAATGGCTGCGGTTACCCTTGACGCTGCATCACAGACAGGATTGACGCTGCATCACAGGCAGGATTGACGCTGCATCACAGGCAGGATTGACGCTGCATCACAGGCAGGAACGCCTGCGATGGAGTACTCAACGACGAACCTGGGAGCACGAATGACAAAACGTCACTTTTTTATAAGAATCCAGGTTCTGTTTACAGCATCATGATGGTCGCATCCGTGTTTGGCGATATCGCGGTGAATGCACATTGGAAGCGTGTATTCGTCATCGCCATACTGGCGTTATCACCCGGCGTGATGGAATGGGGTGCCATTGGTTACACGTCTCGGTCACTTCTTGTTCGCATTGACGGCACTTTGAACAGTGGACGTTACATTTCAGATGTGTTACGACCCGTGGCTCTACCCTTCATTCGATCCCTGTGAAACCCTACATTTCAGCAGGATAATGCACGACCGCATGTTCCATGTCCTGTACGGGCCTTTCTGGATACAGAAAATGTTTGACTGCTGCCCTGGCCAGCACATTCCCCAGATCTCTCTCCAATTGAAAACGTCTGGCCAATGGTGGCCAAGCAACTGGCTCATCACAATACGCCAGTCACTAGTCTTGATGAACTGTTGAATCGTGTTGAAGCTGTATGGGCAGCTGTACCTGTACACGGCATCCAAGCTCTGTTTGAGTCAATGCCCAGGCGTATCAAGGCCGTTATTACGGCCAGAGGTAATTGTTCTGGGTACTGATTTCTCAGGATCTATGCACCCAAATTGCGTGAAAATGTAATCACGTCAGTTCTAGTATAATATATTTGTCCAACGAATACCCGTTTATCGTCTGCATTTCTTCTTGGTGTAACAATTTTAATGGCCAGTAGGACAATATGCACATTTGTGTCACCAGTTTGAGTAGCTACCTTTTCTATGTCATAATCTATGTGACACTCTCTGTCCCTATAAACACTACTACTAGCTTCGCTCACAATCACTACCAGATGTTTTTTACACTGTGCATGAACCACATGCTCTGATGCAAGTGCAACGGAAGGTCTTCCAGCAAAATATTTAAATATTGCATTAAAAATTCAGTCATTATTCCATGGAAAATGAAATGTCTATTAAGCTATCTCCAATTATGCCAACCCATACATTAATGCTAAACTACTGTTGATGCCTCATTTCCAAAACTGCAAAAGGAGTCTCATCTGCGCATACACGAGTGTTGGGAAAATTCTGCACCACATCCCTGGTAAACTTTGCTCCCTCAGTGACTAGTATGGTAGACAGAAAGTGTTGACTGTAAGCACACACCCCCAGTACCCAGATAAAAAAAGCTTTTCTAGATTGAAAATCTGTTTCATTAAGAACTTGCACTCTCTGAAGATATTGATAAAGGAGCTGCCCTCAAAACATTTTTGAAACTGTCACATGACTTACACTCTGTTTCTTCTATTTCTCAGATAATGCTGCCATTATTGTTCTCAATATGATATAGTACTCGATCCTCTAAATCAGGTGATGTTTCAACACTATTTGGTCATTCACAATGAAATGATCTTTTCTCGAAAGAGACTGCCTCCACAATATGTTCATGTTTTCTTTGAAAAGTGTTATTGTTTGATACATTTATTTTAGGAAATCTTTCAGCATACAAATGTCTGGCTTCGGAAGCATTGCAATTTGCAAATCCATATATCAGACACATCTTAGCCAAAAATGTACAGCACACACTAGTCAATTAGAATATGGCTGAGCAGGCATCATGCCTGTGCCTAGAAGTCAGACACAATGTGTTGACCTCCAGATGAGGTCATTAACACACACTTGTTTGGTAGTACCCCTCTTGGAAATAGCTGTTTCGATTCTTGGTGGGAAAAGAACATTCAGTAAATACTAAATACTAGTCCAACAAGAACTGTAGAGTAATCTTCCACTACTGACTATGTTCTCAATTCTAAAAGGATTTGTTTATTTACTAGTACCATAACAGCTGACATAAACGTAAGATGGGTTTGACTTAACACTTCCCGAAACAACCAACATTTCAAATGAAAAAGATATGCTAGAACCAAGCTGAAAATTTGAAAGCAACATGACAGAAACAAAGCAAATGTGTAACAACAAAAAATAAGAAGAAGAAGATGAAGAAGAAGAAGAAGAAGAAAGAAGAAAAGAAAGGAAGGGGGGGGGGAAAAAAATCACCATTTGTATATCGGAACTTTTTTGCTTCTTTTTAAGTCCTCTATCCATTCTGCAGAAGTTTCCCACATGTTACTTAACACCCTGTAGATAAACATCAGTGGTACATATAGGCTGCTTGACAGTGAGGCTATCGGCATTGTATATAAATTGTAGTGGTCCCAGCCCTGACACAATCCCCCCCTCCCCTGGTCGCAACCCAGCACCAACTTATAGTCATTCTCATTATTGTGAGAATAACCAACTGTGAACTGCTACTGTTATTCCATGGATGTCCTGTGTCTGCAGTGATACTTTGTGATATACACAATCAACTACCACAGTCAAATCAAATAACACATCTAACTTGTTGTTTAATCCGGTTTCAGTTGTTGAACCATTTCCAATGCCAAATATGTTTAAAATTTTCTACATTCTCTCTCTCTCTCTCTCTCCCCCTTTATTATTATTATTATTATTATTATTATTATATAAATGGCTTGAAAGCGAGTACGTTAATCGTTCAGGATACTGAACATTCCTAAAGAAAAGATTATGAATTTGGCTAAATACCCTGTCACACACTTGACAATTCTTAGTTTTCAGTGATTTTACTATTTACACAATATCCCTATTTGTCAGTATCATGGGAGTGTTTATTAGATAGTCTACAAAAGGCATTTTCTTAGAGTTATACGATTCCCTATACAAACTTAAGTTTTTATTTAATTCACCTGCCTATTTCTGAAACAATGTTCATGAAGAGCCTATCCACTTCTACATATGCGTGGGTTTGGTAGCAGATAAAATATCCTACTTTTATTACCTTTAAGAAGAGTATAATTTTTATGAGGTATCAGTGTCACGAATTTTATTGCCCAATACTTGCCCTATACATTTCATTATGAAAATTAGTGCCCTGCTGTGTTTTTTCACCACGAGTCAATATCACCTGCAGTTGACGAGTGAGTGCTCCAAGAAATACTTTGAAGTTTCAGTCATGTACATTGATATAATGTACTTTGTCGACATCAGATTTTGTGTTGTTCCACTGATCGTTTCCATAGCATTCCAAAACAAGAGACACTACACACATCAGAAATATTACTAAGAGCAAGCTACATGATACAGTTACACATATGAAATATTTATACACTGGTTTGAGGAAAATAATGGCAAACTGTCTTCAAAGGGGCTCTGTCACAAAAAGAATGTGGGGTGTCCCACACTGCCCACTACGCACTGTATTAAGCACTGAACTCCAATCAGTTCACAGAATATGAATGATCTACTCTGCTGTTTGCAGTGCAACATGTATTAATGTGACACAATGATCATGCAAACAGTAAAATTTATCAAGTGCCCACACAAGGAAAGGAACTTCAGAAACTTTTGTAGGAACATGCCAGTCAACACTGGCCTGAGGATATTTGGATTTGCTGATGAGTGTAGCACAGTTATATTTTTTGGCATTCTACACAAGACCACTTGATTAAAGAAACAATATATTTATCATCACCCTCTAAAATAAACAATATTCTCTGACCCCCTCCCCAGTCAACCAGCAACAAGACAACACACACACACACACACACACACACACACACACACACACACACACACACCACTAACCTTCACTGGACTTGACACATCTGAAAATGTAAGCCAATCAATGATCTCTGGGTCAACACCAGACAATGTAGCACATCTTCTCATGGATTCAATAACTGTATTGAATTCTCTTCTGTTTTTTTCAAAGTCATCAATCTTATCCTGTTTTGGGGCACGCTGTTGCTGATGATCTGATGTAACCTGAACCTGCTGCTCTCGTTCATCCTGAAAAATAATATTTTGTCTTATGTTTCAGTATGAATTTAATAACCAAGAAGAGCAATAGATTTCCACCATAAATCCTTTCTTATTACTAAAGTACCTTCATACTCATCATTTGAAACATCTTCACATTTGTCAGTTGTGGTTTTCTTCATTCTCATCCCTTCTATTTTTTTTGCAATTATTATTCTAACTGTTTTTCATAATCATTTGAAACGTTTTCTAATAATCAAACAATGATAAATCAAGGATGGAACGTAACAACACTGAGTCGCAGATAGGTACAACGAAACGACTGTCACAAAGTGTGCTTCCGCAATCATAATATCGTTTATTAATAATTGTCATATCTAGCATTTTCAATTACTTTAATGTTCAATTCTGAAACACATTTTTATTCATCGTAGTTGTTTCCCATTTCTGAGAGCTGTTTCTAGACTAAGATATATCACTAATAACCATAACAACAATGTAGCAAAATTTTGGAGATTTGTAGTAAGTCCTATGGGACCAAACTTCTGAGGTTATCAATCCCTAGGCTTACACACTACTTCATCTAATTTAAGCTAACTTATGATAGGAAAACACACACACACACACACACACACACACAAACACACCCATGCCCAAGGGAGGACTCGAACCTCTAACAGGAGGAGCTGCGCGAACTGTGACAAGACATCTTAGACCGCGCGGCTACCCCGTGTAGCTGTAGCAAAATTAATCAACAGTATATCCAAATTACAATCAATGTCTGTGTAATTATAACCACAATCTGAAACATATGAAACATGGGCCTTAAATGCTGGATTCATCAATACTTTACTAATAATTTGAGAAAAGCAACACCATGTACCAATTCACAAACAGTGAAAGATGTTATTACCTGTTGTACATGAGAGAACTGGTACTCACTGTGCATTGTGCACTGATCATGTTTTTAAGATGTCTTGCAACATACACACAAACATAGCTCTTTTTGAATAAAGTTCCAGGAATGTGTTGAAAAAAAAATTTCTATTTCATGGTTTAATATTTTCATGGTGTATAACTTTGCTATTAGTAGCTCAGCTGAAATCACCCACATTGCCTCAAATGCTTAAGAATCACTATAGTCTACACTGAACTACGTCACACAACAAAAGGTCATATGTGACCAATTGGCACATTTGTATATGGACTGTCATGTCTGAAGAAATATTGTTATACAGTGCACTGAGCAGCAGCCTGCAGTAAATTGAGACAATAGAAATTGACACACTTGTAGCAGGATTCCACTTATGCAAATGCTCAGGGTGAAGCTGCACAGTCTGTTACTGACCTGCAAATGACACACACACACACACACACACACACACACACACACACACACACACACACACACTCACAAGTAATATACACATACACATCTATATAAATGTGTGTATAAACAAACATATTCATTGCCAGCTTTGCAGTCACTATACCAGTATAATAATCATCATGCCCAATGATTGCTTACATCTATTAGGCATGTTGGACATTTTGTGAAATTTCAACTCACACATGAGAATGAATACACAATCATGATTGTGTAAAATAAATGAATAGGAGACTAATTTGCAGTCTAATTGTGAAAATTTATTTCAAACAGGTTGCCTCTGTAGCAGGAATGCCATGAGTCCACGATTGTACTCGTGAACTCATGTACTTGCGTCCCTTTGTGAGTGATTCTCGTCCTAAGACACTCAAGTGACAAGTGGGCAGCAGTGGAAATTTGTCAAGTTGATGAGCACACAGAGATGGCAAATTTGGAGATGATGTCACAGGACTCGCTGCAGAGCTTAAAAGAAGTATATGGAGCACATTTCTGATATCTCTCTTTCTCTCTCTCTCTCTCTCTCTCTCTCTCTTTCTTTCTCTCTCTGAAGTTTCATAATATAGCAATTCATGTTGTTTCACATCACGTGCATAGTTCCATTATGGTACTATAAGTTCAACAGAGACAATAATAGCAGTTCAAGACATTAATTTTTTCTTCTGGAATAACAAACACCTCACTCTTAGATCCCCATTAGTATCTAAAGAAATTGTTTCATTATTGACTGCTAATGCCCCAAGTCATCTTTCAAACATTTCGCTTGACAGACAGAAAGGAACGATTATCCCCTCTCCCTTCCAAAATTACCCCACTCCTCCAACCAACGGATAAGCATGTCACAGAAAGCTTCAAATGTTATGAAAGAAAAGCATAAATAAATATGGTACTCGGCAGCAAAGAATACAAAAATATTCAGCAGAAAAAAAATAAATAAATAAATTTGACTTACAGGAAGCTTGAAATAACCTCCTTCCTTCAGGTGACTATCAATCCACCCAAAGAACTAATAAACAGCTACTACTACTTCAAGGTTACCCTCCATTCAGAGGCTGTTGCACACAGCAACTGTTATATTGACTTGTAAATAATAGATTTCAGCTATCAGTCGTCCTTTGGAATTTTTATTGGCAGATCTAGAATTCAGCTAGAAACTAGCCATTCTCAATGCACTATCATTTTTGATAAATGCATTGATGGCTAGTTTCTAGCTGAAATCTAGATCTGCCAATAAAAATTCCAAAGGACGACTGATAGCTGAAATCTATTATTTACAAGTTACTACTACTGCTACTACTTTGTGCTATGTCATCAGCTTCCCATGTCATTGTTTCATATTTGTAGCAATGCTACTGGTACAATATATTTTCATACAAGATCAGTTATCCAAACATCTTCATCCCAAACTGTTTCAGGTACCTAATACTCTACTGCATTTAAAAAATCCAGTTCTGTAACTATTAGAAGTGTGATGGGAATTCAGACATGAAGTCCCCCCCCCATCCAAAACAGAGTCATCAAGTTTCCTGCATTGCCATGCTTGTTCTGCTGTAGATGTGATTTTGATCCCTCTCATTCCTTACATACAGTTTCTCCATCAATTCTATATGGAACAATATTGGTATGGCAGTCAATTTAATCATGTGAATATTTCTAGCTATTGCAAGCTGTACTGTATTTTATACAGTTGTGGGTTAAGAACAATTCTTTGGTAAATTCTGCCTTAAGAAACCCTACATTAGAGAAAACAACTGTTTGATAGCAACACTGACCAATTCTGAATACCAGCAGCAAACATATTTTAACATATTTTAAATGACGGGATATATCTAACAAGTGTAAAAATGCAACACTGGAGGGACCAGGTAGGAATATCAACAATATTATCCAGGTAGGAATATCAACAATATTATGTAAAGGATGGATTGCTACTCACAGAAAAGATGGCATGCTAAGCTGCAGAAACTCACAATGAAAATATTTCACCCATTAAGATTATGGTCGAAGCCTTCATCAGAAGTAAGCACACATTCACACAAGTCAGCACAGCAATCACACCTCACACACATACAACTGATATCTCCAGCCAGAATGCAACAGTCATGTTGAACAAAAGCAGCAATCCAGAGTGGGGTGGGGTAAGGGAAAGGTTAGCAGGGTACGGGGGGAGGGGTGGGATGGGGGATGGAGAAGGGTGCTTTCTGGCAGAGCAAGGAGAAACTACATTGTGGCAAGACAAGGCTGCCAGGTGCAGTAATCAGGAGGCTGCGGGGAGGGAAGGGGGATGGCAATGGTGAGTGGGAAACGAGAGAGGGGCAGAGAATGGGAAAAAGACTTGTGGGTGCACTGGCAGAGAGTGGTGCACAATGAGGGTGAGGGGTTATGAACTAGGAGGTGATGTACAACAGAGGAGGTGGAAACTGTTGGGTGGAGGGTGTGGCAACAGTAAGTTACCATAGGTTGAGGCTGGAATCAATTAGGGAATGGAGAACATGTTGTAAGGGTAACTCCCATGCGCGCAGTTCACATAGCTGGTCGTGAAGGGGAGGATACAGATGGGCCGAGTTGTGAAGCAGCCATTCAAATTAGCATGTGCTGTTCAGCTGCATGTTGTGCCACGGGGCAGTATATTTTGTTCTCGGCCACACTTTGGTGAAGGCTTGTACATCCCGTGAACAGCTGGTTGGTAGTCATATCAATATTAAAAGTTGTGCAATGATTGCAGCACAGCTGGTATATAACTTGGCTGCTTTCACAGGTGACCTGGCTTCTGATGGGCTAGGGTAAACCTGTGACAGGACTGGTTTAGGAATTGCTGGGGGTGGGAGGGTGGATTTGGCAAGTCTTGCACCTGGGTCTTCACAGGGGTATGATCACTACGACAGGGTTTGGGACTGGGAATGGCATAAGGATGGATCAGGGGTAGGGTGGGCAACAGACCTCCACTCAGGGAGGGATGGGAAGGATCTTGGGTAGGATGTCCCTCTTCTCATGCCATGATGATAGGTAACCAAAGCCCTGACAAGGGAAGTGGTTCAGATGTTCCAGCCTGGGGTGATATTGGGTGATTAGGAAGGTGCTCCTTTGTAGCTGTTTCTTGTGGGTGGTGGGAGGATCAAGGGTGTGTGTGGATATGGAATTGGAATCTGTTTGCGGATTAGTCTGGGGGTAGTACCTGTCTATGAAGGTCTCTTTGAGAGCTTCAGCATACTGAAAAAGGGAGTTTTTATCACTCAAGATACACCATCCCCATGGAGCAAGGCTGTTTGGGAGCAATTTGTTGGTGTGGAAGTGTTGGCAGCTCTTCACTGTACATACTTTTGATGGTTGTTGATTTAAAATGGGCAGAGGTGTGGATGGAACCATCAGAGAGCAGGCAATCAGCATCCAGGAAGGCGGAACACTGGGTTAGGCGGGCCACTTGAAGAGGATGGGAGAGAAGGCGTTGAGGTTGTGAAGGAATGAGGAGAAGGTGCTTTGGTTCACGAGTCCATATCAAGAAGATGTCATCAATGAACCTGAACCACACCAGAGGTTTGGAGTTTTGGAAGGATAAGGTTTCCTCCAGATGGACCATAAACAGGTTGGCATAGGGGGTGCCACATTGGGTACCCATTGGTGTGCCTCAGATTTCTTTGCATACCTTCCCTGCAAAGGATAAGTAGTTGCAAGTTAGGATAAAGTTAGTAAGGTGTATGAAGAACGTGGTAGTGGATTTGGAGTCTGAAGGATGTTGGGAGAGGTAGTGCTCAATAGCTGTAAGACCATAGGCATATATGAGGAAGTGTTGTCATCAGTGATACAAAGGAATCCAGTTGAAAGGCTGAGATTGGTGGATAGTCAGTGAAGGAAGTGGTTGGTCTCTTTGACGTGGGAGGCTAGATTTCGGGCAACTGGTTGGAGGGATTGGTCAATGGTGGCTGTAATTTTTTCATTGGGGGCACAATAACCAGCTACCCTGGGGCACCCAGGACAGTTGAGTTTGTGCATTTTGGGGTGCATGTAGAAGGTGGGCATGCAGGGTGAGGAGGGAAATGGCTTCAGGGGAGAGGTTCTACAGGGTGTCCGAAAAGATTTTCCCTGATTACATAAATTGATAACTCAGGCTAGAAGTAAGATACAAATATGAAACTTGTGTCGAATTGTTTACAACTATCAAAGTTTTTTTTTTCTGTTTTAGGTTCGCAGTACGTAAGTAGTGGATGAGGTTCAGTGCCCAAGAAGCCATGTTAACCAATCAGGGGAAGGCACAGTGTATCCTGTGGTACCATGACACAGGATCACCAACCACATGGTACCATGATACACAATCACCAACCACAGTGCAGAGACACTTCCAAACAACATTTGGAAGGAATCCACCTGATGTCAAGAGCATTAAAGCCTGGTATGAGAAGTTCAAGAACACAGGATCGGTTGCTGACCTTCCGAGGTCTGGTCGACCAAGAACCTCAGCAGACAGGGTGGAAGCTGTAAGGCAGTCTTTTCTGCAAAGTCCGAAAAAATCGGTGCGCAGGGCCTCATGTAAATTACAGATGCCAGAAAGCTCTCTCCATGACATTTTACACAAACGTTTATTGTTTCGTGCGTACAAAGTGCAAATCATTCAGGCCTTGTTGCCCAATGACAGTACACGTCGATATGACTTTGCGGTCGAAATGCTATCAAATACTGAGGACGATGATGGTTATCTCAGAGGAATTGTCTTTTCCGATGAAGCGATGTTTTTCGTCAGTGGAGTAGTGATGTGTGGAAAAAACTTTGATAGTTTGTACACAATTAGACACCAGATTCATATTTGTATCTTAGTTCTAGCCTGAGTTATCAATTTATGTAATCAGGGAAAGACTTTTCAGACACCCTGTATATCTACATGTATAATCAGCAAACAACTGTGAAGTGAATGGTGAAAAGTAGGTCTGTTGTAAAAGTTATTAGTTTTTTTCCCATTCCTTTCGTGTATGGAGTGCAGGACGAATGATAGTCTAAACGACTCTGAGCCAGCTGCAATTAAAGTGATCTTGTTCTCACGATCTCTACGAGTGTGACATGTAGGGTGTTGTAGTATATTCCTATAGCCAGTTGGGTTGCGTTGTTTGGGGAAGGAGACCAGACAGCGAGGTCATCGGTCTCATCGATTAGGGAAGGATGGGGAAGGAAGTCGGCCGTGCCCTTTGAAAGGAACCATCCTGGCATTTGCCTGGAGCGATTTAGGGAAATCACGGAAAACCTAAATCAGGATGGCCAGACGCGGGATTGAACCGTCGTCCTCTCGAATGCGAGTCCAGAGTCTAACAACTGCGCCACCTCGCTCGGTCCTATAGCCAGCTCTCGGAAATTTGTAAATAGCCTGTCTCAGGATAGTTTACGTGTATCTTCAAGAGTCTGCCAGTTCATTTTCTTCAGCATCTCTGTGACACACTCCCATGGGTCAAGAAAGCTGTAACCATTTGTGCTGGCTTCCTTTCTATGTGTTCAATAGACCCTGCTAGTCCTATTTGCTAAGGGGCCACCACACTTGAGCAATATTCTAGAATGAGTCGGATGATTACTAGAGATGGATTATATGCACCATAAAAACCTTAAAATAAGCTTGCAAATGCTTTAAAATGCATAAAAAGTGTTGAAATATACAAGATCAAATAATAAAAAAACAAGGTAGTTACTGCATGCATTATATCTCAAAGTCAAACCAGAGCACATCAGTTACAAGAAAGAGCACCCGCCAAGCGAAAAATCGGTACATTTAGAACACTGATATCATTTTCTGAATACTTTCTGATAGAGATTAGGAAGGGAGCCTTTCTGGGATTATTTTCTAAAAATTTGCAAAATGGGGACACAGACCATGTTTCAATAATTGTTCCTTCTTTGCTATTGTTGTCGGTAACAAGCAGATGCGATGCGAGTGATTCGCAGCAAAACAATCGGTATGTACAGGTCCAACTTCAAGATATATCGCACGCAGAGGGTCATGCTCAAAAACTCTAATATTTTATTTAAAAAACAACATACAATCATGAATTTTTTGGACAGCATTAACTTTTAATTAATGCTTTAGGACCAAAGCATCATTTACAATTTATTTTACATTTTTCTACTATTATAAGCAAATGACCAAGTACTGTTCCAAATGTTCGGTAGTAAGATCGTGTCTTCGATCATTCAAAACATTTTTATAAGCAGAAAAGGACCATTCTGTATCAACTGAGGTAACTGGGCAGTATTTGCATTTGGATGCTATGTTGGCACTTATTGTTTCTGGTAAAAGTTCACCCGTCCTATTAATGAAACTATCAATTTAGCACAAGGGTTCAAAAGCTTGGGTTATTGTTTACAATGTTTTCAAACTTTATTTAAGTTTTCTTGGGAATACCTCTGAGAATGAGGAGTTCACTAAAATAATTTCATTCATTAACTGAATAGATTCATTCAACACCAAACCTTGAGTTCCAAGCTTTTTAATACTTGCAGGCATATGGGAAAAATGAGTGCTAATCACAGCAATGTCTTTCTTTAATACTGGAATCATTAAAAGTTTCCTTGCACTGGCAAACCTCTGCAGTATCAAAGTCATTTACTACCCCTCTAATGGCCTTGAAATGTTCATTGTAAAACAACACAGCTTCGACCCATGTACCCCAATGAGTTACCACTGGTTCTCTGTAGCTCTTGATGTGAGTAGGAGCCTTTAGAAACACCTTCTTTGAGGATGAAATCAGTTTATTTACATTCACAAATATGGAACGTACTTCTTCAGCAAAGAAGACTCTTCTTTTAAAGAACCAAAAATTAAATTTGCAATGTAATGGCCACAAGTGTCTGTAGTTCCGTCAACTGAAATCCAGATAATGCTGCCCTGGAGTTCATTGCGCATTTCTTCCAAAACATTTACGTAAACTAAGCAATGTTGATTCATCTGGTATATTTTGATTTAAGCAATAATTGCGCAGGAAGCCTCTAGGGATAGGGTTTGTAAGTTTGTGAAGAGGAATATTGCTTGCAATGAATGCTTCACATAGATCCATGTTAAACTGACTTTTTAGGTAACTTTTGAGGAAATCTCTGCTACTGCAACTTGCCACTGTCAGAAGTTGGTGTCGTGGTCCTTTCTTCTGCATTCCTGTGGTATGAAGACTTGTCTTGACATGCTGGTCTATTTGAAACTTTTCTTTTCTTTTCTTTTTTTCTCAATTTTGCACGAAACATTTTTCTCGGCAACTCGATAATATAAAACAATTCTGTCATACAAAAATGTTCCAGGATGACCAGTTATCCACGAAATAACATTTCATTTTTCAGGCGGCATGGCACATAACACATTACACAATACACGTAAACACATTCAACTGTTTACAAGTAAACAGAAAGCTAAACTGAAACAATGAACGTGCAACTAAAAGATTGCATATTTTAATTTAATTGTTGCCAACATGTACGATATGACAGCAGAGGGGATTAATGGGGCTGCTGGCGCAGGAGCATTGACTCTGTCTGCCTGTTCCTGCTTCTCTTCTATAATGATTTTGCTAGGCCGTGGCCCCTCGCTTAGCGATTGCACACAGTTCTAGGATGCAGTCAATCTGTGGGACATCAAAACTAGATCGAGCTGGAGACAGCCCATCTAAATTTTTAAAATATTGTAAACATAGAGCAAAAATATGCATTGTCACTAGTTTTTAGTTAAAATATGCAATAACCAGTGAAAAAGGAGACTAATATGCAAATGCATAAGCAACATGCAAATGCATATAATCCGGTCTCTGATGATTACATTTTCCCAGTATTCCACCAATAAACTCAAATCTGCCATGTGCTTCACCCACAAATAAGCCTATACGATCATTTCATTCCATTTCATATTCCTACAAAATATTGCATTCAGGTATTTGTACGAGCTGGCCAATTCCAACAGTGCTTCGCTGATATTATATTCATAGCAAACTCTGTTTCTTTTCATTTTGTGAAGTGCACAGTTTTACATTTCTGAACATTTAAAGCAAGTTACCAATCTCTGCACCATTTTGAAATCTTATCCAGATCTGACTGAATATTTATGCAGCTTCTATCACACAGTACTTGATTACAGATAACTGTATCATCAGCAAAAAGTATGAGGATGCTATTAATATTGCCTGCAAGGTCATTAATATGCAACATGGACTGCAATGGTCTCATCACACTTCCCTGGGGCCCAACTGAAGTTGTTCTACATCTGATGTTGACTCTCCATCCAAGATAACATGCTACCTAAAGATCCTCAATTCAGCCACAAATTTTGATTGATGCACCATATGATGGTACTTTTGACAACTTGGATGTGGTATTTAGTCAAATGATTTTGGAAATCAAGAAATACAGCATCTACCTTACTGCCTTGATTCAAAGGTTTCATTACGTCACGTGAGAAATGTGAGACCTGGGTCTTGCATGATCGTTGTTTTTTGGACCCATGCTGAGTGCCACAGAAGAAGTCATTCTGTCTGAGATACCCCATTATGTTTGAACTCAGAATATGTTCTAAGATATTGGGAAGTAGTTTTGTGGATCACTTCTACTAACCTCCTCGTACACAGGTGGAACCTACGCTTTCTTCAAACTGCTGGACACGGACCTAAGCTTTCTTCCAACTACTGGGCGTGGTTTTTTGTTCGAGAAATCTATGATACCTTACAGTTAGAAGAAAGGCTGACTCCATTGCAAATTCCGTATAGGATCTGACAGACATTCCATTGGGTCCTGGAGCTTTGTTCAATTTTAATGATTTCTGGCATTTCTCAACACCACTGACACTAACACTTATTTCACTCATCTTTCCAATGACACGATGATTGAATTGTGGCAATTCCCTTGGTTCTACTTTGTAAGGAACATCTGAAAACAAACAGAGTTAAGCTTTTTAGTTTTTGTTTTGCTATCCTCAGTTTCAGTTCCTGTTTTATTCGTATTGTCGTCATCAGCCTTTAAATAGGACCAGCATTTCTTCGGGTTCTGCAAAAGATCATTTGACAATATTCTGCTATGGCTGTCATTGAAGGCTTCACACATTGCTCACTTGACAGCCAAACACTTTTCATCCAGTATCTATAGTCATATGCTTTGTTTTACACCTGTTATGCAGTAGTCTCTGTTTCTTTGAAAGTTTCTTTACGATGACTGTATACCAAAAATGGTTCATTTCATTACGAACTGTTCTACAGGGTGCATATCTATCCACCTGCATGGTCAACTATTCTTTTAAACTTGAGCCATAGTTCCTCTACATGTTCCTGTCCGGTGCTGAAAGTTTCGATTTTCTCATTGAGATATGACACTACTTACTATCATATATACCTTTCTACTTCTTTTAGTTGCACTCAGTATTCTAGTAATCATTGTTGCCACAACTGTATCACTGTGACTGACACCAGTTTCAATGTGGATTTCCTCAAAGAGGGCATGTCTATTTGCTGACATTAGATTCAATGTATTTCCATCATGAGTGGGATTTCTAACCATTTGTTCTAGGTAGTTTTCAGAGAAGGCATTTAGTGAAGTTTCACAGGATGTCTCATCACGCCCACTCTAGTAAAACTGTAATTTTCCCAGTTGATTGTTGGATGACTAAAGTCTCGACTGATGATTACAGTATGATTGGGGAACTTACATACAAGAAAACTGAGGTTTTCTCTAAAGTTCTCTATTACATCAGAAGACAAGTCTGGTGGGCGACAGAAGGACCTAATTACCATTTCATGCGCACTCCTGGTACTGAGGTTTGCCCATAAAATCTCACACACAGCTTCAATTTCTATATCAGTGGCTCTGAGTTTCTTATCTACTGTGACAAGTACACCACCTCCATTTTCCTTCAGCCTATTCTTTCAATATACACCTAAACTTTTCCCAAAAATCCTACTGCTATTAATTTCAGGTTTCAAAGTTTTCTGAACCTTTCTGGGTCACTTACAGCAGCAGTTATCTGGACTGGATAGAAAGTCTCCTAAGCTAAGAAACCCTAGTGTGCGCCCCACACACTGTCAGCTACTTGGGTAGTAGCCTCCACTGCGTAGAGCACATCTGACCCATTTAGGGGGACCCTACAGTTCTCAAACCTATGGCGCAAGTCCAGGATGTTGCAACCCAGCTTGTGACACAACATTCAAAGTATCTGGTTCAGTCCTTCCACTTGACTAGAACAAGGGGGCCATGGGGCCACAATCAGCTCCGGGGACAATGCTGCAAATTGTGAGCTTCGCTGAAACTCTGTGTGCACAGATGGTCTTCTCATCTTTCTCTGCCAGTCATTTGGGAACCCAGATGACAGGCATCATTTGTTCAAACGTTAATCACAATTTGCAGTTGGTTCAACCTGTTCCCTCAATGGCTGCCGGAACAGAATCTTCAGCATGTTGATTGGGGCACCCAGGTACACACACAGTGCACCTGGTGCTCTTTCCTGCCCCTTGCTGCTATTTCCCTAAGGGGTACAATTTGTCGTCGTATGTTTCAAATGCCAATGGTTAATGGACCCCACCCTTTCATGTTTGCCTCCCCTTGATGCAGGACAAAACAAGTTTTGCCAAAACAGAAGAAATGAATACCACTGACTCCGTTTCGGTTCAATGAAAGACAGCACCTTGAACTTGTTGGTTAGGGGGTCAGTATAACACCCCAGGTCTTCCCTGCCCCCCACCCCATCTACACTGTACACAACACCTAGATTAACCACTGACATGCCCCTCGCAGTAATGTGGATGAATAATGACAGATCCAGCATATCCTGCAGAGGAGACAGGATCCAGAGGAGAGAACAGTACTTGTGGTATCTTTGGTAATGGTACCATATGAACATGACTCTAGGAAGCTCTTCCAACACCCCAATTTGCAGCAGTTTCCAAATGTTTCATAGTCCTCAGGGCAATTTCCAGCTGTTAATGAACATCAACCAACACATCCTCTGTTTGAGAACAGCATTCACAGTTGGGCTGCGTTTTGGCTGGTTCATTGAATTACAGCGCAGTGAACAAATAACTTTAAATTAAGCCTGCAGACTATCTTTTAACCTGCTTAGCTAAAAAATTATTAATTCCCTTTAAGAACTGAAACAAATACGAAAAACAAGATTTCTATTAAAACAGGAAAACCTGTGGCAAAAATTACTAGTTTCCTATAACTTTTTGAGGTTAATTTTGTTGTTAACAAATTTCAAAACAGAGTTAATTTATGATAAATGAAGAAAACAAGATGTAAACAGTATGTTAGTTACAATATCAGCTACAGTAACTAACGCACTTCTGGGAAGCCAAAGGCTTTAAGCAGGGACTGGAGGTTATGTTGGACTTATGGGATGGGATCACTCTGGCAGAATTTATAGGTGGAGACAATGCCACACCCCCACTCACCCCCAATCCTCCCACCACCCCCAAGAGCCAACTACAAAAGAGCACCCCCCCCCCCCCCCAATCGTCAAATAACATTCAGGATTTGAACAACTGAATCACATCCTTCATCAGGGCTTTAATTATCTATCATAATGCCCTTTAAGGAGGGACGTCTGACCCAAGGTCCTTCACCAGTCCTCCTAAAGAAGTATTCCTTCTCCCACCTAACCTTCACAACATCGTAGTCTGTTTCTACGTCACTCCCAATCCCAACTGCCTGTCACAAGGATCATATCCCTGTGGACAACCCAGGTTCAAGACCTGACCACCAATCTCCCCCCCCCCCCCCCCCCCCCCAGCACTTCTTACTCCAGTCTTGTCACAGGCTTATCCTACCCCATCAGACAATGAGCCACCTGGGAAAGCAGCCCTGTCATAGACCAGCTCTGCTACAATCACTGCACAACTTTTTATTTTGGTGTGACTACCTACTGGCTGTCCCTGGGATGAACAGCCACTGTCAAGCTATAGCCAAGAGCAAAGTGGATCACCCTGTGCCACAACATTCAGCTGAACACAACATACTTTATTTGAATCACTGCTTCATAAGCTGGGCCATGTGGATCCCCCCGTCAACCACCAGCTTTTATGCTTCCACCATACACTCCACTCCCGAAATTATCCTGGCCTCAAACTATAGTAACCTACTGTTTCCACATCCTCCACCCAACAGTTTCTGTCCCCTTTGTCCTACAGCCACCCCTCCCACACAATTAAAATCCCAAATACTCAGTGTGTGCCACTATCTGCCCACACACCCACCAGTCTTTTTTCCCTTCTCTCCCTCTCGCCTTTTCCATCCCCACCCCCCCTGCCACATTATGCCCGGCAGCCTTGCCTTGCATCCTGCATGCTCTGCCCGCTGCCGGACAGTGACCCCCCCCCCCCTCCCCCCAACGGTACTATGCAAACCTTCCACCTACCCCTTCCAATTGCTGCTATTGTTCAACATGACTTTGCATTCTGGCTGGAAATAGCGGTCATTAGTGCATGATGTGTGCTTGCTTGTGTGAATGCGTGTGTTTTCTTTTCTGACTGCGGCATTGGTTGAAACCTAAATGTGTAACAGTCTTTTCGTTGTGATTGTCTCCAATTCAACGTGTCATCTTTATGGTGAATAACAATCTATCCTTTTCAAAACATTGTTAATTTCAAACTGATATAAGTCATTGGAAATTATGTTACCACGAAATGAAGCAATGAGGAAATGCAAGTAGGAGGGAGTGATGTAGGTAAGTAATGAACATCCATTACCATAGCTCTGACATCAAAATTCATCTACATCTACATGGATACTCTGCAAATCACATTTAAGTGCCTGGCAGAGGGTTCATCGAACCACCTTCACAATTCTCTATTATTCGAATCTCATCTAGCGCGCAGAAAGAATGAACACCTATATATTTCCGTACGAGCTCTGATTTCCAGGTGATCATTCCTCTCTATGTAGGTCAGTGTCAAAAAAATATTTTCGTATTTGGAGGAGGAAGTTGGTGATTGGAGTTTCGTGAGATTTCATCGCAATGAAAACGCCTTTCTTTTAATGATGTCCAGCCCAAATCCTGTATCATTTCTGTGACACTCTCTCCCATATTTCGCGATAATAGAAAACATGCTGCCTTTCTTTGGACTTTTTTGATGTACTCCATCAGTCCTATCTGGTAAGGATCCCACACCGTGCAGCACTATTCTAAAAGCGGACGGACAAGTGTAGTGTAGGCAGTCTCCTTAGTAGACCTGTTACATTTTCTAAGTGTCCTGTCAATAAAACGCAGTCTTTGGCTAGCCTTCCCCACAACATTTTCTATGTGTTCCTTCCAATCTAAGTTGTTCGTAATTGTAATACCTAAGTATTTAGTTGAATTTATGGCTTTTAGATTAGACTGGTTTATTGTGTAACCGAAGTTTAGAGTTCCTTTTAGCACTCATGTGGATGACCTCACACTTTTCGTTATTTAGGGTCAACTGCCACTTTTCGCACCATTCAAATATCTTTCCTAAATCGTTTTGCAGTTTGTTTTGATCTTCTGATGACTTTATTAGTCGATAAACGACAGCATCATCAGCAAACAACCGAAGGCGGCTGCTCAGATTGTCTCCAAAATCATTAATATAGATAAGGAACAGCAAAGGGCCTATAACACTGCCTTGGGGAACGCCAGAAATAACTTCTGTTTTACTCAATGATTTTCCGTCAATCACTATGACCTGTGACCTCTCTGACAGGAAATCACAAATCCAGTCACATAACTGAGATGATATTCAAGCAGGCAATTTCACTACGAGAAGCTTATGTGGTACAGTGTCAAAAGCCTTCTGGAAACCCAGAAATATGGAATCGATCTGAAATCTCTTGTCAATGGCACTCACCACTTCACTTCATGTGAATAAAGAGCTAGTTGTGTTTCACAGGAACGATGTTTTCTAAGCCCATGTTGACTGTGTGTCAATAAATTCGTTTCTTCGCGGTAATTCATATTGTTTGAGCACAATATATGTTCTAAAACCCTACTGCATATTGACGTTAAAAGTATGGGCCTGTAATTTAGTGGATTACTCCTACTACCTTTCTTGAATACTGGTATGACCTGTGCAACTTTCATCTTTGGGTATGGATCTTTCGTCGAGCAAATGGTTGTATATGATTGTTAAGTATGGAGATAATGCATCAGCATACTCAGAAAGTAACCTAATTGGTATACAGTCTGGACCAGAAGACTTGCTTTTATTAAGTGATTTAAATTGCTTCACTACTCCGAGGATATTTACTTCTACGCTACTCATGTTGGCAGCTGTTCTTGATTTGAATTCTGGAATATTTACTTCGTCTTATTTTGTGGAGGCGTTTCGAAAGGCTATGTTCAGTAACTCTGCTTTGGCAGCAATGTCGTCGATAGTATCTCCATTGCTACTGAGCGGAGAAGGCATTGATTGTTTCTTGCCGCTAACATACTTCACATACGACCAGAATCTCTTTAGATTTTATGCCAGGTTTTAAGACAAAGTTTCATTGTGGAAATTGTTATAGGCATCTCGCATTGAAGTTCGTGCTAAATTTCGAGCTTCTGTAAAAGATCGCCAATCTTGGGGATTTTGTGTCTGTTTAAATTTGGCAGGTTTGTTTCGCTGTTTCTGCAACAGTGTTCTAACCCGTTTTGGGTACCAAGGAGGATCAGCTCCGTCATTTGTTAATTTATTTGGTATAAATCTCTCAATTGCTGCCTATACTATTTCTTTCAATTTAAGCCACATCTAGTCTACACTTATATTATTAATTTGGAATGAGTGAAGATTGTCTTTCAGGAAGGCGTCAAGCAAATTTTTATCTGCTTTTTTTGAATAGGTATATTTTTCGCTTATTTTTCGAGGATTTGGGGATTACAATATTCACACTCGCTATTACAACACTGTGTTCACTAATCCCTGAATCGGTTTTGATGCTCGTTGTTAACTCAGGATTATTTGTTGCTAAGAGGTCAAGTGTGTTTTCACAACCGTTTACTATTCGTGTGGGTTCATGGACTAACTGCTCGAAATAATTTTCAGAGAATGCGTTTAGCACAATTTCAGATGATATTTTATGCGTACCTCCGGAATTAAACATTTATTTTCGCCAACATATCCAGCATAAATTAAAGTCACCACCAACTATTATCGTATGAGTTGGGTACGAGTTTGAAATCAGGCTCAAGTTTTCTTTGAATCTTTCAGCAACTATATCATCTGAATTGGGAAGTCAGTAAAAGGATCAAATTATTATTTTATTCTGGTTGCCAACAATGACCTCTGCTGATACTGACTCACAGGAAGTATCTACTTCAATTTCGCAACGAGTTAAACTACTTCCGACAGCAACAAACATGCCACCGCCAACCATGTTTAGCCTTTCCTTTTGGAACACCGTTAGGATCATTGCAAAAATTTTGGCTGAGCTTATATCCGGCTTTAGCCAGCTTTCAGTGCCTATAACGATTTAAGCATCAGTGCTTTCTATTAGCGCTTGGAGCTCTGGTACTTTCCCAACACAGCTACGACAATTTACAACTGTTATACCAATGGTACCTGTATCTACGTTTTTCCTGTGTTCAGCCTGTACCCTTTGTGACTGAAGCCCTTCTTGTGTTTTCCCGAGACCCTCTAACCTAAAAAGCCACCCAGTCC
Organism: Schistocerca piceifrons; assembly: GCF_021461385.2. Taxonomy (NCBI): domain Eukaryota; kingdom Metazoa; phylum Arthropoda; class Insecta; order Orthoptera; family Acrididae; genus Schistocerca; species Schistocerca piceifrons. The sequence continues at coordinate 525,071,978 of NC_060141.1, forward strand.
ATGCCACACAGCCCCTGCTACCAATGTAGCCACCTCCTGCATGTAGTGGACATCTGACCTATTCAGCGAAACCCGAAACCCAGCCACCCTTTGGTGCAAGTCGAGGCATCTGCAGCCTACACGTTCGCAGAACCGTCTGAGCCTGCTGGTTCAGACCCTCCACTCGACTCTGTACCAGACATCCACAATCGGTCCTGTCGACTATGCTGCAAATGGTCAGCTCTGCTTTCATCTTGCAAGCAAGACTGGCAGCCTTTACCACTTCTGTTAGCCACTCAAAACCAGAGAGAATCTCTTCTGATCCAAAGTGACACACATCATTGGTACCGACGTGAGCCACCACCCGCAGTTGTCTGCAGGCTTGGTTGGCCACCGGTGAGGACCAATCGGAGAACTCTGACGTGCTGGATGTCCATTGGATCCCCATGGCCGGCCCACAACAGTGGTGCCCATCCACTGCAACCTCAAGCAGTGTAACCGAAGCCATCACAGCCTGAAGCTGAGAGCGAAGTGTCACCAGCTCGGCTTGCATCCGCACACAACAATTGCAGTCCCTGTCCATACTAAAGGCCGTGGAAAACTAAACTATGCAGATAACGGATTATCGGCACGTGCTGTGCAACTCTACTGTAGACCCTGACGAAAACGCACGAACTGTGTCTAGTAATACGCAGATATTCAAAAACCTATCCACCGAAGCACTCAGGTGAAACTAAATAATTTGCCCTTGACTAGGAACTTTTAATATGTCACAAAATCGATTTACTTTCCGACGCAAACAAAAACGTGACAACTGTGGCTATTAGACATTAAATTTACATGCAGAAACAAAAGAAACTGAACTATTAAAGCACACAGATGGCAAATGGCATTAGGAAAGGATGTCCTGCAGAAGAGGCACTTTGTTAAGAATGACAAGTATCAATTGTGGAAGTCTAAATTTCATTATAGTATGTTCATTATTCGTTATTGTGTATTCATTATAGTCAATAAATTATCTTAATGTCAATTAAACTGCCCAAAATATACCTTTTGTTGTGTAGTTACAGGACAGTTCTGATGCTGTATTAAAGAAAGAGCATGTAGCCCCTCTATTTGAGCTAGTCGTAACCTAGATTCTTCAAGTGACTCTAGCAGATTTATTTCTGCCTGGAATTGCAAATGCAAAGCTTCTGGTGGCATCTGGAACAATGCGTTGGACTGAGATTAGTATTACGAATAAATGCTTGTATAAAGAACATGTAGCAGATCTTACACTGGAACAGATTGGCTGGGGGGAAAATGGATTTGAAACCTTGTGTTTCTCATGTAAGTTTAATGAATACAGATGAATGTCGTCTTCATAAATTTTAGAAACCGCGACGTATGATCTGAATTTCTTTTTTTTTAATTAATAAATGCTCTATGCAGGGGTTCTCCCAATGTTGGTTTCCCTCAATGTCAAATACTGTTTCAGAGATGGACAGTAAGCAACATTTTCTGTTATTCATAATAGTCCAGAAACTGCAAAAACAGCATGTTGATGTGATAACATAGAAATACTGTTTAACAAAAGTTGCCACATGAAATTTAATGAAGCTAGCAATTTTGCCCCTGGACATTAACCCATTTATGCATACAAAAAATGTGCAAGTTAGCTACATTTATGTAGTTTTAGCAGTGAAACACTTCTGTAAAAGAGCCACGTTCTTTGTGTGTACAAACTGCATTTGTTTGGTATGTGGTAAAGTGCACTAGGTCACAAACTCGTAAAATGAAAGTATGTTTGGGCCGCTAAAATGTTTCTCTTAGTTAGTGAAACAGTTTAATGTTATAATATTACAATTTTAATTCCACTGTGATCAAAAGTATGCAATACTGAGTGTTCATACATGTATGTGTCCATGTATAGTGCTTTCTTTCCTATGCTATATATGAATAATACATTGGTTTTCCCATATAGACATGGAGAATTGCTTAATTTCATTACATATTTGTAGGTTTTCATGATCATTAACTCAATGAAGACAAACTCTTCCACAATAATATCTTAGACACGACTGACACATATAGCTGAAATTGTATACATCTCAAGTGACAATTTTGAAGAAATTAATGAAATTATATTCCTGCACACCACACTTCCTCACTTCTCAATGATGTCTTTAGAGGATGCGACAGACAGAAAATAGAATTCTTCTAGACAGTCTTCTATGCTGTTTCCCCAATAACTGCCCAGAATGAAGTGAGGAAAATAAAAGCTACGGGAAGAGAACACACATATTTCCACTGCTCTATTATGATGTTGATATAAATAAATACTAGTAAAAGCAATTTTGTGCTTTTTTTACTCATGTCACTGTGATGAAAAAATCAAATAATACATTTGTAGAAAGCAATTTTGTGCTTGACCAGAATGAAATATTTACTCTGCAGCGAAGTGTGCACTGACATGAAACTTCCTGGCTGATTAAAACTGTGTGCCGGACCAAGACTCGAACTCGGGACCTTTGCCTTTCGCGGGCAAGTGCTCATGCAGGAGAGCTTCTGTGAAGTTTGGAAGGTAGGACACGAGGTACTGGTGGAATTGAAGTGGTAAGGACGGAGCGTGAGTCGTGCTTGAGTAGCTCAGTTGGTAGAGCAAATGCCTGCGAAAGGCAAAAGTCCAAAGTTCTAGTCTCAGTCCAGCACAAAACTTTAATCTGCCAGGAAGTTTCAATCTTGCACTTCTTTACTAATGTCACTGCGATGAAAAAAATCAAATAATATATATGTACATCTGGGCCAAAATTCATGTAACAGCCTCCTCTATTAAATGTCCAATACTTACTAAATTACTGTCTCTTAGTCCTAAGAAATTGCTCTTATAATATTCTATAATGTAGAAATTTACACATTAAGAATATCCATTCCACTATCACATGAACAACATCAGATGAAACAAGTAAAGCAAGGTACACTATTACACATGTCAATATCTGTAATACAAATACCAGAAGAGTGTTTCTAAATGAGAGCAAGAAATTACCATTTTTCCTGATTCCAATACTTTGTGAAATTTGTGTCTGTTGCGGCTCCAATTTGCAGAACTGCCAGAATGAGAAGACCCTGTCTTCTTGGTTTCAGTTTCAAGTGGAGTTCCAGTGCACTGTATGGATGACTTTTCTGCATGACCTCCATCAGAGATGTCTATGCTCGACATTGTCTCCTTAGAGTTGTTGCTGTTTTTTGCACTATGATCTGATTTTGTCTCTGTTATGTTTTTCTTGTAATGTGTTTCACTTTCATTATTCTTTGTCCTATTATTTGTTTCAGAGGGAAATGAAGTTTGAGGAGATGACAAATGTACTGATGCTTCTATCCAATCTGCCTTGCTTGTTGGCAGTGAATTCTCCCTTTCCTTCACACCAGATAAATACGGCTCTTTGGAATTAGAAGGGATAGAAACTGTTTCATTTTCTGAACTCCTACGCTTTCTAACAAGATGCACATCTGGTAATGATAAACTTTCACTGTTATTTCTAAGGCTACATGTCAGTGAGTGTTCTTTATCACTACCTACTATTGATGATTTGGCTGAGGATTCACGTGTCTTACCCTGGTTTCTAGAGTGCTGTGTAATATTGGTTTTATTTACTGTACTGAGGTGTAAAGATCCAATTCCTTTTTGCTCTGGCTCTTCATTTTCAATCCAACCAGCTTCTTCAGAAAAGACATAGCTTTTATCTGATCCACTTGTCTTTCTATTACCTGATCTTCCTTCTGCATTAGATAAGGAATTCTCCTTTGAACTACATAGTTGTACTGCCTGCACTTTTTTCTTATTTTCTGTGGCAGGGGCAACAGTATTTGTATGTACAATTGCATTCTCTTCCACCCAGAAGCCTGAAGTACACACTTCTTTGTTTTGATCTAGAGTACTCTTATTGTTCCCTTCAATACCACTTTTATCACCTGCCAATGTCCGATCTGTACAAATGTTTGCAGTTTTTGTTTCAACTTTGGCATCCAAGACTTTAAGGGCTAAAAGTTTTTGCCTAACAGCTGTCATGACATTGTACGGACATGGTTTGACAGGCTCTAGTTCAAGCCAATCTGTTGGTTCACCAGTATTCAATTTGCTTCCACTAAGATCTTCTTTGAACCAGGTCTCTTTCTTTGTGCTGTTATGATGTTGTTCTTCCTAAAACAAATAACAATCATTAAAAACACAGGAAAACTGTTAATGTGTTCTGGTGGTTACTCACATTACATAAAGTAATACAAGTAAGATAGTTTATACTATGTTAAGGCCAACATAAATACTTGTAATTTGTTAACAGAGGTGTCTTTCTTGGTGGTATGAAGCAAGATTTGCTAGTAATTTGAGTATAAGAATACAGCCAGGATTTAAGCTTCTTGCCTCCTATTCTTCTTTTTTACTCCAGTAATCTGACTTACAGTTGTGGTAATTTTATGTGCAACTGATTAACCTGGTATGAGACTTGCTTGGAAAATAACAACAGAACAGAAAAAAATAGTTAAAGTTTCACTTGCAAAATAAGTGACATTATACTCCCTATAATTTGTCTGGCATGTCACAATTCACCCATTTCACAAAGAGACACCCATTTCATACTGAGATCACTATTTGCAACACACTGAGATGGACAATTAAATTTGAGTTTTTCACAATGCAACTGAGAATTTTGAAATGACTTACACAAATGCAACTGGGTAGCATCCTTGACAACTGCTGATATCTTGAGAGGCAAAAGGTACAAATGAAACAAGAGATCACAGTGCATGCAAATTTAAACAATCAGTGGGTGGTGTTTTGTCAACCAGGAAACCAAAAGATGGTACATGCAGAAAGACCACACACACCGTATACAGTAGTACCACCAAATAACCAAAGATAAAAGACTTTATCAGTACTGAAATATTAACAAAAATATGACAGCAAGCATTGATAACTCTGCCCTTCTGTTGACTGATTACAACATTTTTGTATTGCAGTAGGAATGTGATAACAGCATGAGGTGTCACTGACCCTTTTTTAAGAAAGATGATGATGAGATGTTGGTGAGGGCAAACATTCATCTGACATCCACTATAAATCCACACTGGAAATAAGAAAACACGACTCTTGTCTTAAGAAGCCAACAAAGCTGCTGGTTCACCGTCTGTCTGACCAATTTAGACAGAATATCCATGTCAGTGAGGGCATCTTCAACTGTCCATCTCATACATATTTCTACCCAGACTCAAGACTGTGACAGTCATGATTTACCTCCATTGGGTTGGGTACTGTCCCCTCACACCAGATGTGATTAAAGTCAGTAAAAGTTTGGTGTCAATAATCCACAGATAGATGATTTAGCATCTGACTGTAGATTATATCAGATCATTGTGATGTGTAATGGCCAAGGGCAAGAGTGCTATTTATTGAAAAGGGCATTATATGAAGAGGCATGTGTTTTTCACAAAGCGTGAAATCACAAAATTTTTACAAATTCTGCTCTGAATGCGAAACCATTTACCTTTACGCAAAATCGCACAATAATCGACAGAACTGCATGGAATCACATCATTTGAAGTTAATGGTGGTAACTCAATTCGAGTTATGACAATAAAATCCAAATATCAAAGACAATCGATTCTTCACCACTTCATTGTATATCAGTACCTTATATTGTATCAAGTCCTGCTAACTTCATTTCCTGTGCAAGGCAGAAAGACATTCAACAATGTCCAGTGCATTTTTTGATCTGGCCTTGCATTGTGTGTTTGAAACTGTTGCTCATCCCATCAGTGCATTCAGTTTATGTTTTTTAAATTTTTTGTGCTGCAGTTTATCACTATAGTGGTGACAGTTTTTGCTCAAGAAAAATAATTTCCACCAGAAGGATTTTACGTGTTTGACAAAATTAGAAAGATACTTAGGTGCAAATACTGCAATGTGTGAATTGAGTGACACAGAAAGGACACATGCCTAGAACATATTAATAACAGTTTTTCCCATAAGAAGAACAAGAAGGTGGCAGTAACGATTAACGAGGTCAGATTTCAAAAGACAAGTTATTCTCGCAGACGTCAGTGTAATGGCAAAACGAGTGAAAACCGAAAAGGAAAAATTCATTTTATCAACAACTGCAGCTTTCATTGTAGCTAACATTCCATTGGAAAAAGCTGATCACCTAAAGCTGAGAGAATGGATGAACAGGTATATATCAGGTTTGTGCAATAGGACATTGCACATTGCACATTTTTGAGTTTAACTTATATCGGTGCTGGTTTCATTGCTGGGCTTCAGATCAGCAATCTTCCTTATGTTATTAAAAATAGAAGGACATGGTTTTATGTAAGGAAATATTTCAGGGAAGGAAAATAATTCCTTCATGCTTGCTTAGAACCCACCATCTCACCTCAAAATGTTTCTTACTTTTATGACAAGAATGAAGCAGACACCTTGTGAATCAGCAATATTTAGACTTTCTGTTCTACAAACTGTCACACGGCAGTAATTTTAAAATGTAGAAATAGAGTGACATTCTCAACCTAACGAAACTGTCACGCATAAGGATTTTATAATGTTTACAGCATGAAATTTTGGGATGATGTACCAAAGCTGGCAACCCTCTATTTACGTGTGCACGAGTCGGCCACGATGGTGCGTGATTGCCGCATGGTTCCTATGTAGGCAATCAGAAGCCCCAACATTGAAGCAAAACCCATATTTTTTCATGATATCACTTACTTTATTTACGTGGGGACTGGAATAAAATTGAATATGCTTTCTGTACACTGTATGTTAATTATCATTATAATATGAAGCATGGCAAAATATGAGAACTAGTGAACTGAAATCATTGAACACAAAAGCAATCGCAGACGCAATGTGTGCGGCACAAATGACAACTGAACATAGGCAGTTGCATTTCAGACAGATTTCAGTGCCCCGTGGAAAATTAGTAGCCATGTGGTTATGCTCTTTTTTCAGTTCAATGATATTTAGGCTTATGCTGGGTACATTATTCATTTCAAAGACATGGAAATTAATAATTTAATTCCTTAAATGGTGTTAAATAGCACTCTAATATCATGTCTATTGACATTTTTAAGGTGCTGGAAACTTGGTTTCAGCTGGAAGACTGTGGGTAGGTTCTGTGCCTCGAATCATCATAGAGGAGAAGGAAAGATCAAAAGAAGCTGTTAAAGATGAGAGAGTTTCAGTTTATTGTGATGAAATGATGGCCAGAAAAAAGCAGTGTGTGTTTGTGGTTCTGATAAACGTACTTAGTTGTGGTGATGGAACAGTTCAGAAATTGTTTTCTGGGCGAGTGAAAGATATTGAAAATTCAAATTCTACAGAAAGTTCACAAGCAATTATAAGTGTAATTCAGAAACTTTAAATTCAGTACTGAAACATAGTTTCTATAACTTCACATTCAGTCTGTTATACAATTCCAGACGCAATTCCAGATTTAATTCCAAAAGTGTTAGTATGAACACAGTGCTAGGTTCATAAATTAAATCTGGTGGGCACTGTGTGGGCTGTGGGACTTTGTGATTGTGTTGTGCAGGCAAAACACATCTCCTTTAATACCCAAAAGAGAAAGCATGCATATATTCAATTCTTAAATAAAAAATATGAAAGTCAACACACAAAAGCTCAACTTTTCCCTATTCCTGTCATCACCAGGTGGAACTCATGGTTTAAAAGTAATGAATACCTTGGAAAATATCTCAATGATACAGTAGAATTCATTGAAGTTGTTGAAGATGCGAGTGTTGCTGTGAACTATTTTAAAATCTTGACCTCTAATGAAGAAAAGCATAGACGATTCAGTGCCTAACTATTTTTCTTGTTGAGCATTGCTCTAAATGTTGCAATTTGCTGCTGACAGAGAGCTCCACGATACCATTAATTCAAGTGCAATAATCCAAGCTTAGAGACCTCTCAAAGAGCTTTAAATTACTAATAGGATGCATTCTCTTTCTTTCTTTCATATTTTGGCTTCTGTTTGCACAATGAGTGGTATGATAACTACATCACCATGCATAATTTTAACACCATTTCAACGCCAGTGTATGGAAGGACATGGGGAGGGGAAGTGTAGCAGCTTGTGCCACTGAATTCACCTTCACAATTGGATTTTTTTCTTATCTGGTTTCTTCTTTTTATTGTTATTCTCCTTGTGGAGATTTATCTCTTGTTTGGATGGGGGAACTGGGGTGTGTATCTGGAAGGAAATATGATCAAATAATTCTGTTGCTCATACCCTGTGTCTCCAAACATTGGCCGAATTGTGCTTTGTGGAAGCATTAGTCAGCCGAGTAGGCGTAGAAGAATATATCTCTCAACAGCACGGTGGCAACTGAGTGGGACTCTCTTCCAGCCATCATTACAGACCATCTGCCATAGTCCCACCCACTCAGACCAGAGGCTCTCCCCATGGGTGCCACTCTACCAGAGCAACAACTTGCTTGGTATAGTAGTCACTGCCAGGAGTGCCTGTACCATGACTCAGTAGGCACATACAACTTGTCATGCAAAGGGGAGTTTTCAGCCTTGGCAAAAATACAGCAGTATCTTGCACAGCCAGAGGGGTAATGAGCTTGTAAATCATTCCACTTTAATTCCTCTATATGCATAATTTCACATCATGTATACATACAGTAATGGGTCCTCCTACCAATATATTCACAAAACATTATATTTGTTTGTTTTAAGGGTCAGCTACCAATCGTTGCCCCAAGTGTCGATCCTCCACAGGTCTCCCTGTACTGTTACGGTTTGTTTATATACAACAGCATTATTCATCGACAGCCTTATGGAGCTTCATACACTACTTACTACATCATTTACATGTAATGTGATGAGTAATTGTCATGCTCTCCTATGGGATACATCTAAAGTTACCTTCATACCCGAAAATTTTACTGCATTAAGTATGAAATGTTGTGTTGTATTTGCTAGGAACTTTCTCATCCAGCAACAAAGGTGGTCTAATATTCTACAGATTGGTGCTTTGTTTCATTAGGTGACAATGCGAAACAGTCAAACACCTTCTGGAAGTCAGGAAGACAGCATCACTGCCTGGACGTCAGTATCTATTACCTTCTGAATCTCAGACGACTAGGTCACACACAATTATTGTTTGTGGAATCTGTGCTGATTTCTACAGAAGAGATTATTGGTTGCTACAAAGATTACTATACAAACGCATAAAACAGGTTCCAAAATTCTTGAACAGATAAATATCAGTAATATGGGCATACAGGTGCGTGCGTGTGTCATCAAAACCAATCACATTTCATCTGTCTGACAATTTTTTGTGATTCTCTATCTAGCATCACTTATTTCCATGCATGTCATTTTGGTGTTCACGTAACAAAGAGGAATCACAGTACAATCTTGCTCCATGAAACAATTTTGGAAAAAGTAATTTGATATATTGGCCACTCTGTCATCCTCTGTTTCAATGCTATCATGGTCCCTGAGTGTCTGGACATATGACTCAAATCCATTTACTGATTTCATTTTTGCTAGACTGGGACTTAAAACTTAACTTTCATATTAACTGAAGACTTCATGCATGACTTTTCTTATGATAATTTTGGCTTTTTTTTTCTTTATTTTGCAAAAGAGCGTTTGTTTACATTTGTCCCTAGTTTTGAAGCTCTCCTTTTTCCTTTAGACCAACTCATATGGCTACTGAACAACAGCATGTCTTTCTCATTCCTCACAACTTTGCAACAAACATTATCTATGGTACATTGAACAATCCCCTTGAAATTTGTTGTTTATACTCAACATTTTGAGTCTCTGAGATGAATGGTTGATACTAACTGCACAGGGAATCTGAAATTTTATTACACATACTACGCAAAAATGTCTTCCTTCCATTTGTAAAAAAAGATATTTACATCCTTATGGCCGATTGCACCAACGTCGGTCAAAAAGCATGATAACCAAGGTCCCGCGATCATGGTTAAAAGTAAATCGCGTTTAAAATGTTTCTACAGTGCACCAACGTTAATCGCTGGTCAGCAAACCGTCGTCAGCCAACTGTGCATTTGATCGTGGTAAACTCTCTACATTGCAATGGAACGTGCCCTGGCGACGCAAAGATGTTAGTAAACATGAAATTGCATAGATAATCGCTGGTGCCACATTATATCTTTGCTGTTTTTTCCATCGACAAGCAGAAGTGTGCGTACGTACCTCGGTACCTATTTCTGATCTGTTCGTTTCTTTTTTGGAGAATAATGGAGAATAAAAGAAGAACACCAAATTTCTCGAAGTACGAGATAGATGTACTTCTTGAACTGGTGGGTGCAAGTCCATCTGTTCTTGAAAATAAGAAAACCGACGGCTGTAGCTTAAAAGAAAAACAGGCAATGTGGACCCATGTGGAGGCGCAATTTAATTCTACTCCTCGTAAGTTTACTCATAAATGAATAACTTTTCTAGGTTCATCGTAAGCGTAGGATATAGCACACACTGGCTTTTAGTTTGAAATTTGAAAGTGTTATTGGCGTACCACTGAAATACGTGATAGGACTATGTACGTTTACGGTTGGAATTGTTTTGTTAGTGTTAGTTTTAAATTTAAAATCCAATGCCGTGCTGCTGTTAACTAAATATTATGTGACCAACGGAAGCTTTTATGTCGAAAATTGTGAACATACGTTTCTCACTTAGCCCTGTGCCGTATTCTTCATATATGCCTATACCACTTTCTTTTTAATGAACTGATATGTAAACAAAAGCCATACACAGACCTTAGATTTTTTATTGCAGTTATAAGTTAAGAGCCTCAGAATGCAAAATGGACTTATGAATGTAAATAATATAAGAATTATTTTATGGTACTACAAACTACAACATTTATTTAATTTCAGGTGTGACAAAAAGATTCTGTGACAGGCTGAAAACCTGTTATGAAAACATGAAAAGAAGACTTCAAAAAGACCTTGCAGAAGAAAAGGTGGAAGTGTATAAAACAGGTGGGGTGAAGCCTACCCAAAAAACGAAGATCCATGATTGGGCTAAACTATTAGAAATTGTTGGTTCCTCAATGAAACCGTTAACAAATGCATACGATTCCGATGCACAGTTTAGCATGATTGTGGATGTCGTCAACATTGAGTGCAGTGCAGTGCAGTGAGAACACACCGCCTGCTTCAGTTGTAGAGTTAGCAGAGTGCACACAACCTAGCACTTCCCACACACCTGTCGTAATACAAAGTAAAGAGACACCAAAGAATGTTCTGGTGGATGTCACCCAGCTGCAATCTGTTTCACAGTCTCCTGATCAACCCAATGAAAACATTTGCATGCCGAAAAATACATGGCATCATCGCAGGATGCCTGCAAAACCAAGGCCATCGGTTTCGGGAACAGTAATCTAAAATGTGTGCAAGAAGAGAGTGGAACTACTGGAGGCCCAATTACACATGATGAAGGCAGAGCACAAGAAGGAGCTGAGGATTAAAAATTTAAAGATTCTGGCCATGAAAGAAAAACTAAAATACTGGAAGAGGAAAAATGCCAGTGACACGTGACTTTTTTTCCTGTGACAGTGAATTTTTGTAATTTTTTGTGCTGTGTTGTATTCTATCTATTGTATTAAAGTTGTCTCACAGTTCAAATTGTTTCTCTGTGTTTGTCCTGTTAGTGATACTGCTACCATCCAAGTTGTTGTCTGTCTAATACCTGCTTACAGCTTGCTTGGTCTGGACTAAGTTTCATCCAATCACTTAAAATTAGAATTACTTCATATATAAAAACAGATTAGCAACACTGCAGTTTACGCAAGAAAGCTACATGTCAGTTGCAGGCCTGCAGCCATAACATCAGGTGCCAATTTCTACTTAAATGACTTAACAATGAGGCAGACTGTTAATGAAACAAAATAATAGTAATAAAGCATCCTTGTTACTCTAACTTTGGAATGAACATATGTACTGCAACAGTTATATACATGAGGCCCAATGTTATCATGTTTTGCATTATTTGTACCAGAAATATCCTAACATATTAAATTATGAGGGAAAGTGCTTCAAATCATAACTTTGTGCATGCCATTTTCCTAGCAATACTCTGCACCTGGTAATGTTTATAATGAGAACCCATATCTTTTATGACAATACAATTTGAAGTGAGGCATTTTGAGAAATACATTGCTGTGGTGGGTTCTCTTTTCTGCAAAAGTAAGCATAGCATATGTGGCTTTCCTAGCCACACCACTTGGTAATGTGTGTGGTGGAAACATATAACATTTATCATAACAGTATTTGTAGAGAGGCATTATTGAGTAATACATTGCTAATATGGACAGTAGTGAGATTAGCATTGTGTGGCTTTTCTAGCAATACTCTGCACATGTTAATGTTTATAATGTCAGTCCATAACTTTTATCACAACAAAATTTGTAGCAAGATATTTTCAGTAATGCATTCCTACGATGGGTCACTGTTTTCTGCAATAGTAATCATAGCATGTGTGGCTTTCTTAGCAATACTCTGCACCTGCTAATGTTTATGATGGCAACCCATAACTTCTGCCACAACTGTATTTGTAGTGAGGCATTTTTCAGTGGCACTATGCAATGACAAGGAATTCCCTTGTGTAAAGGTGAGCAATAAATATGTGAAAAAACTGCATCAATATCAGTGACAGAGTGAGTTTTCCTCAGTAATAACTTAAAGTATGACACTTCGTACCGTCAACCCACAGCATTACGGTTCTGCTTTCATATCTTCCGAAGTAGCACACTCCTTAACTAATTATTGCTCTTGCACTGATCCCCAAAGTATTAGACATTTCTGACAAAATTCCATTGCCTTTTGTAGCAATGAGAACTTGTTTTTGGTGGCAATTTCTAAACACAAATTTTTCTTCAATTTCATGTATTTCTTTAATACTATACAGTTGTACATAATATTGTGTAAAGTGCTGCTACACCCATGACTGACTAGAATTAACAATGTAATTCAATACTTTGCACAACCTTATAGCCACACACACTTATGTTTGAAGAAAATCATATTGTAAACAAAGAGTAGTGATTAATATGGAAACAATTTAACAAATAAACAATCCCAAACTGACATTTTATGTTATTACACAAATGATTATTTATTTTGTGCCTATGTGTTTACTGCATATTCACAAGTTTAGGCTAATCTAGGTGATAAGACTGCATTAATACTGAGCAGAAGTGCAGTAAAATAATCTCTAAACTGAAAGGTTCTACTAATAAAGAATGTGCTCTTTTAATATTGCAAAACTGTTGGACATTCACATATTTGCTGTTACAGTAGAAAATTTAAGAGATATTTAGGATCTATAGTGAACATAATACAGAAATATCCATTATATTTTATTCCACTCGCTATTCATCTCACACTCTCTAAATGTAATGGAGTCATTTGTTCTCAAATTTAAGTACATACCCAGAAACTGAACATGTATATAAATAACAGAATACTGTATTGAATATAATAGAGGGAAACATTCCACGAGGGAAAAATTTCGGCTAGTTCTGATAACTTTCCTTTATTTCCATTTCCGTTTTTCCCACATCACTGATAATTTTTAGCCGCTTCCCACAGGTTTTAACGTCATTATTTCTTGGCCAGACAATTGTTAGCCTCATTTTCATAATCTGCCACCACAAAACCACTCCTTTTAATACATTTACACACAGTTTTTTCGAAATTTTCCCGAATTTCTCCATCCTTTAACGTGTTTTGGCGACAACACAACCACCTAACCTTTGTGCACATCATTGTCTACCAACCCAAGTTCACCACAGGATCAACATAGCCCAGCTTTAACCAACACTTTTTCGCCTTTTTTCACAACAGATCTCCAGTTACTTTCTAGTTCACCTTTATCTCTCCCCATATATTTTTATTTTCATTTTCATTTCAGCCTCATGTTACACTTTCCACCTTCTAGTACCATGTCACCCTCACAACCTCCCCACAACAACCCCATTAAGTTTTATTTACATTCCCTCCGCAAACATGCCTTCACTCTAGCCAGATTACGCTCGCATATTTTATTTTCTCAGGCTTGTCTGACATTTGGCATTACCCCCAAAGGCCTCACACTTACAGTTTCCATCTCTGGCTGCAACCCTTCTTTCCATCAGTCCCTATACCAGTTCCAAACTGAACAATCCGTTGCCCTCACCCACCTAATCCTTCTCCTACACATCAACTCAGCCAATGAACACACCCGTCAACTCCTATCCTTAATAAAAGTCCTCAATCTTTCCTTTCCCACATCCACACCGGTTGTTCAGAGCATCCTCTTACAGGCCAACCCCAAATTAGAACAGCATGCCACCCTTCACCTCCAAAAACTATCCAATCTCCTGGTTTCCCACCTGCGGAAAGGCAACTCACTCACCCTTCACAAACTTTCCAGCAAACCTCAACCTCCTCTCATTGCACACAAACCCAGTCTCTCCCATCTACTCAATCTCCCACTTCCAGCTCCACTCCCTCCAAAACCTCAAAATTCCAATCAACACAATCTGGAACCACAACACCCTAATTCAGTAGTTAACCTTTCCTCCAAACCTCTCTCCCAATCCGAAACCTCTGTCCTATCCAAAGGCCTCACCTTCAGCCCCACTCCCAGATTCAACCAAACAGCCCTCGTCAAAGATTTACTGTCCTACATTTGTACTCTCTGCTGGAAATATCACTTTGCCACGAAGAAAAATGATCCTAATCCTACTCCTAATGATCCAACTCCCCAAGACACTATCCAAATTGAACCCTGCCTGGAACAGTTCCGTCCTCTGTCACAGCGGGACCCACCTCCTCTTCCTCAAAATCAACCTCTCCAAACCTTCCAGAAATTTCTGACTTCCAGCCTTGCCTCTCAATCCTTCTTAAAAAACCTTAATCCTACTCCCAACATCACCACTGCTGAAGCCCAGGCTATCCGTGATCTGAAGGCTGACCGATCCATTGTCATTCTTCCGGCGGACAAGGGTTCCACGGCCGTGGTACTTGATCGTCGGGAATATGTGGCTGAGGGACTGCGTCAGCTTTCAGACAACACCACATACACAGTTTGCCGAGGTAATCCCATTCCTGATGTCCAGGCGGAGCTTCAAGGAATCCTCAGAACCTTAGGCCCCCTACAAAACCTTTCACCTGACTCCATCAACCTCCTGACCCCACCGACACCCAGCACCCCTACCTTCTACCTTCTTCCTAAAATTCACAAACCCAATCATCCCGGCCGCCCCATTGTAGCTGGTTACCAAGCCCCCACACAACGTATCTCTGCCTACGTAGATCAACACCTTCAACCCATTACATGCAGTCTCCAATCCTTCATCAAAGACACCAACCACTTTCTCGAACGCCTGGAATCCTTACCCAATCTGTTACCCCCGGAAACCATCCTTGTAACCATTGATGCCACTTCCTTATACACAAATATCCCGTACGTCCAGAGCCTCGCTGCGATGGAGCACTTCCTTTCACGCCGATCACCTGCCACTCTACCTAAAACCTCTTTCCTCATTACCTTAGCCAGCTTCATCCTGACCCACAACTTCTTCACTTTTGAAGGCCAGACATACCAACAATTAAAGGGAACAGCCATGGGTACCAGGATGGCCCCCTCGTACGCCAACCTATTCATGGGTCGCTTAGAGGAAGCCTTCTTGGTTACCCAGGCCTGCCAACCCAAAGTTTGGTACAGATTTATTGATGACAACTTCATGATCTGGACTCACAGTGAAGAAGAACTCCAGAATTTCCTCTCCAACCTCAACTCCTTTGGTTCCATCAGATTCACCTGGTCCTACTCCAAATCCCATGCCACTTTCCTTGACGTTGACCTCCACCTGTCCAATGGCCAGCTTCACACGTCCTTCCACATCAAACCCACCAACAAGCAACAGTACCTCCATTATGACAGCTGCCACCCATTCCACATCAAACGGCCCCTTCCCTACAGCCTAGGTCTTCACGGCAAACGAATCTGCTCTAGTCCGGAATCCCTGAACCATTACACCAACAACCTGACAACAGATTTCGCACCCCGCAACTACCCTCCCGACCTGGTACAGAAGCAAATAACCAGAGCCACTTCCTCATCCTCTCAAACCCAGAAACTCCCACAGAAGAACCACAAAAGTGCCCCACTTGTGACAGGATACTTTCCGGGACTGGATCAGACTCTGAATGTGGCTCTCCAGCAGGGATACGACTTCCTCAAATCCTGCCCTGAAATGAGATCCATCCTTCATGAAATCCTCCCCACTCCACCAAGAGTGTCTTTCCGCCGTCCACCTAACCTTCGTAACCTCTTAGTTCATCCCTATGAAATCCCCAAACCACCTTCCCTACCCTCTGGCTCCTACCGTTGTAACTGCCCCCGGTGTAAAACCTGTCCCATGCACCCTCCCATCACCACCTACCCCAGTCCTGTAACCCGGAAGGTGTACATGATTAAAGGCAGAGCCACGTGTGAAAGCACCCACGTGATTTAACAACTGACCTGCCTACACTGTGACGTATTCTATGTGGGAATGACCAGCAACAAACTGTCAATTCGCATGAATGGACACAGGCAGACAGTGTTTGTTGGTAATGAGGATCATCCTGTGGCTAAACATACCTTGGTGCACGGCCAGCACATCTTGGCACAGTGTTACACCGTCCGGGTTATCAGGATACTTCCCACTAACACCAACCTATCCGAACTCCGGAGATGGGAACTTGCTCTTCAATATATCCTCTCTTCCCGTTATCCACCAGGCTTTAATCTCCGCTAATTTCAAGTTGCCGCCACTCATACCTCACCTGTCATTCAACAACATCTTTGCCTCTACACTTCCACCTCGACTGACATCTCTGCACAAACTCTTTGCCTTTGAATATGTCTGCTTGTGTCTGTATATGTGTGGATGGATATGTGTGTGTGTGTGTGTGTGTGTGTGTGTGTGTGTGTGTGTGTGTGTGTGTGTGCGCGCGCGCGAGTGTATACTCGTCCTTTTTTCCCCCTAAGGTAAGTCTTTCCTCTCCCGGGATTGGAATGACTCCTTACCCTCTCCCTTAAAACCCACATCCTTTCGTCTTTCCCTCTCCATCCCTCTTTCCTGACGAAGCAACCGTTGGTTTCGAAAGCTAGAATTTTGTGCGTATATTTGTGTTTGTTTGTGTGTCTATCGACTTGCCAGCGCTTTCGTTTGGTATGAGTACTGTATTGCTTTCACAACCAATGTGATGCAACAAATGTATCTTTAATAGTGAATTATCAACAGTTCCACACTAAAAAAAATATCTCAGAAAAGCAGCAGCTGGGTAATTGTCTGTAGGCAGAACATCCTATCCCTGGCACGCCAGAAACTCAAATTTCGCATCACACACCCAGTTCAGCGAGTACTTTTATGTTCGCTAGACAGCAGAAACAAAATAGATTACATGCTGAAATAATCTGAAAAATTGAAAATACGACGAAATCCCATAACTATAATAACAATTTTTCATTATGAACAATGTCTGAATTTATGTTAGCTTATCGGAAATGTTCATTAATTATAGCACGGCGAACTGTTCTTCCAGTTAATGTATCATCATGATACATCTGCTGTCCAGATAGCAAGGGTTTGTTATCTTCAATGTTGGGGCATCTTTCATCACGTAACTGATTTAAAAGTCAAGAAATTTCTGGATCGTCTGGTAGTTCTTCACTGCTTGTACTCCTCGCAGTATTATGTAAGACAGCAGTACCCACAATTATTAACACTGCTTTCTGTAGATTACATCTTATTCCTACAGATAATATGGGAAGTCTTCTCTTCCACATACCATATTTTCTCCCAACAGTGTTTCTAGTTTTAATATGAGACCTGTTATATCGATGCTCTGCTTCATTTTACGGATTTAAAAGTGGAGTTAACAAGTAGGATCTACATGCATAACCACTATCTCCCAATAAGTGACCTTGTGGTATTTCTCCGTTTTCAAATTGAGCTCTGCGAGCACAGTTGAGAAATATGGTACTGTCGCGCACAGAGCCCGGCCATCGAGCGACAATATCTCTTATTAACAAATTGTGATCACTAATGGTTTGACAGTTAAAGGAAAAATATGATTTCCTATTGCGGAAAAGTTCTGCATTATGTCCTCCAGGAGACTCAATTCTTATATGGGTACAATCCAAGGTACCAAGAACGCCAGGAAATCGGTCCAATTGACTAAAACCATACATCACAGAGCGCACTTCTTCTCTTGTAGGAAATTTTATAAAGCAAGGAGACATGGATGCTATTATGTCTGATACATCACTGATGATTCGTTGTGCTGTTGTACGATGTACATTACTGTTGTCCCCAATAAGAATGTTGAATGCACCTGTTGCATATGCCCTTAAAGTAATCAAAAGTCTGTTTATCAGAGAAACAGGGTTATTCCGATCAGTAAGAAATGCTAACCTATCATTAATTTGATTTAATAACCACCACACTGTTTCTTTTGACAGACGAAATCGCTCTTCAAACTTCCTGTCACCATAATCTTCAAAAGGGTTTCCCCTTTCCACAATCAGTCCAACACGATTTAAATGGTCAAGGTATAACAAATCTTCCTCAATGCCATCCATAACATCAAAACGCGCCCCCATCTTAATAGCGTATGCTTCTAAAACCGCGGTTATGTCGAGAAAACCGGGAAAGAGCCCTGGTTAAATATAACCGCGGTCCATTCCCTCGTTTAACTTAGATTGATGTTGGTGCACCAGAATATTGCACTGAACAGGATTATATATCGACTTAACCGCGGTCAACTATTAATTGAGATTGGTGCACTCGGCCATTAGACAGTGATACTATAACAGCCTCATAGCCAATGATGCCCTGCTCTCCATGAATTGCGTCAAAAGTTTGAGCATGTTTGTAGTTAGCAGGTGTAAGATGTTGCCCTCAGGAGCCAGTTCTCTGACTAACTGCTCAAGATATATTTTCAGATAAGGCATTCAGAATATTTCACAAACTCTCCTCCTCTACAACCTGCCCCAATCCCTCGAGTCTTCCAGCCTACAGCTGTCAAGATACAATCCCCACTAATATTACCAGGAAATTTACAAAGAACCTTTGTGTTTTCCCTGAAATAACTAATTTGGCACACCAAATATGGGACATTAACCACAAAATGCCAGTGTGTGTGTTTCACTTTCACTGTCATAATCACTTCACTAATATCTACATATTAGCATTTCAGATACCGTTACAAGAACAGTACACAGCAAAGGTCAAAATCATTACATAAAAGAAAATAATGGTGAGATCTGTTCCTCTAACAGACTTACAAAGTTGATATGGTGGATATACTGAAACTGTGACGAATTATGCACAACCTGATCACCTTAAAGGAAACCCAAATCATCTTGGAATGAAGCAATTTTTCACATTTACTATACTGACATTTTCAATCATAAATACATTAAGTCTGAATATTAGGACAGGTTGTGAAGTGAATCCTCAAGAGTCCACAACTGTGTCATCAAGGACACTGAATTTCCCAAAGTAAATGCACAATAACGGTCACTTTTTCACTTTTGATACTTTATTGATAATAATTTATTAATTGCAAGATAAACTAAAAACACTACAATTGGGAACATTTTGTATAAAAATGACAATAATAAGTTTGCTGTCAGTTTGTTGTGCTTCAGTCAAAATTCTCGTGGCAGCATTGTGATCATTTTCTCTTGTTGTTATTTGAGGTTATTATTGAAAATAATTAAACTACAAGATAAGCAACAGAAAAATGTCATTGGTAAAGAAAGAGTGCCTGCTTGGTTGAGAATATTTTGATACAACAAATTGTGACTTGAGTACCCTACAGCGATTCGAATTCTCTGCCCAATCTCAGTATCAATATATAGAACAGGTAAGAGATACTTGGGCTTCATATTCTGTCCACACCAGAGGGGGAGGGGGAGGGGGGAGGGGGAGGGGGGAGGGTGAGAGAGAGAGAGAGAGAGAGAGAGAGAGAGAGAGAGAGAGAGAGAGAGAGAGGGGGGGGGGGGGTTCTGCCACAGCTGCAGGTGTATCATCAAGTGCTGGCTATCAATGATGCAAGGGTGCCTTTAAATACCACAGCCCCACACTTGTCACTTCTTGTTATTCTGTGAAGGCTTCAATACAAGCTATTAAGAGTGCAGTTATTGACTTCGCCTGTTTGTATTTTTAATTTCAGTTGCTTTCTGGACTTCTCGTACGCACTTAGCGATGATTTCATTAAACTCTGGACTTCGTTATTGGCTAGCTGTTCACTTTGTGAACTCCACCATTATCAACCACAGGAACCACTTGTTTGTTGCACCAGTCTCTGGTGTTAATTAATGCCTGTGTGAGTGGTGATGGAACTGTATTCTACTTATGCAGAGTAGGATAAAAAAGTATACCTGAGGACTTTCTCACTACAAACTATTCCAATGTGAAGTATGGATCCAGAGGTTCTTATGATGTGGCAGCAGTTGCAGCTAAAACAGTAACGATGACTGCTACAGCAACAGCAGCAACAGCAGCAGCAGCAGCAAGAAAAATGGTGGAAATTCCAGCAGCAGCATGAACAGTAGTGGGAATTTTAACAGCAACAGCAGAAGCTGCTGTTACAACTACTGCAAAAACAACAGCCAGAAGATGCAGGTTCATCACCTTCCCCTTTGCCATTCACTTGCTTTGATGAGGCACATGAGAGTTGGGAGGTCTATTTATATTGATTTGTTCTTCATTGCATGGCATGTCAAATAATCGGTGGAGAATGTCAGTGTGTGGTCGTATTGTTTTCTAATAACAAATTATACGAACTGGTGTAGAAACTACATCCACTATTGAACCCAAGTAGTTGGCACTTTTCTGATGGGGTTTGCTGACTGACTATGAAGGTCAATAAACCCATGTTGTTGCAGCTAGGCTCATTAAGCAATGTAAGCTATCCTATGGAGCAGGGACTGCTAACCCGCAAGACTTAGTGTGGTTTTTCCTGCAAACAGTGGTGATCATATGTGGAATCACTAATCCGTGACATCATTATATGGCTTGTGCCTGACAGAGAAGTTAGTGTGATGGATTTAGCATCATCTGATCCAAATCTGGGCAATGTGCTGAAAATTCCCAAAGCTCATGAAGTAACAGCATTAGCACAGGCTATGATTCACCATAAATTCTTGTGTCAGCTTTCTTAGTAGTAGTAGTAGTAGTAGTAGTGACAATAGTCCCCATTGTGCCTACAATCAACTGATGACATCACATCAATGTCATCATCTGATTTACCAAGCAAGTGTTCATATGTTGACTCAGAATTCTGTAGTTACTGCAGTACTTAGGAATCCAAAACACCCATTATTGGTAGATATGGAAAAAAAACGAGTTCTGTTTGACACTGGTGTATACCATAGCAAATGTAAGCTCATACAACAGTTTCCTCACGATCACTGTCAAAGGTTCCCAGCAAACCCCGTGCCATTGAACTGTGTCCAGATTAAGACTCACAGCATCAAAGCTGTCACTGTCCTTTCTGTGATGTCACCCGTTTTGTATGCAACAAACTGGGGTATGTAGCACGTGACTGCCTCAGCCGGTATGCGACATCTGTCAGCACGTTGCACGACATATTGACATTGTCTGTAGCGACAACAGACGGGATGTAAAAGCTCATGTTGCAGCTGGAAATTAATTGAACAACGGCATATTTCCAGTTGGACACAGGGATGTCCATGCATATGGTTAATGTAGACATGTAGCAGCACATGTGCTGCCAAGAGCTGTGGTACCCTCAGTGCAGAGTGGCGAAGTACAATGGCCAGTCTATTCTGTTGCAGCATCAAATTGTATTCGAAGCCAAATATAAAAATCTAGCACGGCAACTTACCCCGCTGATAATCAACTCTTGGATAACAGTTAACATTCCAGCTTACAAGAAGTGGTACCCAGTGGTGCGATCCCGCTTTTTAAAACTATCTATATGGTGATGTAGGTTAAAATCATGTATCACACACTGCAGCCATTCACCCTGGTGGGTCCTTGTTTGTGAGTAATTGACGGGGGGAATCAGAATTTTGTGTGACACTCTTAAAGTGTTGAAAAAGTTGAGTTACGTAAGCTGGTTGCATGTATAATGGATAGGATAACTGCTTCACAAGCAAGAGGTTGTGGGTGCGAATCTCATCAGGTCAGAATTTTTGTGAATATGAATTTAATCACATTTATCTATTATAATATTCAGTTATTTGAAAATTCTAGTTTATCAGTTAGAAAACAAAAGACAAAATAATCTATTTATATTTGTGCAATGGTGTGAAAAAATGTATTTTTGACACCAGACACACAATTTTATTTGCACAGTTATCATCACACAAACATTTCAAACATAAGCTAAACACCTATTGCACTATGGACAAAATAATGCAGTTGAAAAAAAAAAAAAAAAAAAGACTGGTTTATAAGTAAAATGAAATTCAAGCAAAATGAGAAATAGATATAATGAATGCAATAATATGGACAAAAAATAGGGTGATAAAACAAAATAAATTAAATTGAAAGTAATACATAAAATTAATTAAAAAACACATGAACAAAGTTTTCAGGTGGAGAAAGAATGATAGGAAGAAAAATGAGAGCAAATGAAGGAGCTGACGATATAATTAAAATTACGTGACAAAGAAATGGAATTAAAAATTACATTTAAACCAATTAACTGAATAAAAATAATGATCAAAGTCATTACGATAAGAAACATTTCTAACCCACAACATCCTGCATGTGAAGCTGTAATCTTAGCTGTTATATCACACAACCAGACTTTATAATACAACATTTTTAACACTACTGAGCCATAAACAAAATTCCTATCTCAACACCCCCCCCCCCACAAAAAAAAAAAAAAGTACTACCAGGTTGTGTAGCTGCACTGTGTGATAACTGGGATACATTACTATATAGACAGTTTCCAAAGTTCGATCGTGTTGCTGGGGACCTCCCCATGTTAGACACTTCTGCGCTTTTGTTTTCTGAATTTAAGAAAAAATGAATCTAGTTTCAACTGCATTGCCATTCACAGAACTCGATACATTATGTGTACAGTATAAGCAACTGTCTGAACCTGCATTCAGTTGTACAACAGATTTCCAAGCTCACGTATTGTTGAAGCAAACAGCGATGCTTAAGTTTTGTAGAGCACGTCCGGTGCCACCCACCATGTGCAAGCAGGCTAAGATGACACTAGATAGACTGCAAAGTATGGGTGTAATACTGTTACTTACAGTTAAGATACGTCCACACAATACCTCTCTTTCCTTGTGCACTATTGCAGATAAACAGGAATGAAAGGGCATGCACAAAAATTTGTGCAAAAGCAGTCTGCTACAGATCTCCTTCTTTGCTTGAAAGCTTGTGTTGGATTTATTTCGATGAAAAGGTGATTATAACAAAAGCGATTGTAGGTAAAGAAGTATCTAGAGAGGTACAAGAAATACAATGTGATGACATCTTGTTTGCATATTTCTGAAGGAGGTCACAGTGAAAGTTTAGATTTTTGGCTCGGAAAACTGTAGCGATAAGGCTGACAATAACATTTTATTAGCTAGTAACTGGCGTCTTACGTATGTACCAGTCTGAACTATTTATTTCGCATTTCAAACAAAGCATTTCAGTGCTTGTTCCTGAAAACTGTAAAATACTTAAGAGAGGTTAATAGTCATTGTGTGAAAGTTAGTTCTCTTTCAATGTTTCATTTGTGGTTTATTTAATTTAATACAGGGATGTAAGGGGTGAGAAATTATCATCCAAAAGCCATCTTCATCTGCACGTGGTGCACCCTGCTGTAAACTGGCATGGCTCTGGCAACCGAATGACTCACGGAGTAAGGAGCCCCATCTTCCATGCCAATGGCCTCCTTGGAGGGCGGACGAGCGGGTAGGGATTAGTGCATTAAGATAGCCTATGTCCTTGGGTTGAGAAATCATCCCTCAAGGTGGAAGCTCCAATGATGGACAACGGCATAGGACACCAAGAGTAGGTGGGACTCTTTGAGAAGTGGTGAAGGCAACTCACCTAGAAGAAAGCTACTCTGATCACAAACTGGGTGGCTCAGAACCATGGATGGCAGCCCATCACTGAGCTTAGGCTCGGAAGGCCGATAATCTACCAGCCTTAAATTACGGGATCAAAGAAAAAGGGAAAAGAAAGTACTGCACGGATCAAAATGTTGACGACAATGGAATGGTTAATGGGATGCTTGGTTTGTGAATCGGAACTTGGAGTATTAGATCAATCATGACAGGAGGAATGAAGCAATTGGACACAGGACTAGGTAACTACAAATATCTTGTAGCAGCTATACAAGAAACAAGAATCCCCCAAGGAATCACAAATGTCGGAGATCACTACACACTATTCACCAGCAATAAGCAACAACCAGATTGAACCTCTATAGTGGGATTTGCTGTTCACAACAAGGTGTTCTCAGTGGTTAGTAAATGGATCCCAATAAATGATCGCATTTGTGTGATGATTCTGAAGGCATCTCCATACATTTGCATTGTGCATTGTTAACTGTCATGCACCATCGGAGGACACAGATGATGAGATAAAGAGCCACTTTTATGCTGATTTGGAGGACACTATTGACAGACTACCGCAACACTCGATCCATTTAGTCCTGGGTGACCTCAATGCACACATTGGAAAAGAAAATGAATATCGTCCCACAATTGGGCTGAATAGCCTACACGAAGTGACCGACGATAACGGTGTTATGTTGATAAATTTTGCTGACCTTAGAAGAATGATCATTAGTAGCACCCACTTCCCACAGAAAGAAATACATAAAGCCGCATGAATATCACCAAATGGTAAGACAAAAAACAAGATTGATCATGCATTAGTGGATGGAAGGCATTGTGGATGCATCGAGCAAGTACAAACATACCGGAGTGCTGATATGAATTCAGACCACTTTTTACTAGTTTAGAGTATGTGTCTAAAACTCTCTATGAAACAGCAAAGGAAGAGAGAAGAAATAGTTCATCATGATAACGACAAACTCTCAAATGAGCAAGTGAGACAGCAACATCAAGACAGTCACTGGCTTGCTTTCGTCAACAGAGGCCCCGGATAATGTAGAAGGAATATGGACACAATTGAAGGCAGCGGTTATCCAGAGTGCAAAAGAAGAACCGAGATGACAACCTAAACCCAAAAACAAACCATAGTTTGATGATGAATGCCAATCAGCTGTTAAACACAGAATGGAGAAGAGATTAGTGGTTAAATCACCTGTCAGAAGATACACAAGCAACATTCGCGGAAGTGAGACAAGGGGAGACGACTGACAGACAGGCTCATTAGAAGGAAGAAAAGAAATTATGGAAAAAAACTATTGGTGGCAGTTGAGGAATCCAAGAAAACACTGCACTCCTTTTTTACGTTGGCAGGTTTTGCTCAAGGTAATTATAAACAGCAAACTTTAATCCTAATAGATGAATAAGGGAATGTAGTACCTCCTACAGAGCAAGCAGATCCGTTTGGAAAGCATTTCAGGAAATTGCTAAATGTAGAAACCCCAGAAGGAAGTATAGAACAAGAATGGGAGTTAAATACAGAGGAAGCACCTGAACCTTCGATGGAAGAGGTAAGAACAACTGTAGAGTCACTCAAAAACAATAAAGCTCCCAGTGGTAGTGGTATTAGTGCAGAACTGGTTAGAAATGGAGGGGAAGTTTTACTGGAGACACTCAGATAGCTTATTGTCAAAATCTGGTCATCAGAGGAGATCCTAGTTGAATGGAAGAGAGCTATTATATGCCTAATTTTTAAAAAAGGTGATGCCATAAAAGTAGTCAATTATAGAGAAATCTCGCTACTTGAGATAGGTTATAAAGTCTTAACCTTCCTAGTACTTAGTTGCCTGAAATCTGCCCTACAAATCATAGGACCATATCAATTTGGATTCATGGCAGGACACTCAACCATAGATCACATCTTTAGGCTACGACAGCTAATAGAAAAGTACTATGAATTTGATAGAGAATTACACCTCATATTTATAGAGTTCCGACAGGCCTATGACAGCATTAATCGGATGGTGTTATGGAGGATAATGCAGGAGTTGGGCATCACAAGAAAATACATCAAAGTGTTTGAAGCATCTTATACAGATACAAGCTACCAAGTATGGTTTGGAAACAAAATGTCAGAGCCTTTCACTGTTCAGCACAGTTTGAGACAAGGAGATCCTTTGTCCCCAGTGCTATTCAACATTGCATTAGAAAAGGTACGACATGAAATTGGTAACGACAGGCAGATGGATATGACTGGAACTGACACAATCTTGGCCTTTGCTGATGATGTGGTGATTTGGGAGACTGACTCAATCAGATAGTGCCACTAGGTTCTTGAAAGAGGCAAGCAAAGTGGGATTAGTTGTCAATGACAAGAAAACCAAATATATGATCATGTCATACTGACAGTATTTCCCTACCACTATCAATATAGATGGACACAATTCTGAACGAGTAGAGAAATTTAAGTACCCGGGATCAATTTTATCTAATAAAAGAGAGGTTGTGAAAGAGGTTCAACAGGGAATAATTAATGATAATCGTGCCATCTTTAGTCTCAACAACTTATTCAAGTCACGCTTGGTCTCTCAAAACAGCAAGATCAAACTGTAGTGGACTGGCCAGACAGCCAATCCACTATGACCGGTAGCCGAAAGGCACGCGTTTAAGCTCACGCAGGCTGGTGTGAGGTCTGGAACAGGTCAGAGAAATAAAGACTAGCAAAACAGGAGGTAACTGGTAGAATACTTAACTTTAATCCATAATTGGAGAACATCGGTCTGACGGTACAGGCATCACAAGTTAAAATATCTACTGATAATGGCGCCTTGCTAGGTCATAGCAAATGACGTAGCTGAAGGCTATGCTAACTATCGTCTCGGCAAATGAGAGCGTATTTGTCAGTGAACCTTTCCTAGCAAAGTCGGCTGTACAACTGGGGCGAGTGCTAGTATGTCTCTCTAGACCTGCCGTGAGGCGGCGCTCGGTCTGCAATCACTGACAGTGGCGACACGCGGGTCCGACGTATACTAACGGACCGCGGCCGATTTAAAGGCTACCACCTAGCAAGTGTGGTGTCTGGCGGTGACACCACACAAACTTTACATGGCACTGGTAAAATCGATTCTGTTGTATGGCTGAGAGACATGGGATACTTCACAAACACTTAAAGAGTGTATTTGAAATGAAAGTGCTCATAAAGATATATGGGGCTCCGTTCAACAGAGAAAATGGAAGATGGGAAAGGAGGCAAAAAGAGGACTTGTACCAACGTTTTGGGAAAGCTGACGTTGGTAGGACCATCAGAGAACGTCGACTCCAGAGGTTGAGAAATCTCTGGAAAGCTAGAGAATCTATCCCCAATCGAGTGTTCAATTCCCAGCTGATTGGAAGACGTCCAAGAGGTTGTTCAGGGACTAGGTGGAAAGACAGGGTGATGAGGATGTTGCAGAAGGTAGAACCAACAGCATCCCTGGAAGATGCAATGGACAGAAGGAAGTGGAACAACATCTGCCAGGAATACCTGCAACTGTGATCAGGACAATGCTCCTTCCAGTGTCACTGATCTCTGTATAGTGTGTTATTATGGTTTGTAATAGTTCTTTTGCTTTCGGTTATGGGCCTTTATAGCCTGTTATGTACAATAAATGATAATGATGATTTAATTTAATAAAAAAGTTGTGTACACAACTTTTTTTTTTTTTTAATTTCACAGATACCAGAATCCACTGGAATGGAGGTTGTGTTTTACAATTTTGTATTTTTTGCTTCATCAATATCCTTCATTTCTATTTCTAGAAATTTGTACTGAGCGAGGTGGCGCAGTGGCTAGCTCACTGGACTCTCATTCAGGAGGACGATGGTTCAATTGTGCGTCCGGCCATCCTGATTTAGGTTTTCCGTGATTTCCCTAAATCGCTCCAGGCAAATGCCGGGATGGTTCCTCTGAAAGGGCACAGCTGATTTAATTCCCCATCCTTCCCTAATCAGATGAGACCAATGACCTTGTTGTCTGGCCTCCTCCACCAAACAACCTAACCCAACCCCTAGAAATTTGTTGATGAGCTACACATATCCAATCATTTCTTTTGTTTAGATGTCAGGCTTCTCAGTAGTTGTTCTATTAAGTCACCATAGAATGAATATTTGTCCACAGTTTTCACATACATTTCTCATAAATTTCTGGCTTATTCTCCTCTGTTTTCCTACTTCGAAACTTGTGGTATCTTATTCTTTACAATAATATGATCAGAGACCTTCTATGTTATACCTGTTGCACACACTTCATATTTTTATTCAATCTGTACAAGCAGCTTTCCTTATGACATTTCTTTGTCTGCAATCCTCTATAAAATTAAGCATGCTTCCTTCGGAATCAACAGGCATTATTACACATAAATTGCTTCATAGCGTAACCTCAACATACTACACAACAAAACACACATGGGCCTCAGCTGCTAAAAAGCACAGAGATTCCCACTAAAGGTGGGAAGCAATGCACTTAACACATGGCCTCCACTTCCAGGAAGTTACAAATGCATGAATTTATGAGCATGCACGAAGTTGAAGAAAAAAAAGGCATCGTGTGAATGCACCTTTAAGAAGCCAAATAGATCACTTAAAATTTGTGGTGATTTTAAGTCTACCATTAATGCTGAAGCAAATGTTTATCTGTATCATATTCCTAGCCCTGATGAATTGTTATCAGAATGTGGATGTGGCTATTATTTTTCAAAGATGGATCTAGCTGATACCTACTTTCAATTTTCTGTAGGTGATCAGTTGAAACATTTTTAGTGATTAATACACAATTTGGCAGGTGTCATTATAATATTTTACCATTTAGGGTCACAAGTGCACCTGTGATATTTCAGATATGTCTCAAGCAACTCCTCCAAAGTATCCTCCACTACGTTAATCATTTACATGACTTGCTAATTATCAGGGCCACGTGGGAGGAGAACATGCACAATCTTCAGATACTGTTTGAGTGCCTCAAAGTCCATTGTCCACATTGTCACCTCGACAAATGTAGTTTCTTTAAGCCAAGTTTAAAGTACCCCAGCACACATATTAAGTAAAAATGGGTTCATGCCCACACAGGATCATGTGGTCACAATCACTACCTGATCAGCTCCCCCGAACCTCAAAGATGTACGGCTGCTCCTGGGCAAAATATATTCTTATGCAAAATTAATTTGCAACATAGCCCAGATCTCCCATCTGCATTATCTACTGCATAAAAAAGGTGTTACATCTAAGTAGTCAAAGCCATGCCAGAAAGCTTTCTTGCAACTTAAAAAATGCCTTAGGGCCTCTTGTTTAGCAATGTTCCATATGGGTAAATGTTTAACGCTTCTCATTGACACGTCAAATTGTGGCATTGGTGCAATGCTGTTAAACCCCAATGGAGGATTCTACATCTACATAGGTACTCCGCAAGCCACCATACGGTGCATGGTGAAGGTACCCTGTACCACCACTTGCCATTTTCTTGTTCCACTCGCAAATGGACAGAGGGAAAAATGAGTGTGTATACGCCTCCTTACAAGCCCTAATTTCCCGCATTTTATCTTCATGGTCCTTAAGCACAATGTATGTTGGTGGCAGTACAATCGTTTTATAGCTACCTTAAAATGCTGGGTGTCTAAATTTTCTCAATAGTGTTTCTCGAAAAGAATGTCGCCTTCCCTCCGGATTCCCATTTGAGTTCACGGAACATCTTCGTAAAACTTACATGTTGTTCGAACCCATTGCTAACAAATCTAGCAGCCTGCCTCTGAATTTCTTCAATGTATTTCTTCAATGTCTTCCTTCAATCTGACCTGGTATAGATCCAAAACACTCAAGAAGTACTCAAGAATAGGTCATACCAGCATCCTACATGCTGTTTCCTTTACAGGTGAACCACTCTTTCCTAAAATTCCCCCAATAAAGCAAAGGCAACCATTCACCTTCCCTACCACAGTTCTCACTTGCTCATTCTATCTCATATCGCTTTACAATGTTACGCCCAAATATTTAAATGACTCGACTTTGTCAAACAGGATGCTAAAGTGCGCATCACTTATGTTGGCGGCCGAGTTTAGGTTCGTTCTGCGCATCTGACGTCACAAAACACAGTCAGCCAATAAACAGAGAATGACGTTGCCACATCTCGACTGCAGTGCAGAGCATGGACGAGTGTCTTCAGTTTTAGAAACGTTCAGTCATAAATAATGTAATAGAACAAAAGCAATGTCTTGATAGACATTCTTTTATAGAAAGTTTGGAAAAAGCATTCTTTATACCAATTGCTTCATATTCTATTGATTAATTAAACCAAACAAGCAATAACACTCCTAATTCAGGCGATAGCAAGGAAAGGTGTTTGTATCACTCTCACGAACCCCTTTTTCGCAATAAAGAACAGCGGTAATTGTTTATTTCCTATTGTACTTCGACGAAGCGTGAGTAATTCATAGTCATACCAACAGTGTTTGTCAGTATTTTGCGTGACGTGTTATAGTCCTCATGGCGTTATGTAGTCAGACGAGGTGCGTTAGCGTAACGGTTAAGGTGTTGGGCTGCTACGCGAGAAGTTATGAGTTCAAACCTTGTGCAGTGCTTAATATTTTCATTATTAAAGAACAATATCGAAGTGCCTTACTTCACAAATTATATTCGTTTGAATGCAATTTTTTGAAATTTCTAGTGCTTTGTCTTTTCATTAACCCTTTCGCTGCTGCAGACACGTGCTCACCGCATTCCGCGCTGTGCGCGATTTTGTCATCACTGCACTGCTCGCCTGTGCAGACACATGGTGTTCCCACTGCTTTGACACACTTATCATTCGATTTAACAAAAACTATTTGGCCCAAAAATGTGATTTTTACACGTCTTCTTGACTGATACCTTCCCCCCATAAATGACTTAATTTTGTTTCGATATCCAACGCAGTTATTATGCAGCATTAAATGTAGTAAACCATTGCACGAAATTTTGAAGAGTTTGCAGAGGTAGAAGTCCATAGCGTATACTTTCCGTATGGTCGATTTTAGTTGCCACAATGTTGAGAATGAAATGTGGACAAGATACCTAAATTTCATATAAAATTTACTGTATAACAATATCTCATTTAATTTAAGTACGACATAGGTGTCGTATGTAATATTGAGAAATATTCCGTCTTTCGCGACTGTAATAAAAGTATTATTTACACCGGACGCGTTTGGCTTTATTTTAAAGCACTTCCATCGGTGAAAGGTATGGCACATACACAATGGTACTCATGTTCTCTTTCTTTGTTCCACAGTCGCAATTTTACCAATGGTACTGAAATATATTCCTCTTCTGCAACTGTAATAACGGGCTTATTTAGACCAGACGCGTTTCTCTCTTTTGAAGCATCTTCAGTGGACAGTATTTTGTCTCCTCCATTGCCAAGTCACCTTTCGTAGTTTTGTGCTGCGGTAACACAATATTCAACGTTTGTGTTGGCAGATCAGTGTTGTAGCAAATAAATGATGTTTGTGTGTGCCACACACAAAAATTATATTTGACATAGCTCAGAGCACTTCACTGATAGACGGTATATTCAAGTCCTAATGTTTTTGTAACTCCACAGTTTTGTTTAATGTATTTTGTCTACTTTCTTTTGATTAATTGAAGTGCTTTAAAATAAAGCCAAACGTGCTCAGTGTAAATAAAACTTTTGTTACAGTCGCGAAAGACGGAATATTTCTCAATATTACATACGACACCTATGTGGTACTCAAATGAGCTATTGTTATACAGTAAACTTTATATGAAATTTAGGTATCTTGTCCACATTTCATTCTCAACATTGTGGCAACTAAAATCGACCATACGGAAAGTATACTCTATGGACTTTTACCTCTGCAAACTCTTCAAAATTTCGTGCAATGGTTTACTATATTTAATGCTGCATAATAACTGCGTTGAACATCGAAACAAAATTAAGTCATTTATGGGGGGAAGGTATCAGTCAAGATGATGTGTAAAAATCTAATTTTTGGGCCAAATAGTTTTTGTGGAATCGATTGATAAGGGTGTCAAAGCAGTCAGAACACGATGTGTCTGCACAGGCGAGCAGTGCAGGAATGCAGGGAACACGTCTTTGTAGCAGCGAAAGGGTTAATGCAGCCGTGGTGGCTTTACTTCATGAACTGCGCGCTCCTCCCTAAACGTAAGCTTGCGAACTATGTTATACTATGGCGCTGCTTCTATTGGCGCGTGCGTAACTGGCAACGCAGCAATCTCCCGCATCTGGGCGGGCATGCGCGAGCCGCCAAGATAAAAGAATTGAACTATAGCAATACTGCATCTGAATATTATAGGTTTGTTTTTCATACTCATCTGCATTAACTTACATTTTTCCACATTTAGGGCTAGTTGCCATTCATCACACAAACTGGAAATTTTGTTGTTGTTGTTGTTGTCGTCTAGTATCTTCCTACAATCACTCAACTTCAACACCTTACTGCACACCACGGCGTCATCAGCAAACAACTGCAAATTGATGCCCACCCTGTCCTCCAAATCATTTATGTATATAGAGAACAGCAGTAGTCCTGGCACACTTCCCTCAGGCACTCCTGATGATACCTTATCTCTGTTGAGCACAGCATACTGGGTTCCATTATTTAATAAGTCTTTGAGCCACTCACATATCTGTGAATTCATTCTTTTGTCGACAGCCTGGAATTGGACACCATGTCAAATACTTTCTGGAAATGTACAAATATGGAACATGCCTGTTGCCCTTCATCCATAGTTTGCAGTATATCATGTGAGAAAAGGGCAAGGTGAGTTTTGTACGAGCGATGCTTGCTAAAACCATGCCGATTCTTAGCCATAAGCTTCTCAGTCTCAAGAAAGTTTATTGTATTCAAACTGAGAGTATGTTCAAGGATTCTGCAGCAAACAGAAGTTTGGGATATTGATCTGTAATTTTGCGATTCAAAGCACCTCTCTCTCCCCATCCTTGATAAAGTCGGCACAAGTGGAGTCACTTCCGATTCCAAGTGCTGTTCACTAGGGGGGGTGGGGGGGGGGGGGGTGTTTAATATATGACAGTGATTCAGATTCTCCATCCAGCCAGAGTGGAGGACACCTCTCATACTTCAGCTTTATATTCTGTCTGGCTGCAACTTGCTCCCATGGAGGGTGTTGCCGCAGCCACAGGCATGTCACGTAGGGCCACACACCGATGCCACGCAGCCTGTAAATACAATGGCCCCACAGTTAGTTCATGCTATTCTACAGAGCCTTCAACTGTGCTAATATTAATAAAGTTACTGACCTTGACTGTTTAACATTTTTGATTCAGACTGCTTCCTGAACTGATTGTACACACTTACAATGATTTTGCTACATACTGGACTGTTTGCCACATGCTGTTCGCTCTGCGAATTCTGCCGTCATTGACTTCGGCTAGTCTCAGGCATTACAACCAATCTTCTACCTATGCAGAGTAACAAAGGACAGTGAAAATAGTAAGTCTGCTGTTTGTTGAGTTGATTTCAAATTTCTTGTGGCAGACAAGCAAAAAAAGTAGGTATTTACCAAAGTCTCAGCTTGTCTTTTATTCCTTTGTTTTAAATTGTTTTATCACACAGATCAACAAGTTGTTTGTCCATAGACATGATTGTCAATGTCGTTAAGTAGGTACCTATCTACCAAATACTTGGTTCAGTTAAACTTGTTTTGGATGTGCAGTTGTTTTTGTGAAAAGTAGTTTTAAAAACCACTTAAACTAGCAAAAAAAAAACCTAACCCACCTTATGCCCAACGAATTTACCACGCGAGGTGGCTCAGTGTTTAGAAAATGGTTCAAGCCTCCCTCTGAGCATCCAGGTTTAAGTTTTCCATGAATTCCCCGAAGTGCTCAAGGCAAATGCCAGGATGTCCCTTTGAAAGGGCACAGCCAATTTCCTTCACCATTCTTGACACAATCCGAGGTTGTGTTCCATCTCTAATGATCCTGATGTCAATGGGACGTTAAACCCAATCTTCCTTCTTTCCTCCCTCAACGAACTTCATTTTTTTTAATTTTTATTTTTTGTCTCACAGGTACTTCAGCTATGAAAAATCACTTGAAAATGAAACATTCAGATAAATTCCAAGCACTTAATATAAGTACAGCCACTGCTGTTTCTACACTGTCTTTGTCTTTAACCCAATTCTTGGGGTAAGTTCATCTTTAACAATAACAAAAAAAGCAACTAACTATGTTAGAAGCATTTGACAGGAAATTGCTTAAGGACATAAATGAAGCAAAAACCATAAAATATCACTACTTTATAAAACAAATAATTACATTTGACATGAGCCGTTATCTACCACAGAACCGAGCGGATTTGCAAGACTGCTAGAGCAAGCTTTATTCAACTATAAAATGTCAAACCATACTTCTGATGTATGGACCTGTTTGCATAACAGTTTCCACCATGCTTCACAGCTCACTGGTTTTTCTTGTGAATTACAGCTGAAACACTGAGTTCTTGCTGTGAAACCTTTTCTAGGTTCTCACACTGGGGAAAATAGTACTATTGCAATTCAATGGAATATCAACCAAAGCAAAATATGTTTACTCATTCATGGCATTAACATGGCAAAAGATGTTTGAGTGGCTGAACATGATTCTGCTAGATGTTTCATGCATTTCCTTCAGAGGGTTATAACTGAGTCACTGACGGTCCAGTCTGAAGAAACAGGAATGATCACTACTAGCCAATGTCTCATAACACACTTCAATCATTCAAGACTAACTCAAGAAAAACTGTTGGCAGTTCAACGGGATTTAAATTCACCAAAGCATCAGGCGCTGCAAGGTAAGCCAGAAAAGCAAATTACTTGTTAGAAGCATTAAAAAGGATCCAAATTCACCAAACCATTAGGTGGTGCAAGATATGACAGAAAAGCAATTGGCTATGTTAGATATCAGCAGAAGACAGAATGCCGCCTTTTACACAGAGAGCACCTTTTGGACCAAAAATGTTGCTGTATGTGTCTGATCACGATATGCTTCCTAATTTGACATCCTGCAGTGATGCTTGATGTGGGAGTGAATTAAGCTTTTGGAGCCCACTGAAGAAATAACAAATATAAGTTTTGGTCATTCGGCATATCCAAGATAATACCATATAATGTGGCATTAAGTAAGTATTTATGTAAGGAATGATAGAGAAAATACTCCCCTACTTCCAACACATGAGAGCCTTGTTGGAACCTAAATTAACAAGTTGTTTCAACTCCTTAAAATTAAGATCCAAATTTTTTGATCGTAGCCTTTTCAGTCCAAGATTCAAGACAAATTGTATAGTGGTTGTGGAAGCTGAAAGAGTTTAACAGAATAACCTGTCACCATCACATCACCCTCCTTTGCATAAAATTTCAATCCACCTGTTCCACCACTTCCACACATACATCTATGGTTATAATTAAACTTTCCCTATTTAACATGTTATAACACGGAAACTAATTACTATATGAGTACCAAACATGGTAGCATTAATGTCCAGAGTATGGGATGCATGATTTCCATGCACCACAGTGCCACCATCCAGTTTCAACTATGGCCACCAGGTGCCATGATCAGTCATTGTGATTCAAAGTCTCACACACCTGACCAGTCGCAGTGCACTTGTTGACATGTCCACATGAGCTCTGACAAAAGGAGCAGGGCAATTATTGGTGAAGCTCCATTATCAAAACAACAGTAATGCTGCAGCTGCACATCGAGAATATCGCCGGCAGAAAGGATTACGGAAGGGTCCTCTTTCTCCACCTGCTGTGCAGAGCACGAAGAAGTAGTCTGAATCAAATGGACAACTGGGCATTGCTCCAGGAAGAGGTCGATGACCAGTTGCACCACAGGTGGTTGATGAAATCGCTACTGCTATGGTAAACAATGGTAGTGCGCATGCGCATGCAGTGTCACAAAAGTTGAACATCCCATGATCCACTGTATGGAAGAATTCTTTTACCATTCTCAATTGGTATCTGTACAAGATTCATATCATACAGCAGCTTGCATCACAAGATGTGTTGACTTCACTCTCCACTTTCTCGCAAGGATTGAAGTTGACCAGGGCTGACCCTGGATCATCCTATGGAAAGACGAAGCTCATTTTTCTCTGATGGGTGAGTTGCACACATAGAACTGCCAAGTGTGGGGATCTTTACCTCCAGTCACTGTGCATGAAATTCCTCTATTTGGTGAACGTGTCACCGTACGGTGTGCCTTCATGGCTATGTTCATCATTGGCCCATTCGTTTTTGAACAGGTTGGTGCTCAAGGTCCAAAGACATGCTGCGCAGAATGCAATCCCGTGCTTTCAGACTCTTCTGGACACTGATGGGTGCCATATTAAGCTGCTTTTGTAGTAGTAATGGTACTGGTATGATGTACCATAACAGCACATTAAAAGTGTTTCAACTGAGTTGATTCTGCATTATTTCTCTTCCCCTTGTCCTTAACATTAATGCAACCAAGTCTGGTATGTATTAAATAGGGAAAGTTTAATTATAACCACCCAGTATTTAGCCTTTCTTGGAACACACCACTTCCAATTTCTCACAACATTAAATCATCCAGAAACACCATTGACTCCTTAATTTCATCTCCTATTCGCATTGCCATTACTGCCATCTCATCTGTAAAGGCGATGAAAAGTAGAAGGGATAGAAGAAAGAAGTAAAATATTAAAAGTTTAATCCTGCTGCAGCTTACTATAAGTAAAAGTTCAGGATAAGCCAATTTTTATTTCACAATATCTGCTTTGGAACACTTCCTTAACATGGAATTAACCATTTTATTATCTGTTAGTTTCTAAGGTTCCACTAACCTAAAAGATCATTGGATATAAAGCATTAGCAAAGTTAATGGCAATGTAGAGGAAGCGATCCACTGTAGTTTCATTCAATTTATTACAGATATTATGAGACTGTCTTACGAGTTACTATATCCTTTACAATCGGCACCCCTGAAGTTCAATTCATACCATATGTTAAACCAATAACCTCAACTACAGACAGCAAATGCTTACTGTCATGAAGTTACAAATTTTTCAGATAGAACTTTTCAGCAGCAGTGTGAAAGCTTTGCAGATCCATTCCATCAAAAGGAATCAATCTCTTTTTCCAGTGTTATTTATTTATCATTTAGTAGGATTAAACTGCCGTATCATGTCAGGTGTCACATTATCAATTAAAATGAAAACTGATTTATCTAATATCATGTAAACAATCCAACATTCTATTACCTTTACAGGATGGATTAATTAATGCTAAAGAAAGTCTGTGACACTTGCCTGTAGCTGTGTTTGCTGGACATCACTCTTTGACTTGGTACCAATCAAGAGTGAATCTGTAATTTTTCTAGTGCTATGTCCACGATACAATGCTTGAATTCGGGTAGCAGCTCTCTCTCTTTTTTCATGTTCAACAGCACGCTTGAATAGCTCCGCAGCAGCACCTATCATAACATCAGAGATCATTAACATACTGTCACTAGATGCAAAATATGCACAGCTGTCACTCACCAAGCCACTTAATATTCAGCATGTGATACGCAAGCATTAAAAAGTAAGTACTAACCAGTCAAAGCTGAATTGTGAACAATGATTAATGAGTTTCTCTGAAATGAGGTTTGTAAGTCTTATATAGGCATATGAGACCACCTATAGACCTTTTTTGAGAAATATTATTAAAGTGACAATTTTACAATAAGTAACTAATTTATCATTTATAGCAACTGTTTAGATACTCAAACATTTCTATTAATGCTAACTATGTATGTACAAACTGCGTAAGTAACAGCACCACAGTTGCACAGGTTTCTGTTTGCTCTCCTTCAGCTTCCTGTTATGAAAGTGAACATATCAGAAAAGATCCCTGATCATAATGAAACACAATCAAAATACACACAGAGATTGGTTGGACTAAAAAATTTGATTCTTCAAAATTGAACAGAAAAATTTCTGTTGCCATCAGGACAGAATTCTTTTACAATCAGGTAATAGCTATAAGCACCTTCAGCGGTTCAAGATATCCACATTGTAAGATACTGACAGCACACACTGATAATGTAATGAAATACACTGTGGAATGTTTTCAACATAGTGATAAACCTTGAAGAAATAATAATGTCATTCACAGTCCTAGTCTTCTTAGCATCTCAGACCCACAGCTCTTAATTCACAGATAAATTTGGTTTAGGAAAGAAGATTACTAACACCAAATGATACAGGCGCAATATAAAAACTCACTGCCCTAACCACAATGAAATACTTTGTAATGGTAGTGATTGATGGGTCACAGCCTTATAGGGCTGTTTCTGCTGATTGTTAATTTCCATACAGTCATATAATGGCCTGGTATGCAAGAGAACATTGTCTCCTCTCCTGATACTGGGGAGGAGGAATAGGGAGTACTAGACACAATGGACTATTGAAGCTGCTCAACAGCATACAGAGTTCAGCGAATACATGCAAGTAGTGAAAATCTCTATTGTATTAAGTCCCTTCTGTTCTAGCCTGTAACACAGCATACGAGATGACTACTATACTTTGTATGCAGATCTGTCATGAATGAAAAGCACAATTGTTGCACATATTACTCTATTACTTTCCTTGGTGCTAAGGAGAGATTGCAATATCCACCTCTTAAAAGCAACCTTAAACACAAAACGTATGTGACTGATTGTAAACATTACTCCTAGACTTCTCAATAAAACTAGGAAATATGCAGTTTCCCTGCATTTAAAAATGCTAACAGTAATCACACTTTGTTAGCCTAATACTTCCTTTTCTAGTCACCACACTGTGGACAACTTTTAACACTTCAGATTTGTCTTTTCCTAACAGTCACTTTCTCCCATTACTTCCAACAAAATTTTCCTGCCACCATAACCATGGCTGTGTTGGACTTCCCATTGCACTGCAGTTGTTTTTGCTGGAACTTGCTATATGAATGTACTGGGACAGCAGTTGTAGACATGAAACAGTTATGAGAATTTTAATGAAATTTACAAGTAAACCTACCCAAAGGATACACTTTCATTTTGATTGGCTCTGACAAGGTTGTTCTGTAAAGCAAATGTGTTTATATGACCATTAAGGGATAACAAATCCCCTCGAAAAAAACTTGAGTTTAATACTTCTGAATGAATAATGTTGCAGCGCTAACAGGTACACTTAAAAAAACTTCAAATAAAATTTCTATGGTTTTTAATGTACATTACAATGGTGCATCAATATTTTATCAAAAAAAGTCATTTTTTTAAAATCTCTACCCCCCACCCCCCACACACACTATTTTGTCATTCATTTTGACATCTGACTAGCAACAAAACATACAGCATTGTTAGTATCATATTCAGTCATTTATGATGAAGTGGTATTCCAAAAATGCATTTGCTGGAAATGAGAGGAACAATGGAAAGCCCAAGCCGGAATATCAAGAATTATGGAACAGACTGATTGCTACTCACTGGAATGCGTCACCTTTGTCAGAAGTAAGCTAGAACTATTCCTATATCGCCGTATGCATGTCCAATATTTCGGCTTCAATGCCAGTTGTCATGCTGGATTCTTTAATAAATCTTTGTCAGATAAATGTACTCTAAATGCATATTCTACCTTCTATAAAATACAAAATTTCTTGCTTTGTTATGGTGTTTTCTTTTTACATTTGGTGTATTTTGTTTATTTTGAAGCTGTAACCTTTTCAGATTCAATTATGTTATATTTAAAACTGTTTTTACTTTATTGTAAATCCGTGCAGTAATGAGGAAGTGTAGAATTGTATTGGCCAAAAAAATGTTCAATGCACTTTGATTTTGCGCAGCCAGCCCGTCAGACAACTGCAATTACATGACTGGAGTCACAAACAGGATCACAGTTTATAAG
The DNA here is from genome assembly GCF_021461385.2 of Schistocerca piceifrons. Classification (NCBI taxonomy): domain Eukaryota; kingdom Metazoa; phylum Arthropoda; class Insecta; order Orthoptera; family Acrididae; genus Schistocerca; species Schistocerca piceifrons. The sequence goes on from NC_060141.1 coordinate 525,111,965, forward strand.
CAAAAGCAAACAAGTGTCTGTTGGTTTCTGCTCAAAGCATATTTAAAAAGATTGGCGAATCTGGGAGAAGAAAACTAACTGAGTGAGGGAATGAACTTTTAGATTATTATTTCTTAAATCCAAGTTAATGCCGAACCCATGTAATTACATCTGAAAAAAGTTTCAAGAAATTTTTCCATGCCCAAAATAAAAATATGTCCTATGGCTGAATCATACTAGTAGTTCTGGCAAGAATCATTAAGATATTCACCTCTTTTTCATGTTTATGAATGGTGCCACACATCTTTTCATTTTACCTGGTTCATGCATCTAAACAAAGACAGATTTTTCATTTATAGTAGATATATAAACCTGTTTAAACAATTTACTTGTAAGCTCACATGTTAATTTGCCAGATGTAGAACCAAACACATGGATATTATCTGCTCAGTATAAATCTTTTCAACTTTTGGTCCGGACTTGCCCTCTTTTTCTTTCCAAACTATGAGAGAAAGGGATATTAAATTTCCACTTGCAGGTATAATAGTTCCACTTGCAGATATAATAGGCTGAATTGTATAACTGTGTGTTAAGGCATTCATTCAAGAATTTTGTTAGAATTTCAACTTCTGATGGTCCCCTGAAGGATAACATTCATCCTGCATGAATTTCCAAATTGAAACCTGACTGGTCAGAATTGCAGACATTGGCCTCTCCGATCAATAAAATTTTCTTATTCACAGTCTCCACAAATTTGGAGTGTTTCCCCTCAATTCTTCTTTATTTGTTATTTGCATATTGGCAATGAGTTTATGATTTTCCTTCAAACAATCTGGTGTCTTTCTTTAAAACTGTGAATCCATTTTGAGGAAACCTTACACACATGTTGCGATAACTTATCATCCCTTGCTCGAAAAGCCCATATCTCTATATCCAGATCACGTATCGGTACTGTATTGTCCAAAGAAATTTGAAATTTATCTAATAAATACTTGGAAACAAATAATAACTTTTTATTTCTTGTCCCACCTGCAGCAATTTGTGCTTCCCATTTACACAGATTTTTTTCTCTTTGTGACCTTCCTGTATATATGTTTTACAGTCTCAAATTTGTTTTTACCAGAGTGCCAAAAAGTAACTGCTTTTTGTTTATTCTCATGGTCTATATCATGTTTTGCTTTGTTACCATTTCTTCATCATCATCATTATTTCCTGCAATCAGAATAGGATCGGAAACTGCACTTTCATCTTAAAACCTTAAAGTAGCGTATCTTTCCATAAATATATCTTTAAATCAAATCTTCTAACTGAGATGCAAAAGTAATTTCTTCGCTAGGGATCATAGTATCCACGATATATTGTGGCTGATCAAACTCTGTCCACAGTAAAGGTAAAATATTTTCTGGGTTCATTGAAATTTTCCCTGCATGCATAACTGTGTGTGTGTGTGTGTGTGTGTGTGTGTGTGTGTGTGTGTGTGTGTGGGCGCGTGCGCGCACACAATGAGGTGAGAAAAGTCATGGCATAGTGATATGCACACATACAGATGGTGCTAGTATCACCATCATTTGTACTCAGGTTATTCATGTGAAAATGTCTTTGAAGGGATTTGCCCATACAACAGAAACTAACAAACTCTGACGCAGAATGATAGCTGGGGCTAGACGCATGGGACACTGCCTTTCCGAAATCGTTAGGGAATTCAATATTCCGCATCGACAATGTCAAGAATGTGCTGAGAATACCAAATTGCAGCATTACCCCTCATTACGAACAATGGAGTGGCTGATGGCCTTCACTTAACGCCACAGAGCAGCGGCACTTGCATGGAGTTGTTAGTGCTTACAGACAGGCAACATTGCATGAAATATCCACAAAAATCAACGTGCAACATCCGTTAGGACAGTGTGGTGAAATTTGGTGTTACCAGGCGATGGCAACAGACAACTGATGTGAGTGTCTTTGCTAACAGCATGGTATCACCTGTAGTGCCTCTCCTGAGCTCATGACCATACCAGTTGGATCCTAGACGACTGGAAAACTGTGGCCTGTTCACATGAGTCCCGATTTCAGTTGATAAGAACTGACAGTAGGGTTCGAGTGTGGTGCAGACCCCATGAAGCCATTGACCCCAAGTTGTCAACAAGACATTGCACAAGCTAGTGGTGGCTCCATAATGGTGTGGGCTGTGCTTGCATGGAATGGACTTGGCCCTCTCATTCAATGAAACCGATCATTGATTGGAAATGACTGTCTGGCCACCTGGAGACCCTCTGCAGCCATACATGAACTGCACTTTCCCAAACAACAATGGAATTTTTGTGGATGACAATGTGCCATGTCACCTATCCACAACTGTTCACAATTGTTCTGAAGAACATTCTGACAATTTGAGTGAATGGTTTGGCCACCCAGATCACCCAATATGAATCCCATTGAACTATTATGGGACAAAACTGAGAGGTCAGTTTGTGCACAAAATCCTGCACTTGCAACACTTTTGTAAGTATAGAACGCTATAGTACCAGCAAGGCTCAATATTTCTGCAGGGGCTTCCAATGACTTGTTGAGTCTATGCCACTTCGAGTTGCTGCTCTATGCCAGGCAACAGGAGACCCCGACACAATATTAGTAAGTATCCCATGACTTTTGTCAACTCGGTGTACATTTAGAATATATTGATCTGAGGATGACTTATTAAACAACCCAACATGACAACTGACATTGAAGTGAACACATAACGGGTACATGTAGAGCAATAATAGGGATATTACTAACTTATTTCTGACAAATGTGTCTTTGGAATGCCACTTCATCACATATGACTGAAGTTGGTATTAATGATGCTATATGTTTTGCTATTAGTCAAATGTCAAAATGAAAAACAAAACAGTGGAGGGATTTTTTAAAAAAATGACTTTTTTTACAAATTTGGGTGCATCATTGTAATGTACATTAAAAAATATAGAAATTTTATTTGAAGTTTCTTTATGTCTGTTACCACTTTAACAGTATTCATTCAAACATACTACAGTCAAATTTTTTCAAGGGGGTGGTTCACATCCTTAAGAGCTGTATGGGCATGTATAAAAAAAAAGTGTGTCTAATTTTGCTCTAAACTACAAAATATTCAAAGCCTATCAAAACCGAAGTGCATCCCTTGGGTGGGTTTGCTTGTTATATGTATTCTTAAGCATAAATGAAATTTGAAGCAGCTTTTAAATTGTGGTACCCACTAACCCACAATGTGAGATTATCAACGTACACACTAAAAGGATATCAGAAAAACTAAGGAGATAGAGAATTCAATTTACAACAGCCTATAGCATATTAAAATGGAAAGACAAGATGGTAGCAGAAAAATAAATGATCATGCTTGTGGAGGAAACAAAAAAATAATTTGAATTTGAAATAACCTATCGGGGGAAGCCACAGAGAGTATGAATGGGAGTCCTTAACTAGCCATGAGAGATCTATAGATACGTTGTTGTAAGGAATGGCAGACATCTTAGTGTTTCCAGCTTATTGACAGCACATTCAGTATTTTGCTGCTCATAGTGTTAACCCCAGGTGAGCATGGCCTCAATTCTGGCATACATCAATTCTACATTACCACTATGTGACAGAATTAAAATAGGTTGGACTCTGCAGGTCTCACTCCAAAGTACTGGAGGTCAGAGCATGTTTTTATCTAGCATGGAGGCAGACTGTAGCAGTAATATTCACGTTGATAAAGAACGTTGCATTCCCACCACTGTGGGGAAGTCGCAGTGGTCTACCACTGTTACATTTTTGTGATGGAAGTGTGAACTTTTCTAGCTCTATGGTTGGACTCCCCACATGGTGTCAGTGTGAGGACAAGTAGATAATCACCTCCCTCTGAGTCTGTATTGGGCATGATCAAAAGGTGAATAGGAAAAGCTTTGCCCGATAACAAATGCCACTTTTTGAATTTTTAACAAAAATGGTTCATGGTAACCACATAATTATTCTGACATCTGATACTACTATCCTTCCAGAACCATTAGTAGTTTCAGAATTTTGCATGCCATTAATTTATGGGGGGAAATATGCATATTAAGTTTATCTAATTGCTTAACATACAGGGTGATTCTATGATGATGTCAAAAATGTCAGGGATGATGGAAATTGGTAAATTTATGAAACTGAAATAAGGGACCCTGGTCTGAAGTAAATGAGTCAAATATTATAGGCAAAAATTGTTCTGATACCTCTGTTAGTGGAATACATGTATCTATTGTTGTTGCTGAAACAGTAGTGTAGGCAACTTTCAGAGGTGGTACTATCGACCAAATAAGAAAAAAAAAGTCTAGTAACTGGGCAAATTGTTGGTGCTCGTATGGTGGGTGCCTCCATAACCAATGAAGCCTAAGTGTTTAGTGTTTATATCACATACAGGGAAAAAGGAAAAACATCACAGTGCAGATGAAATTGTGTCTTGAGTGATCATGACAAATGGTCATTGAAGAGGATTGTGATGGGAAAAAATGGACAACAGCTGCAAAATTCACTGCAGAACTGGATGTGACTCACGAATCCTCTCAGTACTAAACTAACATGAAGGGAGCTCCACAAGCACGGAATTGCAGGGCGAGCTGGATACAGAAACCACTTTTCAGTAATACAAATGCCCATAAGAGGAAAATGTGGTGCCAAAACCATAAAACCTGGAGCATGGAGCAATAGAAGAAAGTCATTTAGTCAGATGAGTTTTACTGTCGCAGTGTTTCCAACTTCTGACTGAGTTTGCTTCTTGACAGTGAAACATGGCAGAGATCAGATGACAATTTGGGCAGCCGTATTGTGATATTCCATGGGGCCCAGTTTGCATTACTGTCAAGGATTATGTGATCATTTTAACTGATCGGGTCCATCCCGTGGTACAATGTTTGTTTCCCAGTGGTGACATGACTTGCATTGTCCAAGACTGGTTTTGTGAGCACAAGGATGAATTGATCCATCTCCCCTGGCCACCACAGTGGCTAGATTCAATATTATTGAGCTTTTGTGGCTCACTTCAGAGGGAAGAATCACTTACCATCTCCATCATTGTTGCCTGAACTTGCCACTATTTTGCCGGAAGAATGGTTTAAGATTTCCTTTTATACCAAACAGAACCCATATTATCTATTACAGGATGATTGGAAACTATTTCAAATGTCAATGGTTCTTCTACACTGTATTACAGTTGGTAATGTGTTGTGTTTCTGATATTTTCACAGACGAGATGAGAAAAATTAAAGAAAACTGCAGAGGAACAGTAAAGTAAAATCAGAAAGAAAAACTGATTGTAATAGTTGTGTTTCTTCAGAAGTTAATAATGTATTCAGTACTCAAATTCCACGGAAAATGAATTCCATGCTTGCAATTAACTTTACAAGTAAAAGAATAAAATAGTTCATTTAAATAAATTATCCACATATTCATATTTTTGCTTACCTGAAGATCTGGTTGTGACATCATGTGTTAATGGAGAATTTGCTGCATATTGGTCTTTTTCAAATGCTTGTTGCATCAACAATTTCTTCAATTTCTCATTAGCTTGTACCTTAATTTCACAATCTTTCACTGGATCTGAGTGAGTAGTGACCATGTCAGTCTGCAGCTGTGATTTTCTATCTGACCTTTTGTTATAATCATCATCTGCAGTTTGTCTATTTTTAACACGTTCATGCCTACGTTCTGGGTCTTTTTTTTGTTCCACAGGAGTAACATGAGTATTTCTTTCTATTGTCTGCAAATTGTTGGGGAATGATGAAGGTAGACAATTCAAATTAATTACTTCATCCAAATGTTTGCGCACTTGGGGTTGTACATTCTCACTCTTTCCAATAATACCAGATTCTGAAATATGAGGTGATGTTGGTGGTGAGTATTTCATGCTTATTTGTGGAACATGGTTTAACGCTGTTTGTGTCGAAGTACCTGAGTGATTTTGAACGTGGTTTGTTTTATCGGCAATTCTTCGCTTCTTAAGCAATTTTCTACTTTTTTCAATTGTTTCAGAATGCTGCTCAGGGCAAAAAGGAAAAGCACTTCTCTTGGAAAAATACTGCTGTGGACTGTCCACAGTTTTTTGCCTAGATTTTTTCTCCAATTCAATGGAGTTTTCCTTTAGGATTTTCTCAGGTCCCTTGACACTTCCTGCCTGTTCTCTGGTAGACCGTTCAAAAGATTTAATAATATTGTTTTCTCTGAGCATACTGATTGTGTTATTCGCTAACTCCATTTTCTTTTCCAATGACTTCATTTGCTTTCTATGATCATAGCGTTTAAGTTTGGTTGGAGGTGAATCACTGATATTTATTATTGCACTGTCTGTGTTCACCACTCTGCTATTTTCCTGTAAGAGATTTTAAAAGACTAATTCAAAAAATTATTTGGGTACAGAGTTTAATACTGAAAATAAATCACAACTTTTATCATATTTCAGCATACCCACATAGGTGTCACCTATTCAAGGATGCACAGCAATAATGGGGTAAAGAACAACCAGCATGAATTTTGAGAACATAGAACAAGTGAAACCCAATTTGCAATATTCTGACATGACATCCAGAAAGCCATGGATCAAGGCAGTCAGGCTCATGCAATAGAAGCAGTCTCATGAAAAAGGTGAAAAGACCATTTACGAAAGAAAAACAACAGTAGTGGAGTGTAGTTGAATTATATCTGGCACTGCTGGGAGTTAGATTAGGAAATGAAGCACTAAAAGCAGAAGACCAGTTTTGCTATCTACAAAGCAAGAATAAGGTTTGATGTCCCATCACTCATGAGTTTGTTCCAGATGAAATTCTGTTAGGGTAGCAAAGTAACTGATGACAGCTGAAATATAAAACATATAAAACACAAACAAAGGGAGAAAGCATTTCTGAAAAGGAGAATTTTGTTAACATTTGTCTGGAGGTGTAGCCTTATGTCAAAGTGAAATGTGGACAAATAACAGCAGAGACACGAGGAAAATAAGTTTTTGAAATGTTTTACATTAGACTGTAAAGGAGATTAAGGGTTGACTACAGCAAGTAGGTTCAAGTGGATGTAGGTTGTAGCAGTTACGCAGAGATGAAGTGACATACATAGGATGTACTAGCATGGAGAGCTGTATCAAATTGGTCTTCAGCCTGAAGAGAGGAACAACGACAACAATAACCACCTTACGCTTTCTGGAAGAATATTAAATGAATTTATGTGAAGAACTTTATATCTTCATAAATGGCACAAATTATGGAAGTAAGCTGCGGAATGGTAAACTAGTGAGAATAATGTGTTTTGTTTCTAAAACTAATCTACAGGAGAACATCTGCTTCACTAACAACATAAGCATCTGTTTTATTTTTTGAGCTTTCGCTTAGTAAAATTAAATTTTCATTAACATAAAATACATTGCCCTGTAATTTATGTTAATAAAAAAGCAATCGCACACATAATAAAAACAAAATTATTGCAAAATTATTGCACCAGGGCACCTGTTGATGGCACCAAAAACAATTAACTATGAATAATTAATAAATGGGCACCTCATGATGGCAGCATGCTGCCGAATTCCATCATGCCAAACTTAACACTGTAATTACGTGCACCAATAGCAGCATAGTTTTACTTTAAGGAACAGTTTTCTGCCCAATAACAAGGTTGCCCAGAAGAGTATCCAGGTCTGTGGCATTTATTACGCACTATTCGACTAGTCAGGTGTAAGCAGATCAGGAAACTGTTACTGAATTGAAAGTCATCAGTGACTTTAGAACAAGGCTTAGCTGTGAGATGTAAGGCATGAAACATTCTCTTAACAGAACCAACATGGCTGCCCTGCTCCATATTCAGAAGACATAATGGTTCTTTCTCTTTGAGGTGCTCAAAACCTCTACCATGCCAGTGTAAGTTGACAATTACACACTACGTATATTAACATCTTAATAACAGAGAAAAGGACATGTGATCTGCATGGTAAGATGGTGTAGGGACAACTGGAGCTTCACTGCACGACAGGTAGAGAGAGAGAACTACTTCAGCTTACATACTGCAGCAGCAACTATTTGTTAAGTTGGTGGAAGAGACAAGTCACGATATTCATCATTCATAAAACATCAGCATTCCCCTCACTGAGGTATCTTTTATGTGGATAGTATAATCCTTAACGCAGGCATGTTTGAGAATGTTAAACAGTGTCGCTTACAGACACATATTTATCACCTGTGTCAAGTGTCTTAGTTCCTCCACACGCTGTGTGAACATATTAATGTTCCTCTGTAGTATGGGAGCCATCTTAAAAATGGTGTCAACAAAACAAAGACTGGTTGGAAAATGACAATTCTTCATTAGACACAGTCCTATTACAATAGAACTCTTGTCTTCCTCTGACCTTTGAACTGACGACCCAGCCAGTTATAAGGGAACCTAAAGTTAAATCTGAACTCCTAATCACAAACCAACTCATCATTTTTCTCATACATAAACCATTGGCTACAGTGAAATCAGTGATAAGGACTCCAAAAAAATCCTGGGAACAAACAGTGACTGAACCCTAAACAGCTGTATTATGGCTTCACAACAGCAACCTGGACATTTGGATTTGCAGTCTGACACTCAGTGTGTCAATGAGCCATACTGGGACAAAATTTTTGACATGGCTCAATACTGTATTTCTGCCTAGAGAGAGAGAGGAGAGAGAGAGAGAGAGAGAGAGAGAGAGAGAGAGAGAGAGAGAGATGAGCGGTTACTGGAATGACTTGCTGACTGAATGCAATTCTCCAAGTGATTAGTACAGTATGTTAATAATAGCACTAACAAATTTTCCATTTGTGACTAATTTTTGTCTTACAGTATATCATGTTCTACGCTGCGAAATTTCTGTTCACCAGGGTTCCTACAACCTTCATGGTAATAACCTTTTCTGCTCAATGCTTATTGTTCTCACTGCTGCCAGTCTTTTGTTCACTATCCATTATCTAATGAACGAATGAAATATTAAGACTCTGCATCGGCTCATAGTAGACGATAGATGCGTACGTCAATTTGGGTATGGAGTCACTATGTTTATTATTCAAATATTATATGGAGATCTGTGGAATATAACTGGAGATAACAATAAATGTCTACAGCTGCTATTGGTGAGACTTTAATTTGCATTGCCACGTCCCTGTAATTATTCTTGGACTGAATGATTAATCATTTATTTCCTTTCAAAAATTAAATTTTGTAGCATAATTCATATTGGCAGTTAATGGTGCACCAATATCAAGAGCCTGCTGTCAAGTAAAGGCTTTAAACCTATTACTCCTACTAACTATTTTGAAATTTTTGTCCACCCAAACCATTACCTGCACAATCGAGCAGGTGTTGCACTACGCTATCCTATATACTAACGATTCAAAGGGGAGTTAATTAAACTTCAAGAATAAAATAATATCCTTTAATGTGCTCCTTAAGACTTTCACAATCCAATCATAATCTTAACATGATTATATTTTCTTCTGTACACATCACTGCTGCTGCTCTCCTCACCTTCTCAAAACTGTGGACCAGGTGTGATGGCTTGCATGCTTCAATGGTACACATAGCCGTCCCAGAAACATAACCACAATGGAAAGTGTCTGTGGAGAGGTCATATTAACATATGATTCCCGGAGAAGGCAGCAGCCTTTTCAGTAGTCGCAGGGGCAACAATCTGGATGATTGGCTCACATGGCCTTCTAACATTAGCCAACATGGCATTGCAATGTTGATACTGTGAATGACAGAAACAAGGGGAAACTGCAGCTGTTATATTTGCCAAGTATATGCAATTGTACTGTACGGTTTAATATGCAACATCATCATCTTGGGGGAACTATTCTGGACATAAAATAGTCTTTCAATCTGATCTCTAGGTGGGTATTACTCTGATGGTTGTTTTCATCAAGAAAAACAAATCTAGAAAGGTAGATCCTTTTATCACACACGCAGGTTAGAAAATTTGAAAAGAGAAATGGATAGGTTAAAGTAAGATAGTGGTAACTAGTGTAGTGCGGTGGCAGGAAGAGCAGGTTTCCTGGTCAAGTGAGTAGAGGATTATCAACACAAAATCAAATAAGGGCAATGTAGAAGTGTGTCTAATAATACGTGTGAAAATACACTACACTCTCTCTAATCCGGCCTTCAGTAGCCCGGCCTCTCAGTAATGCGGCACACATCCAAAAACACATGCATAATGAATTATTGTCTGCAACAATGCCTGGTTAAACAATGCTGTATATACTGTATTTGAAATTGTAGCTTTCTTTACAGTTCGGAATCATGTCTTCTAAAAGGAAACGTGTTACGCTAGACCTCAATCAGAAACTCAAAACTTTAGATAAGTTAAATCGAGGTTCTTCACAGACAACCATTGCTGCTGAGTTCAATGTTGGACGAGCTACTATTTGTGATATCAAAAAGAAAGAATATGTTATTCAGCAGTACCCAACATAAATGGATAGTGAGTCGGGAAAATGGAAGGTTATGTGAAAGAGTCAGAACGATGAACTGGACGTAACTGTTTATAGATGGTTCATACAACAACGCAGTAAAGGAATTCCAGTCAGTGGCCTGATTATAAAGGATAAAAGCAGCTGCATTTAGCAAACAACTCAGCGGTAGTAACTTGTTTGCCACGAGCGAAGGTTGGTTATCGAACTGGAAAAAACGGCATGGCATTTGGCAGCTGACAGTCACCGGGGAAAGTTGCTCAGGATGCTGATGAGTTTGTAAGCAAGATACGGAAGATAATAGAGGAAGATGATTAAACTGCTGATGCCTTGTATAATACCGATGAAACAGGACTCTTTTACAAGATGCTTCCTTCAAAAACATTAGCTGCCAAGAATGAGAAGGAAGCTTGTGGTTACAAGCAACAGAAACAGTGCATAGCATTAATGGTGTGTTGTAATGGAAATGGGAGTTATAAACTACCACTCATGGTGACTGGAAAATCCCAACATCCATGCTGTTTTCAATGCACTGACATAAATACTCTACCAGTGCAGTATTGAACTCAGAAGAAAGCATGGTTGGACAGATAAATATTCTCTCAGTGGTTCCATGAAACATTTGTATGAGAAGTGAGAAAAGAGCTAAAAAAGAAAAAGCTTTCACTGAAAGCTACACTTATAACTGACAATGGAGGAGGAGGAGGAGGAGATTAGTGTTTAACGTCCCGTCGACAACGAGGTCATTAGAGACGGAGCGCAAGCTCGGGTGAGGGAAGGATGGGGAAGGAAATCGGACGTGCCCTTTCGAAGGAACCATCCCGGCATTTGCCTGAAGCGATTTAGGGAACTCACAGAAAACCTAAATCAGGATGGCCGGAGACGGGATTGAACCGTCGTCCTCCCGAATGCGAGTCCAGTGTGCTAACCACAACTGACAATGCTCCCAGTCCAATGCTCCCAGTCATCCTGCAGATGTTTCTCTAAAGTCTGATGGTATACGAGCACCCTTTCTCCCACCCAATGTGACAGCCCTTATTCAGCCCATGGAGCAGGGCATTTTGGAATCAATTAAACGTCATTATCGACATTCACTTCTCATCTCCTTGCTGAACGAAAGTGAAAATGACTCTATCGAGACTATGCTGAAGGCATGGAAAGCAATTAATGCATGTGACGTTGTTTTCCAAGTAGCCAAAGCATGGGATAAAATGGAGAGCGCTACCGTAATGAAGAGCTGGAGAAAATTGTGGCCTTCCACTGATGCCGAGTTGGATCCAGTTGTGAGTGACAACAATGAGCCAGTCAATTCGGAATTATCAATTACTTTGTACACTGACATGTTCCACAACCTTCCAGGAAGAGAAGAAATTGGTGATGAAGATGTTACTAAGTGACTGAATGAGGAAACCTGTGATACAGACCAAACTTTAACATATGAAGAAATAATCAAAAGTGTGCAAGGAAGTAATGATGAAAGTGATGAATAAGAGGACACAGGAGGACAGTGCATGAAGAATTCTCACACTGCTGGTGCTGAAGCTGCTGACGTCTTCCTGGAGTACACTATGCAACAACCAGATACGTGTAGTACCGATGTAATGCTTGTAAAGCGGTTGCATGATAAAGCATGCCACTGTCGCATATCATCATTGTGACAGTTAAAAATTAGGGACATGTTTCACAGTGAGTGATATGAGTGTATAATCATGTACAGGACTAACTTTTCTTTGAAAATTAATGTGTTTTTGGATTTAATAAAGTATATTCTCTATGTTTTAAAATTGTGTCCTCCTGTTTAATAAAGTACAGTACACTATATCCCTTACATTTTCAAAATAAATGAAAAACGAAGAAAATGAATGAAATAAATTTCAGACACTCAATAGTCCAGCACTTCCGCTAATCCAGCACCCATAGGTGTCAGGAATCATGGATTAGCAAGAGTCTAGTGTAGAGCGACTGGTAAACTGCTATAAACAGCATAATGAAAGCATTATTATGCACAAGATAAATGTGACCACTGCCTTTGTTCGACGTCAACGTGCAATAACCACTCACAGATGGCAGGTGGCAGCACTACAAGTAAGGGTATATAAAGCATGCCGGGGGGATGCAGCAAACAGTGCAGTCATTGTCGTATTGTGGAAACAAATGTCCAAAATGGCACGTTTACTGGTTTTCGGACCATGGGTGGAAGCATTTCCAAAATGGCTAAGCTTGTAAACAGTTTGCCACTGTGGTTAAAGCATACCATGCATGGCAAAATGGCAGTATATAAAACTGGTGCCAAGGAAACTGTGGTGCATCACAAGCCACAGATGACAGGGGTGAATGGCGGCTGTGGAGATGTGTGTAGGCGAATAGGTGTGCAGTGCTGAGCAACTGATGACATAGATGAACCAAGGGGCTACCAACAGTGCCTTTTCAACAATCATTCAGCAGAAGTTGCTGTGTATGGTCCTCCGCAGCAGTCTCCCAGTTCATGCTGACTGTTGTTCGTTGGTGACACAAGTATGAATTTGCTCTCCAGTTCCACCACTGGACGCCAACTGAGTGGCAAAAGGTGGCCTTTTCAGATGAATTATGTTTTATGATCCACAATAAATGAACCCTGGGACCATGTGTACCCCTAAATGTAGTTTGTTTTTCCTCAGCGTGATGGCATCTACGACCAGAATACTGAAACATGTCACACAACTTGCAGTGTAAGTGTGGGTTCGAAGCGCACCACGATAAGTCTACTCCCCTGCCCACCAAACTGCCCAGATTGAAGCCTAATTAAGAATCTATGGGACCACCTCAGTCATGCTGCTCTCATTAAGGATCCTCAACTGAGACACCTAGTTCATCTGACCACGGCACTGGAGTCAACATGGCTCCATATGAAGATTTGGAAAGTGTTCTGTTACTGAAGCATAAACAGTATAAAATGTTAAAATTCAGTAAAACAATCTTTATTTAGGTTGGCAACTGATTTCAGTCTATAATTTAGAACATCTTCAGGCTCTAAGCCCAAGGATGGTGTCTGGAGCAATACCTGTAAGAACATGGGCATCAACTGCTCACTGGTTGCCAACCTAAATAAACTTCTGTTGCAATCAATACTGTTTTACTAAATTTTAATGGTTCCATATCACTGTCAGTATTTTCCAGAATCTCACTGCCACTCTTCCCGAATGTCTCGCAGCGGTCTGGGTTGCAAAATGTCGTTATTCAGGCTTTTAACATGTCGTCACATTAATGTGACAGGACAACGTATATTGGAAACTTATATGGCAGTGACCTATATACTTCTTAAACACCAGTGAAACATTTTTATGCCCCCCTCTGTTGCCATCAATATGCACAACAAATATTTCCTTTAGTGTAACTCTTTCCTGGCCTTGTAAAAATGAGTATTACAGCTCAAATGAAATGATCGAACTTTCAATGTATCTTCTTTGGCATTACAAGCCTATCAGATTGCACAATGCTATTCCCTATGAATAGCAAGCCACACACCCATTTATGACAGTCTACTGGCCCATTTCACTAGAGTCGACCCTTGCTGTTGCCCTTGGAATGAATGCTGCATAAATGTGACATATCTGCCCCTATCTTGAATACCAACTGCAATTCTCTACAACACCACCTTCCAGGTCATACTGATTAGCGTAACTTTTCACACACTGCACATACCCATAATTTTATCCCTTGAAGATTTGTTTTTGTCCTGTACTTAATAGCTAATATAATCAATACCTGTATAAAGGTACAAGGTAGCCGGAATGTCATTTTAAGTCAAAACTGGTTTAATTCCCTGTAACCCCATGGTAACTTCATCGAATACTGCCTTTTGGCATGTAATATTGCTCTGTTCATTTGACAGTTTGTTTGTCTACCTGTCATAAACAGAGTAATTTTGATTTATTTATTGTGATTGTCTACGTGGTGAGGTAAACGTCAACAAGACTAATAATCCGCAAGTAAAACATAATTCTGTTACAATTAACTGCAGATATAATTATAATTGTTTATCTCTCCATAAATGGAATAATTTACAAAAGATGCAATGTTATACATGTGGAGCAATATTTCACATTAATCAGTTACATATCCCGAGTGCCTTGAGGAAGTACAGTTTCTTCAATGTCTGAGGACACGGCAGCAGTGACATACAAAAACTAATTTTGTTATATCATATCATTTTAAAATTTGAAACATGATTACCATATTATGAGTAACTGGCTGCCTACTGCATACAGTGTCACGAAGTCTATACAATGGACGCTGTAGTGACAGATGGTTCCTATCATTGGTCACCTTGTCTGTTAGGTCATAACTAGAATGCAAAATGTTGGATTCTAGCTCTGCACTGAGTGCTTTTGCTACTGCACGTATCTTCAAATCAAGTTCATTTCTTATCTGCTGGTCTCCTTTCAATTCTCGATCCACACTGCTACTCTTGTTGGAATTTCCTCCATTGCTGTCAGGCAGAGAAGAATTGTGTGCCATATCTATGTCATTATCACGTTCAGCTGACAGACGATCTCTTGAGGGTATGGACTCTGTAACTTTATATTTAGTTACTGAAACTGATTTCTGAGTGACACTTTTCATAGTAATAGCAACATCAGGTGTCTGTAAGTCATCTTCTTTCCCATTACGATCAATAGCAGTATCTGGGCCCTGAAAAAGAAGTAACAAAACAAATAATGAATTGTTTGTGTCAAGAGATACAGGGACTTAAATATTTAAGTAACACCCACAATCTGAACAGAAACAATACCACTAATAATTAAAATGGGTCATCAAAATTTGCTCTAACAGATGCATGTAGCCTAAGATGTTTAACTAATTATATTAAAAAGCCATTTCTTTGCCAGAGTTTTGTTTTAATTAACAATTTAGTCATCAGTGACTGTCTTAACAATGGTGGGAGTATGCGTCATCACAACAGTGCATGACACACACTCATGTGATAAGTTTGAAGTGACAATGTAAAACTGCAGAAGTCAGGACAGACAGCCTGAATTTTGCACACTATTATTCCATTATTTATTTAGAGCTTATCTAGCCTGACCAAATTATGTCCTTAAGATCAATAATAATAATAATGATAATAATAGTTGGCACACAATAATAATAATAATAATAATTAGTAATAATGGTAATAGTGAAGGGCATTAAGAATGATACAGATTAATTTAGCACATTTGAATACACATTAAGTATTACATAAGCAGAAGCAATAAAGAAAGAGGAGAAAGTCGAAATGACAGTTACAGTGGCTCTTAGGAAAGATCATAATTTAAGTAATGAACTCGGCCAACATGGGGAAGGGAAAAGTTGCAAACTCATATACATGGGAGAGATTGCTATTGTGATAGGTCAGCTATTAATGGTCTTTTGAAGTTTGAAAGGAATGTAATTTCTCTGATTTTTTTTTTAAGATTGTTCCACAGTCGGGTTCCTGATCCAGAAAATGATTTAGAGAATATGACACTGTTGCATGAAGGTTCAGAGAGGATTTTACTTTGTTGAGAACAAGTATTGCTGCTGTGCTGTTCAGACAGTAGTGTAAGAATTGAAGATAAATAAGAGGGAGTGCCATTATTGAGGCAATGATAAGGCACACATAGTGTATGATATTCCCCACGCTTACCGATACGCAGCCATGATAGTTGTTCATGAGCAAGGCTGATAGTGTCAAAATAGTATTCATCGCAAATGAATTCACACAAGCAAACATTGCCATTTCCATCCTGTGAGCTTTTGTTTAAATGTCCTTGGAGAACAGCATCGCCACAGTCAATATGGAGAGTGTTCATGTCTATATGAGTGTCTTTTTAAGCTCGAAATGTTTTCAGTCCAATCTAAGCAAGTGTCCAGAATTAACACTAAGTTCTATGCAGAAGAAGAAAAAAGTTATTTCTGTGCTGCTTAGGGTTAGGGGTGGAAGAGATTCTTTGAAATTCATAGTAATAAGTCTTTTGTGAAAGACTAAGATTGCTTGTATTTCAGGTGGCTTCATACCTACATTCTGCACTCACTCAGATAAGAGAAGCAAATCAGTATTTACATGCTGGATGGTTGTGTACAAGTTTGTTGGACTTGCACTTAGAAATAACTGAATGCCGTCAGCATATAGATGATATTTGCAGTGGGAGGTTCCAATCATTACACACTGTTGGCAGGATGTAAGGTACAAGTGGAACCATTGTACAGAAAAACTTTGACTTGTGACTTTAGTAAGCACAATGTCAAAGTCAAATGCGTCAAAAACTGTGCTGAAATCCAAAAAGTACATAACAGTTGCATGTTATTTATCAATAGCTTGTTTCAGTTCATCAGTCACATTGATAAGAGTAGTTATCCTGGTGTGATTTTGCCGGAAACCCGACTGATATTCATCTAAAAGATTATCTGGTGTCATATAATTTTGTGTGTGTGTGTGTGTGTGTGTGTGTGTGTGTGTGTGTGTGGGCGCTCGCTCACGCTTGTGTGTGTAATTCCTTCATGTTTTAAATAGCCGGTTAAGATGTTCATGAATTCTAGTCCTGGATAATGCTGGTAGAATGCAAACGTGTCTGTAGTCAGAAGCTGTTTCACAGATTCCTTCTTGGATAATGTTTTTACAAGTTCCTGCTTTCAGGATTTGGGAAGATGCTGGTCAAAGTATGGTGAAAATGAAACTTTCTGGCAGATTAAAACTGTGTGCCAGACCGAGACTCGAACTCGGGACCTTTGCCTTTCGAGGGCAAATGCTGTACCGCTTGCTCTAGCACTTGCCCGCGAAAGGCAAAGGCCCTGAATCCGAGTCTCAGTCTGGCACACAGTTTTAATCTGCCAGGAAGTTTCATATCAGCGCACACTCCACTACAGAGCAAAAATCTCATTATGGTGAAAATGTTCATTATTTTGGGCAGCAGAGGATCCATGAGAAAATTTATCATTTGCACTGTTATATTACCTCATCCAGAGGCTGCCGAATGAACGAATGAATACACACAACAGACTTCTTGATCGTGTTCAGGCTTACCGTCTGCAGAAAAACTTTTTAGTTTTTACCAACCACTGATACTTTAATGGAGGCGATGGTTTGTGCCCTCATGGGTTCATTAAGTCAAGTTGTCAGAATGGCATAATAGACATTTAGATCCTCAATAGGAACTAGTGGTTCTGCTGAGTGCCCATTAATCCATTGTTATGACTTTGCCACTACACCAAATATACAAGAAAAACTTTTCTTGCTTGAATTTTCTTGTCATGTGTTATCTTTTCACAGAAACCAAACACAAACGTGCCAGTCAAATTTTGTATCATGGCATAAATGGCTGGTCTTCTGGGCCTGAAATTTTCTTAAGCGGCTGGTTCTCAAAAGTTAAGTTTTGAATGAAAGTCAAACACATTGTGATTTAAGAAATTCATTGCACATTCTCACCGGTGAGACAATTCATCTTGCATAAAGGGAAATATACTTTGGAAATAATACAAGTCAAACCACCATTCACAATATTTTCCCACAATCTGTACGAAATGTAATCAGTTGTGACATCACGCTCTTTGAAAGCAGTTTGTTGTTATGAAGTACTGCATAGTCTTAGCCCTAAAGTCTCTTACACATTTTGCTACAGACGGACACTTGTGTGTGCAGTGATTTGTTGTTATAGGTGGTGCATTTTCATTACAACTACAGTTTTATTTTTGTGTTAGTCTCTCATTTATGTTTCATTGTTGCAGTATTATTCAGCAGTAGTGGGCTAAAACAAAATTCTCTGTTATGGTGTCACTTCTTACAAGCAAAAATTAACAAAGATTTAACCAAAAACTAAAACAATAAAAGCTTCCCAGAATTCTTAAAAGCCCTTTTTTTTCCAGATGAAAAAATTCCTTTGTTTTTTTCCAGTTGTCCTGGGACATATACACACACTATAAATAGGTGCACTCTCCATCCACAATGTCAGTTCTGTCCCGACTGTACTTTGGTGTCAATAATAAAAGTGCTTCCACTACTAAGTGTTGAACTTCACTGTGAATCTTTATTTCAGATTTGGACTTTATTATGGTGATGACATGACATTGCTGGAGACACCTGATACTTCAAAACGTCTCCATTACTATGGCTTCAGTTAGGCAGTGTAAAAACTCTCATCCATATGGACAAGATCCAGAATACAAGCAGAACATTGTTCCAAAGGTCTGTTATATTCAGGAGCAGCAGCAGTACATCAGCTGTACTTCAGGCATCTATCAGTACTTTCCAGAGAGGCTGGTCAGGATATGATGGATTGACAGAAAGGATGTCATCGAGCTGCCAAATACAACAGACAGGATTTTAAGATGTGTTTAGCAGCTGTGTACTTCTACTTGAATGGCACAGAATGTATTTGTAAAAGCTGAGTTTACACCGTGATCGTAAAATTTCATACACAACTTAGAAGAAACAGGGCTATGAGCAGTAAAAGTGGAAATATTGGCCTAATAACATAAATACCTGCACTGTAATAAGTGGGTATTCCTGACAAAGCTTACACAATACACATTTGTAACTCACAACTGACTACAGAATATGTTATGATGTAAATCATCCACAAATTCTCAACAATATACCTCTTTTTTGCGTATATTCACAATAAAATTAGGGGATGATTATTTTTTGACAGAGGATACTGTGGTAACCCACGGTCAATCGCACTGGCACCTCCATCTGTCAAAGTTTAGCTCTATGCAAGGCACTGGCTATCATGTGTTGTTCAATCAGCACATGCTGGTGCCAGGCATGTCTGCTTGGCCGGCAGGAGGCAGCACTTGCAGACAGTGCTGATAGTTGTGCATTAAGAATGGTGTGCGCATATCATGGAGAAACATCACATGCATACTGTTTAACACTGGAGCAGAATGGCTTTCTCTAATTCTAGTTCATAATGGATTACACTCTTCTTCACATCACTCCGTTTGCGGATCACTGTGTATCCAACAAACAATGACCCAGCTACCTACAAGGACAATGTATTGTACGTGTTTATGGTTTCAGCATTAAAATGCTTGTACTTTTATTGGCATTGTCAACTCTGTGTGTGTGTGTGTGTGTGTGTGTGTGTGTGTGTGTGTGTGTGTGTGTGTGTGTGTGTGTGTGGTGACACGTAAGGTTCATTATTTACATTTTGTGCAAAAAGGTGGCAATGTTGACAGGCGCATCCCTGGAGGTGGTTCTGCAGTGCTAAATGCAGCAGCAATTGGAAAATCAGTGACGTTCAAAAATGCAAAAATAGAAACTGCTGGGCAGAGTGTTAATTTTTCTGTTAATGAGGTCTCAAACTTTGCCATCCTACCCACTTCCATTCCCCACCTACTGTAAAGCTATCGAAGAGTGGCAAGCATATGAAAAATGCCTTGAGCAACACTTCAGTCTTCAAGGTAACAGAGCTCTCTTTGTGTCATGGACCTCTACGCAAATATTTGAGTACCACTTTTTAGGTAAGTTAGTCACTCTTCAGGATCCTGTGTGTTCGTTGTTTCTCAAAATGTGTTATTTGCTTACTACTTGTTACCACAAGCATACCCATGTGATTTCTGTGAAAGTGGACTTTTATCAGTGCAAAAAGCAATCACATCAATCCTGTCACACTTGGGCTGTGGAACTGTAAGTGTTAAGCTGCAAGAGTTGTTCCTTCACTGCAGGAATTTAAGCAGATTCCAAGGTTGGAGATGCTATCATATGGGCAGCTCGTGATAAGGAAGTTCACCAAAAGGCATTGCAATTTGAAGATCCATCTTTAGAAGAAGTACTCAAGATAGCGCAAGCATTTGAAGTTTCTCATGCTGATGGCAATCAAATTCTGGGGCCAACATAACTGTTGTCAACTCAAACAGCAACAGCCCTACACAGTCTAGTACATCTGTGGAAGTGGAGGTAGCGGCAGTGCAGCATGCCCGACTGCTGCTCTCCAAACAAACTTGGCCACAGAGGAAAAATTTCTGCATGCCGCTGCCTTCCTTAATTTGTTCAACATGACTGACTGGCTTGTCCGTAACGATAAGCATCATGCCATCCATGTCATAAAAAATGTCACACTGCACCTTTATGGAATGCTTGGCCAGCTCCCGCTGTGCCTCCCGCATCTCAACCTATGTACATTAATGTTGCTAGTCAGGTGTGTGATAATATTGCAACTGCTTCTAACAAAATGTTCATCAATCTGCATATTAACAGAATGTCATTATGCCTCCAAGTAGACAAAGGTGCAGTGGCCTTGCTATTCTAATACATATCTCTGTATTATTTCTGCTCCGCTGTTGGTTAGTTCACATTGTCTTATCCATTACAACGGACAGCAGATTCCTTTCCTCTGACACTTTACTGCAAAAACAATGTACAACACACCAGTTCCACCAGTGACATTTATGGTAGTTAAATATCATTCAACAGCCAAGATCACTTAAAATGTTTCTTTATTTAAGGTAAACACTTTCAACAGACTATGCTGTCATCTTCAGGTCTATAAAAAAAGTGCGTATACATGAAATATGTCTCATACGTTAAGATGTAACATTTGATATAAAGGTTTTAGTTTGGTATTATAAAAACCAAAAGTGGACTTGTGTAGTCACATATCTTAAAATCTTTTTGCTGTAAAACATGTTCATTTTACAATGGCCTCATGCACAAGATGTCAAGTGGATAAAAATAGTGCATCGTAAAAGGTTTGTCATTGCTGAAATATTTAAAAACATAAAGCACCTTGTGCAACAGGCTATGTCCATGTACATATTGCTCACAGTTGCTTGTTGCATCATACAAACACAGTAAACAATAGCACAATTGTTTACATATGCTGGACATATTCCAAATGGCGCAAATCCACATTAAAAGGCATACAAGGTGCAACTGCTAGGTTGTAAACAGTTGTGCTATCGTGTACCCTGTTTGAATGATACAACAAGTGACTCTGGGCAATCTGTATATGGTCGTATAAAGCACAAGGTGCTTTATGTTTTTAAATATTCAAACCATGGCAAACTTTTTATAATGTGCTATTTTTATCCAGTTGACATCCTGCGGATGAGGTCCGTGTAAAATTTACAGGTGCAATGCCAGTTTTTGTAATACCAAAATAAAACTTTTAAATCAAATGTTACATCTTAAGTTACGAGACATATTCTGCATATATGCATTTTTTACAGATCGCAAGATGACAGCATAGTCTGTTGAAACCAGCTGTCTTAAATAAAGAAATATTTTATGCAACCTCGACTGTTGAATGGTTTTTAACATTTAAATAGATCACCCTTCAGTTCTCTCAAAACGTGAAAATTCAATTTATGGCAATGGACAGTGTATTTACAGAAAATTTGCCTGGTTTGGACACTTTCCAGGCATTTGGATTTAGTCTCCAATTCCGCTCTCACTGTGTTGGATCTTGCACCTTATAAGGAGTTTGATGATTTGTGCAAGGACTATTCTGCCCTTTTTTTTGCCAGGAACTAGCAACAGTATTGACTATGTAGTGCAAATCACTCTCAAGTACATGGTGCGACCATTTTTTTGGTGCCAGGTCTGTACTGCTTGCATTCAAATGAAAGAATTAGATAGAGTGACAGCTTTAGGCACCATGGAACCCATTTCATCCAGACAATGAGTTACACCATTAGGCATTAACAAAAAACTGCTGGACAAACTCCGTCTATGTTGTAACTTTAAGGCGATGGTTAACTCACCGTCTGCTGTCGAAACATACCCTATTCCTTGCCCGCATGAACTTATGATAAAGCAGGTGGGTGAGCAATACTTTTTCAAAACTAGGTCCACTGGAAGCACATTTACAGCTGCTACCTGATGAACAACCATGTGAGCTGCTTGTTGTTAATACACCATACAGCCTCTACAGATACAACCAATTGGTTTTTGGCATTGGAAGTGTGCCGCCCATTTTTTCAACACTGCTTGGTGCAACTTACCTAACGAATTCCTTGTTGCATCAATTACCTAGACAACACTGTCGTTACCAGTCCCACCACCGAGGACCATCTTTACAACTTTCATCTTTTGTTTAAGAGATTGTGTGATGCACATCTTAAGTGCAGTTTGAAAGAGTCACATTTCTTGCAATCTTCTATAGAACATATGGGACATGTTATTTCTCACAGAAGGATCCAGCTGACTGACAGTCACAAAGTGGCTATTGCGACCCTTTTGCGCCCTATGAATGTAAGGGGCTCCAGGCATTCATGGGCAAAGTCATGTACTACCACAGGTTTGTTCTGTAGGCAGCTTTGGTTTACCATCCTCTAAATCAACTGCTTAAGACAAGAAAGGCAAAGTGTTTGTGGGACCCCTATCTGGAGTGACCATGCATTCAAGACATCAAAGGATGGTTAGTGTTCTGCCCTGTACTTTGCCACCTATCAGTTAGGGCTCCAGCTTTTGGCTGCAATGGATGCATCACAGTATGGTGTGGGTGTGGGTGGGGGGGGGGGGGGGGGGGGGGGACATGCTGTCACAATGTTGTGCAGATGGTTCGGAACAGCCCATTATGGTTGCATCAAAGACACTTAATGATGCAGAGAATTACTCTCAAACAGAGAAGGAGGCTCTCGCAATTATTTACATTATCACAAACTTTCATGTGTTTCTCTACAATGTTAAGTTTCACTTGGTGACTGATCACAAGCTATTAGTGTCTCTCTATAGCCCTGTGGCTCATTTGCCGTATAAGACAGCTCATTGACTTCAAAGGTGGGCTCTCTTCCCTAGCTGATAAAATTATGAGATTCATTCCTGTCTCACAGTTCAGCAGTTAAACGTATATGCTCTTTTGAGTTTACTGATGGAAACTGACCCTGGTTTCAATCGGGATGAAGTATTTTGTTTTTACTTCGATAAGGAAGCTCAGTGAACAGTGGATGGATTCCCTATTACCAGTTCTCACAATGCTCAAGCTGTTGCCACCAACCCTCTTTTTCTAAACAACCTTTGGCTCACGCATCAAATCCTGTCTGCAATTATGGCACAGACTCATGCTCATCAGCGGGGTTATTTTATGGTTCACAGAATAAAATGAAGTATGTTGGCAGCACACTCGAAAATGAGGCTCTCGCACACTTTCTTAGTTCGTAGAGGCCCTTTAACATTGGTGAGAAGAGGGCAGAGCTACCGCACAGATGCCATGCACGATGCTGAATCTACTGCTCACAACACAGAGGCAGTCAAGGAACCTCCAACAACACGCTACGCACATGGACTCTGGTCTGGGCTCGTGTGTGTGGGTGCCGGGAGTGTTGGATTCTGGCAGTCATCCACAGCCAGTACAGCCTGTGCATCTTAACATTGCAGCTGGTGACCTGCCACTGCAATCAACTCCGCCTTTGAGTGGAGGCTTGCCACCAACAACCCCCTCACCCTCCTACAAGATCATCTGCTGTTCCCATATCTGTTCCTCCTTCCTCACCTCCGCCCTCGACAGTCCTGCTGATTCTGCCCTATAGGATACTAGATCTAGTTCATCTTCCTCTGTTCTAGTTTTCAGCCCTCTGGAAGTTCATCAGGACCCGAGTGATTTATCGCCCCATTCTCCACGGCACACTGAAAGGGAGCTATCTGTGGCACAGATGATGTCCACGGAGGCACCATAGGAGACAAGGGAGTCGCACTCCTGAGCACCAAGCACCATCCATGCTCCGTACCAGCATCTTGCCATTCATCAAAGTTCAGCTGTATACGAGGCACCAGCCTGTCATGTTTTATTCAGTTAGCCTGCACTGGTGGCTAAGCTCAGCTGCCAGGATGCAACACTTTCAGACAACACTGTCAGCCGTGCATCAAAAGTGGTGCACGCAGCCACCGCCCAGCACCACCAAGCAGAAATGTCATCTCACTGTATTTAGCCAGTTTATGCTCTTGTTAACTTCACTCTGCTTGCAGATTATTGTATGTCCAACTAGTATCAATGCATAAGGATGATGTATTACACATGTTTTTGGTTTTGGCATAGAAGTAGTTGTATTTTTATTGGCATTCTCAATTGAGTGTGTTATTAAAGATAAAGTTGACAAAAGTTTCTAAAAACCACAAACTAAGTTTACAATTCACAATATAGTATGAATTTTGTGCAGTACTCACAAATGTACAAAAATACAACTATATCACAATACACCCAAGTCTTAACACAATGAAAGAGTATGCGAAACCAAGCCAACAGTAAAACATTAGAATCTAGAATTTCAAATCTGCCACTGGTCTCACACAAAGGAAAATACTTAGCTTTCTACACAGGTATTCCAAAGAATAACACTGCAGCATAAGTTCACCACAAACAAAATAGTGAAAATCATGGATGTACCAAATGTTTGTCATGGTAGCATATTTATGTCTTGAAAATACATCAAGTCTTGGTTTTTGCAGTACCACTACTGTTATATTTTTAAGCAATCCTTCTCTATTGTTGAACCAAACCATGAAAACAGTACATCACGGAAAACTAGCACTATTATGCTGAGTTGTATTTAACACTAACATTGTTGCTCTTACATGGTATGTGGCGGCTTTTTCAGTGGATTAAAGCAGATCTCTGACATTAAAGATGGATATTCATTAATTCATTCAACATGTTCAGTCAATCTCATCATAAAGGAGAGCCTCCAAGGACGACGAATAAGTCAATTTATACATCAAGTAACCACTACTTGCTACTTCTGCGAAGTATAACAACGACCAATTACGACTAGCAGTAATCTACTCAAACTGATAATTTCTTCTGCATTAAAATACATTTGTGTATTAGGGGAAATAAAAGCTTCTTTTTTTTTTTTTTTTTTTTTTTTTTTTTTTTTTTTTTTTTTTTTTTAAAAAAAAAAAAAACCACTGCCTCTTCTCCCTTACTACTCAGCTTATAACACTTTAATAATTCATCTTAACTTTATTACTACTCAGCTCCTAACATTTAAATAAAGCATTTTAACTTTACACAGAACATTATTAGTTGCCTACAAGCTGGCAAAATCAGGATCAATCTTATACAAATATTAAGTTATGCTGAAACTAGATTCCTGTGTCCAAGTGCTTGGATATATTGTAGGAGCAGATAGTGAGAGTTTTTTACTTTGAATTTAAATATTTTTGTGATTTTCAGTTTTCTCCTGATTTCTGCTGGCAACCTATTACAGACTTTTGCCCAGGATGAAACATAGAGAAGGGTGCATATTCTATACAAAAATTATTTCTACTTGTACTATCGTGGTTGAGAACTGCTTAGTTCATCCTAAATTCTCTCCTGTTACTAATCAAAAATACCATTAGAATACATGCATTGGTGTTTACCTGGAAGAGTTCGTAAGTCCCTGAACAAGATTATGCAAAATGTTCAGTTATCAACTTTACACAGTATTCTTACTGTATACTTCTGCAGAATAAACACTTTTCTATCTTAGCTGCAATGCCCCGGAAGATTATGCTGCACAATAGCATTGGTGAAAGTATGTGAAGTAAGTTAACGATCCTGTCCGTGGACCAACAGAGATAAAGAGATTTCTGAGAGCAAAGCAGGAGAACTGAGCTTCGTCATTAACTTCCACAAGATACTGCCACCTCAGTTTATTATCCATCTAAATGCCCAGGAAATTCACACATGGTGCCTCATCCAGTGTATCCCCATTGATTTCTAAAGTAAGTCTTTGCAGGTTAAAGAATGCAAACAAGTTGTAAGCCTCTTCCACGCTACTACTGACTGTATCTGATATGGATGGACATTTGAATGTTTTGTCAACGTACTTGTATCATCGAACCATACAGTTTTTGAAAATCCCTCCAATGCTCCCCCTCTGAAAGTCCTTTATGTAGACCAAGAATAGCAGCAGGCCAAGCTTTGCACTTGCAGCATATCATATTTAATGTTTCCCCACTCCGAATTTAATCTTATTCACATTGTATCAGTTGCCGAAGTGACCCTCTGCTTTCCACTGTTACGATATGACTTCCTCCATGCCAGTGGAAGACATTTAAAGCCATTCCATTTCAGTTTCCAAAGCAGAATTTTATGATCTACACAGTCAAAGCCCTTGGTAATACAACACAAAATAGCGACAGGGTAATTTTTGTTGATTAATTGTAGTAGAATTGACTTTGTGAGATGGTATATTGCATTCTCGGTAGAAAAGGCCTTAAGGAGTCCAAACAGAACTGATGTTAAAAGGTTATTCTCCGATAGATAAATCATTATTTTGTCACAAGCTACTTTCTCAAAATTTTTTGAGAACACAGGAAGAAGTGTGACCAGTATATAATTAGAAGTAATTATGTATCTCCACATCTGCGTATTGGCTTTGTTAATGCATATTTCAATCTTTCTGGAAACATTCCTTGACTCATTGGCTGATTACAAGGTAACTCAAGGGTGGCCCTATCAAGTCAGCATAAGATATTAGTACACTGGTTGAGGTACCAATATTGTCAGAAGAGTTACTATTTCTTAGAGACCTAATGATTTTTGTGGTCTCTCTAGAGAGGAGTTGGGAAAACTGTTTCCTCGTGGCAGAGCACACATTACTTGCCTAAGTTTATTGGATATGCTTGTGATGGATGATTTTTGTCTCCATACTTTCTACTAGACAATTTACAGGCTACTAAGACTGCTATTAACATTACAATTTCCATGTAAAGGTCACAGATGTAACCTCAGATGTGAAGAAATAGAACAAAACCTTATGGTTTTATACGCCAAATTAAAGCACGCACATGTCTGGCACATACCAGAATAATGGAAGCATTAAAATTCCTACATTCTGAAGGGTATGCTGCAATTTTTAGCACAAATGATAAGTTCATTAAAGCTTCTTCCAGAGTAAAAATTACCAAAGGGGTGTTACCAGACACATCACTACATTATTTCTGCTTTTTACTGCATATATGCAGGAACATTATGGATATTTTTACCACACATCTACCCATCCACTAGTGTTACATGTTCCAGATATATAATCAGATCGAAAGTGATGTTATTATCTAAAGTTATTGTAGACATCAAAAATGTCAACAGTGAAAGTATTTCTCTTGTATACTACTGTTATTATAGGCCTATGTAATGTTAAAATAATGTAACGTTAAGATATGTACCACTTCCAATTTTTTAAAGTATTTTAAACTGTTACAGTTTTCAAGTCCCCCCTCCCCCACTCCCTCCCAACGAGACTCATAAAACAATAGTTAGAAATACAAGGTCTGTTCAAAAAGTTCTGGAACATTTGTAATTTCGTGTCAATGGTGTGTCAAGAGTGAAATGCAGTTGGCATCCCTGCACACACCTTTGTTTAATGTTTAGCCGTCAGCAGTTTCATTGTTGTATGTCTGTTAGTTACTGTTCAGTGCTGTATTGAGTAGAATGTTGTGTCACACAGTTCACAAATTTCAAGTTGTAAGAGTTAGAGGAGCAACAAGTCTGCATTAAATTTTGCGTGAAACTCAAGAAAAGCTATACTGAGACCCTTGTTCTGGATGCCCTTCAACATCTGATGACGACACTCATGTCAGGAATGTCAACGAAATTGTGCATTCCAATCCAATTCTTTGCAGAAGAAATTAACATTTCAGATAGATCATGTCATGAAGTCCTGATACAACATCTTGCAATGCATCATGCTGCTGCCAAGTTCATCCCACAGTTCATGAGTCAAGATCAGAAAGACCTTCGCCTCGCAAGCTGTGAAGAGTTTTTGGATTGTGCAAGTGAGAATGAGATTTTCCTTAAGAGAATCATAACGGCAATGATTATAATGATGAGACCAAGGTTCAATCTTCACAATGGTCGGGAAAGGTTGTTCAAGACCAAGAAAGGCTTGTCAGGTCAGGTCAAATGTCAAAGCCATGCTGATAATATTCTTTGACTTTAAAGGATTACTTCATCATGAATTCGTGCCACAATGACAAACAGTTAATCAACGGTAGTATCTGGACAAGCTGTGATGTCAGAGAGAAAATGTGAGAAGCAAATGGCCTAAAATGTGGCAAGACAGTTCATGGCTCTTGAAACACAATAACGCATCTGCACACTCACTGTGGTTAGTGTGTGACTACTGCACAAAAGCCAAAACCACTGTGCTGTCTCATCCTCTGTACTCTCCAGAACTGTCACCTGTGGACTGTTTTTTATTTCCAAAGCTGAAAACCCTTGTGAAACAATGAAGATTTGCAGCAATACATGAGATAAAAGAAAATTCGCAGACAGCACGTTTCACGATCCAGCAAGAGGCGTACCAAGACTGCTTCTAGAAGTGGAAACGGCACTGCGAGCGTTTTATCAATTGTGGAGGAGAGTATTTTGAAGGAGACCATTCACAATAAGTAAATTGTAAATGTAGAAAAATTTTGTGGACAAAGTTCCGGAATTTTTTGAACAGACCTCATAAAGCAAATGTCTACTACAGAGACTAAGACATTCAGGTAACAGAGTGGAATTCAGGTTCCTTTAAATTTGCGTGAGCAAGCCTTCTTTCTTTTTATAATAATAATAATAATAAAATAATAATAATAAAAGATTTTACTTTTTTCAAACTTCTCTACACTTTCAGATAACATAATACATGTTTTACCTATTTCTACCAGGCCAAATAGATATACTCAAACAAAGAATTTATTATTTGGACTTACCAAATTATTTATTTTTTCTGGACTTCTTTTCTTAGATAACGATTTCTTAACATTTGTTTTAACAATTCTTCGGGATTTTTCCCTCAGCGTTTGAAGCTTAACTTTCTTCATTTCATCCTCCATGTTCTTTTTGCTTTGTTCAGTGGCAAATCTTTCTTTTCGTTTCTGTTTCTGTTGGAGTATATATTCCCTAGTTTTATTTCGATTATGAAATAACTTTCTTTTTGGAGTATCTGAAGTGCATTTTTTCTCTGAAAAATAAATAAATTAGCAATGTTGTTTTGTTCAAACTGAAAAATGTCTTATTTTGCTTGCAAATATAGCATGGAAAGTTCTGGTTGAACCTAAATAATTTAGGAGTGAAGGAGAACACTTGCCGAAGAGCAGAAGCATTGAGAGGTGCACACAAATACACACACAATTTCAGAAGACATCCTTTGTCAAACAGCCAGCAAAAAGGTGTGTGTCTGTTACTATAGCTTGTCAAAGTATTTCTTCCAAAAGCTAGAAGTTTTCATTCCCTTTCCTGTGTGTGTCTCTCGGTGACTCAATACTTCTGTTATTTTGCTTACAGTTAAAAGTTAGCTTCAAGTATCAAAATTCTGTTTATAGTATTACATTCATTCAGCTTCAATTAAGTTCAATTTTTCATTACCAAATTTAAGTACATTATCTGGCTCAAGGGATTAAAACATGGATATCAGAAGTAGATTTTAATAGTACTGGACAATTGTCCACAGTCTGAAAGCTATGAACATAAGAAATCAAATATTAGTATGTACTGCATAATATTTAAATACAGGGTTTATCCCAATGCTTCCATATCCAGTTAGTATCTCTGTTCAGGTTAGTTCACAGTAAAAGGTTACATTTGGAAGATGGCAGAATTCCCTCCAGATAATTTTTAAAGATAATGTACTTCCTGTCAAACTTTTACGGTACGTTGGATTCAGATTTTTTGGTAAGTAAGAAGAAGGGTGAAAACGCATTATGTAATTTTGTGTAGTATACAGTTAAAATATGTAAAAGCATTTAATTATAGCGAAATACATAAAAATATGTAACAATAAAATAAAATGCATCAACACTGGCAACATAATTTACGAATATTGACAGTTTTCATGTGCACAGGAGCAAAGGAAAACAATATTCAACTACATGAAAATCAAGGGTCCAGTCATGAGATGTGGAGAATACCAATTTGCAAGGGCATGTGGAATCCTAAATTGCCAAGGTAGTACAGGGAAAGTAGAAAAATCTAGAAGCTAAAATACACAGGATGGAGACAGTTATTTTAGAAATCAATGATGCAATGGTCAGAAGAGGCAGGAATTTTGGAATGGGGATCACAGAATTCTTCCTCATTGGTTAGAAAATGGTAGTTCAAAACTATGACAATAACAAAAAAGGAAATTATTAACAGAATGAAGCGTTATCTGCAGCAAATAGAAGAAACATTCATCCAACTACACACGCCAATCACGGATATAGGTGACAGTGAAACTTAACTAATGTATGACAATGAAAATAATAAATTTTTGACAATATAATGTAATTGGATACATAAAAAAATCTACTCACTATCCGTTAGCAGGAGAACACGCATACAAAAAAAAGGTTTTACTAATGCAAGCTTTTGAAGCCAGTGGCTCCTCCTCCTGATGGAAGGGTTGAAGGCGAAGGAACAGGGGTGAAGGGAAAGGAAATGGAGAGCTTTAGGAAAAGGGGTAGAGTTTGAAGAAGTCACCCTGAACCACAGTTCATAGGAGACTTAGTGGATACGTTGAAAAGGAAAGATTGATTATGAACTACAGGAGTTATCCAAGAAGTTATATATTCATAATGGTCATAACCTAATGACAGTTTACATTTAAGAAGTTAATGAGAAAGCAGTTGAAATGTTGAGAGACTTAAAACAAGCTGAAGGAACTAAAAACTCTGACTGCTTGTAAGAATACAAATAAAAAAAACTCTTGAGTTATTGCTGTGGAACACTGATGGAATACCTTGAAAGAAGTCTACTAGGAAAGACCAAGATAAAAAACAGGCAGTTATGGGTATCAGTTAAGATACTCAAATACAGAAGCATCAAAAATGTAAAAATATTGTGGGGAACAGCTATAATATAGGTAACTCGGGTATGAAATCAATCAAAAATGTACAAAATCTAATGAAGAATGGATGGAGGAAAGATGTCAGAAGATACATACAAAACCAAAACAGGTTGATGTAGATGCTGCACACTGATGATCATATTATGGAGCACAAAAGGTGGAGACCAATGATGAGAGACGAGAAGGATAACTGGGTGATGGAAGAAGAAAATAAGGTGAGAAGATAAGAACAACACAAACAGAAGCTTTGTAGTTGAACATAAGAAAACAGATCTACTGAAACTGAGGACAAAGTGTAAGAAGATATTAGGGGATATTCAATATTTATTTTTAAATTGCAAAAAGTTTTGCTCAAATGTGAAAGGAAGGAAGGCACAGATACTGATGACATACCAACAGAAGGCAAGATCAGATAGATGTGAAAATTAATATCGTAAGTCAACTATCACAGGACTAAAAAATATTCAAAAAAGAATGTTACTGCAGAATGGAAGTGAAAAATTGAGGCTGGATTGAGAGCAGGCTGTTGGGTTTTAGGGAATAGGAGCCCATGTAAGGCAATGCAGCAGATATACTGAAAGGAAGAGGGTAACTGGCAAGTGAAAGAAATGGAGAACTGCACCAAACCAATCCTGAAGTTGCTGAGCAAAACAAAAACATCAAAAGTGAAAATAAAAATTGTCATTTCCATCAGTCACATTGCTGGACAGAAACCTACCATGGAGACTAGTCTATTTTTACGTTTTTAACAGAAGTAGGTGTTTTCATTTTAGAACACATATTGTACAAAAGAGCATCAAACACCTTGTTGGATAAGTGTGTCAGATTTTGCAGACAAATATAATATTTAACTTCAGCAAATGATACAAACATTTCAACAAGTTCTATTTACAAACTAATCAATTTTAAATAATTACATATGCCAACACTATAGTGTGCACATAAGATGGCAGCAGCGTGTTACGTTCTGCACAAAGAGAGAGATGAAAAATGCTTGTGTCACCAGAGTACTCTCTGCCTTTGTCCCATGCCTCACCTTCCACCTATCACCTTCCCTGATAACTGGCAAGATGAGAGAGAGCTACATCAGGCTGCTGTTTCTTATTCAGAGTCTCCCTAGTTAGAATTTGTATGTTTGGGAAACGATCACTGTTGCTTCACAACGTAATACTTCTTATGTTTGCTTTAAGTCACCCATAATTTACACTATAGGACTAAGTGACCTAACAGTACATGAAAATCAATGCTAAATGCACCATGCACACTCCGAAGCAAGTGCTACAGGCAGCTGCAGCACAGTGACACTATTGGTTGGAGCATCATGTGGGACACTGCTGCTAGCCACTGTGCATCACCCCACCATTCACCTTCTTATGTGGAGACCACTACAACATAACACATGTCCAAAGATTCAATAATAGTCGTCACTGGAAAAGCATTTAATGTCCTGAAGACAACACATAAGTTTAGACTGAGGAAGGATGGGAAAGGAATTAGGTCAGGCCCTTTCAAAGAAACTTACTGTGACCAATTTACGAATATCAAGGAAAACCTAAATCTGGATGCCCAGATGGATATCAGAACATTATTTGCAACTTTTTAGACATGTCATCATCGCCGCCACCACCACCCACTTAAAAAAAACTTAAGATGTAACATAATAGGATTCTGAGGACATACTAATAACACCTGGTGTGTCTTTGTGGGTGGGGTGAGTGTTCAAGTATAAAGATCTGAAAAATAAGCAAGCTATTCTCCATCTTTTCTATTTGCTCATCTACTGTGGAGCACCTTCCTATTTGGTGGATTGTGATCTATTCTCAAACAGTTAATTATATACATATAAATGTAACAATCAACATTAACAAAGCAATGTACATTCCTAGTCCAATGTATGGAAACAAGGTATTTCTTTCTTTCTTTCTTTCCTGAGAAGAGCAGCAAGGTACACATGATGTCCTTGGTTCTTGTCACCCACATGGCCTTAATTTACATTAATTTCTTTGGTCTCGGCATTTTTTCACAGTAACTATTCCTTTTCTCACTTCTTTTTAGTCTCACATATCCTTCATTTTTTTTTACCTGACTCCACACATTAGGGCCTATGAATGTACCATAATGACCAGTATCCTGACCCCTACACTAAACGTTCCTCATTTCCTGACATGTGAATAGGGTAAGATCCATTTGAGAATATTTGATTCAGGAAAGACATACTAGAGGGTACTTGATTCTCTAGATTATTTGTGGTATAGGGGATAAATACCTGTTGACCATTTCTTACTTTGTTTTCAGATTGTTGTTTCTTTTATCTGCCTAAAAGAATTTACTTTCTCTTCACTTTTGAAACTGTGATAGATAACAATTACCTTCGCTGTTTTCATTGGGGCAGTTTTTTCCCCTATTCTATAATAAGCATAACCATGCCACTAGATTGGTCACCAGATCAATGATAGTGGTCCAGCCCTGATACAATATTTCTCTTTTTTCACATGTTAAAGTAGTCTCCCAAAAAGGACCTTTACCAAAAGCATTTCATTTAGCTCATGCTATGTGCCACTCAATATAGTTCTTATAACTCCCCATGTACTATTACCCCATTTGGGTTCTAGTAACTCTAGTGTCAATTTCTGCACCTTGTGTCATCTCCCAATTTAGATTTGAGTAACTACTTCCTACTCCCAGCACTTGTAAGTATGCCCATTTTGGTATAGTATAACAATAAAAAATATGATACGAAAATCTTCATTTTGAATACTCATATGGTCAAAAACAAAACTTCAGTTTGACTAAAATAAATGTGAAACATGTAACGGAAGTTGATGAGCTAGATGTCAGATGATGGAAGGGGGAATGTATTTAATTGCATGTGTGCCTTTCCCAAATGATCAGTCATGGAGAGACACTGTGGAAGCTTCCTACAGCCAGTGTGACTTAGTGGTTCCTGCTATGTGTCATTCTTTGAAATATAACAATGGTATGGACTACAATCATTCAAAAATCGTTTGAGTGACCCTGATACAAAGTTTGTATATATTTTACAGATAACTGACCTCTGCTGTTCTCGTTAGAAGCAGGTTACCTGGCAGACAGCAATATCTGTAAAATTGACTGCAATACGACTCGCATCCAAAATACTAAACTATTATTTCTTCCTACTCTTGCACTGCTGATAGATCTGCCACAAACTAAATTAATGCAATTAAGTATTTGTTTCTTACCAGAATCTGCATTTTTCAGATCATTGACTTCAGTTGAAGCTCTTTGCATGGAGCCAACACTTTTCACTTTAATATTAGTGGCTAATTTTTCAGTTCCAGCATTGTTTCCATCAGCACTTAAAACCTCTGGCTCATTTACATCTAATATGAAAAAATTAAAACATTGAATCGTATAATGTCAATACTACACTAAATTTAATAAATTACACACAGATCATCTCATGCATACACTAGTCTAGTTATCACATTATTTAAAACCAAAACTGGTTAACTACACCAAATATTAGTTTCTTACCAAGATCACCATGGTCTAATTCATGGAATTCTTTGTCATTTCTTTGACTGGTAATAATATTTTTCTCAATAATTATGTCACCTGGATTAGTAGCACTGATACATTCTGTTAAAGTAGTTTGAGCTTCTGCTTCAGAAATGACTGACTTAGTGATGACAGATGAACCTATATTGTCTAGGGGGGGAAAAAGAGGTGGTGTATGAAAGATGTCATTATAGTAATATTGACAAAAAGAATTTCACAAAATAAATACAGGGTACAATAATTCACATACTAGAAATGAACCTTTGTTCTCGGTAAGAGGGAGGATAGTGATGGAGGGAGGGAAGTCATTAAATGTGTTATGGATACTGAGACAGTAAAGGAGGAAAGTATAGAAAGAAACTGTGGTTTTGGCCATTATTTGGTCAGCTGCACATTCAAATACAAATGCAGCCAGTTACACCACTGCATTTCCTACAGCTGCCACCGTGGCACAAGGGTGCTGCCACGAACAATTACACTGCTGCCAATGAGATGCAAGCATACCCTCTCTGCAGTTCCAGCAGCAGGTGTACTTAAGCTTGAACACTGTTGAACAACCCCCTTTTTGTGTGTGTGCCAGTTGAATAGAATTTACAGACTTTCACAGTGGCCAGGGCTCGACATTGGAATAGACATTGTATTGAAAAGTGACAAATTTATAAACTTTTTGTGTCTGTATATAATTCTACATTCAAATATACTGTTTGCAACTGATGCTGTGAATTAAGCAACAAAGTTATGTATTATTTTCACTCTTTGATATTATGTAGAATAAATTAATATCTGAATCCTCTGTTCATGAATGGCATCTGTTTCTCATTCCTAAATCCACGAAACAACCATACAGCATGCAAGGAAGACATAACAGACTGGCAACAAGAAAAAAGAAGTGGTACAAGGAGCTTGGGAAACCAGGAAACCAGAGCAGAACTTTTTTTCTTTCTACTGAATTATTTTGTGTGTGTGTGTGTGTGTGTGTGTGTGTGTGTTAATCTGAAATACATAAGTTGCAATATTTAAATTGAGATATTTAAGGAATCATGGCAAACCAGGAAGAGTAACACCTAAGTGCTGAACAGTTTCTAACATCTCCTGTCAGTTTCAAACTAAACTAATAATAGAACTGCTTTCAGCAGTTTCTTGCACGTACAAGCACAAGCAGCCCTGGAACAAAAGGCACCACAAGGTACAGACAGAATTCAGCAGCCACTCCGCCCTTCTGACAGTTCGGTGAGACAAAGGAAACATGGAAAGAACACACAACGCAGCTGCACCAACATTTTGGTGCCTACAAAATCACACGTGGATAACGTTGTGCATTTATCTTTCCACGTGTAGTAGAGTGCACCTATCACTTCACAGTGAGAGTGTTTCCCCTCAGTTAGCCCTAAACACAGCCCTAGGAGGTTATAATTGCAAGATTAGACGAATTTTTTGAGAGTCAAGTAAATGTTTCTGCTGCATAGTATAAATTTTTCTGCATGCAACTTTGTAGTAATCAGTCCTATAAAGAATGAATTGCACAGCATAACCAAAGACTATAAATTCAGCAGTGTCTGTGGTGCAACTGATCAGGATGAAATGCTTTGGGATGCTATTATTCAGAATCTATCAGGTCAGAGACTGAGTGCCTAAATTCTAAAACATCACAACCTTAGCCTAGGTGAAGTGCTTCAAGTTATCAATGTATACAAAGTTCACGATTTAGCCGAGTGTGATTGACTTGAGGCAGACAACCCATGCCCCAGGCACAGCCCTGGTCCCAGCACTCATAAGTCAGCATCAAGTAAACAAGGCCAGACACACAACTACAGGGTTATTACAAATGATTGAAGCGATTTCACAGCTCTTCAATAACTTTATTATTTGAGATATTTTCACAATGCTTTGCACACACATACATAAACTCAAAAAGTTTTTTTAGGCATTCACAAATGTTCGATATGTGCCCCTTTAGTGATTCGGCAGACATCAAGCCGATAATCAAGTTCCTCCCACACTCGGCGCAGCATGTCCCCATCAATGAGTTCGAAAGCATCGTTGATGCGAGCTCGAATGCGTGAGGATTCTCTACCGCCCAAATTCGCACATTGTGTCTGTTCACTTCACCATTAAGAAAAAATGTTGCTTCATCACTGAAAACAAGTTTCACACTGAACGCATCCTCTTCCATGAGCTGTTGCAACCGCGCCGAAAATTCAAAGCATTTGACTTTGTCATCGGGTGTCAGGGCTTGTAGCAATTTTAAACGGTAAAGCTTCTGCTTTAGCCTTTTCCGTAAGATTTTCCAAACCGTCGGCTGTGGTACGTTTAGCTCCCTGCTTGCTTTATTCGTCGACTTCCACAGGCTACGCGTGAAACTTGCCCGCACGCATTCAACCGTTTCTTCGCTCACTGCAGGCCGACCCGTTGATTTCCCCTTACAGAGGCATCCAGAAGCTTTAAACTGCGCATACCATCGTCGAATGGAGTTAGCAGTTGGTGGATCTTTGTTGAACTTCGTCCTGAAGTGTCGTTGCACTGTTATGACTGACTGATGTGAGTGCATTTCAAGCACGACATACGCTTTCTCGGCCCCTGTCGCCATTTTGTCTCACTGCGCTCTCGAGCGTTCTGCTGGCAGAAACCTGTTGTGCGGCTTCAGCCGAACAAAACTTTGTGAGTTTTTCTACGTATCTGTAGTGTGTCGTGACCATATGTCAATGAATGAAGCTACAGTGAATTTATGAAATCGCTTCAATCATTTGTAGTAGCCCTGTACATACAGTGTTTTCTGGGCTGGCACAAACCCAATTACACTGCTCCAGTTGCATACAAAGCAAAGTCATGTGTCAAATGCTATGTCAATCACGAATGGAAGAATTGCTTCTTCAAGCGAGCTGAATGCAATTTTTGTCATCGCACAGGACAGCCTGCTGCAAAAGACTAGGCAACCCTCGTCTGTTTCACGTGGGAATAAAGCAAAGGAGGAACAACTGGAAACCAATATATTTCGCGTTCAAATTCAGTGCAAAACTCAGATAAATGAAGATGCAGAAAATGCACACACATGCATTTGATTCGAATACCACATACATCAAAAAGGCTCTCCCAATCTCAAAATTCATGAAAGCGCTCTGGTGCACAGACAGAGACAGAAGATAGGTTTTTACAACATGGGATGGACAATTTTATTCAGAGAACACATCGCAAACTGTGGATTACACGGCAAATTCGTAACCAGCCAGTGCTTTTTGAACTAGATACCGGAGCTCCTTTCATGTTGCTTTACCTAGATACATACGAAAAAACTGGCCAACGACATTCGCAAACATCAAGTCCACATCTCACCACCTATATTGGCAACAGCATTTCAGTCGTAGAAGATGCTGCATAACTGCAAAATCCAAAAACATGAGTAAGGAAGTACCTTTCACTATAGTTTGCTCACGCAAAAGTCCGAATATTTTTGGCATGGATGTGTTTCATTCCCTCAGATTAGGCATACAGGACAATGTGCATGCTATTGATACAAAAATTTCCCATGATGCAATTCAACAACTCTGTGACAAGTATCAAAATTTGTTCAACAGTACGCTAGGATGTGGAAAAGATTTTCATGCTCTCATTATGCTGAAAGCTAATGCGCAACCCAAATTTTGCCGTGCATGCCTTGTGCTGCTCGGATAACACAATGAAGTAGCTACAGAAATTCAGAGACTGGAATCTACTGGTGTCTTAAAAACTATTTCAATAAGTCAGTGGGCATCCACCCTTAGTCAT
The DNA here is from genome assembly GCF_021461385.2 of Schistocerca piceifrons. Lineage (NCBI taxonomy): Eukaryota > Metazoa > Arthropoda > Insecta > Orthoptera > Acrididae > Schistocerca > Schistocerca piceifrons. The sequence goes on from NC_060141.1 coordinate 525,150,445, forward strand.
CATTCATAAGCCAAATAGGAAGATTCGTCGCTGTGCAGATTTCAAATGCACACTCAGTTCACAGACAGTCATTGATTCCTACCTGCTCCCACATATAGAGGAAATTTTTGCTCACCTGGTGGGAGGCCAACTCTCAAAAATTGGTCTTGCAGAAGCTTATCTTCAATTACCATTAGAAAGAAGAGACAAAGAAAATTTTTATTCTGAATACTCTGTTATCTTATTTGAATATCAATACTCACCTTTCGGAAGTGCTTCCGTGCCTGCATTGTCTCAAAAATTTCTCATACAAGTTATGTCCAAGATGCCTTCTTGTTTTAATTACCTTGATGACATAATCATGTCTGAACGAACACTGGAATGACACAGCAGCGCAGGCAGCTACAGCCCTATGAATTCAGTAATCCTGCTTTAGATCACACTGTTAGGGATTTCTTCATTGCACGACATCCAGCCGCTGTGACACAAACCACATCCATCCATTGAAATGCAGCCTCCTACACAGTTTACTGAATGGGTGCCTCCACCTGCAGCAGTCTCACCAATGGCAGTCAACATCTGGTCCCCTGCGAAGCTTTTGCCGCCAACACTGCAGGTTGCCTCTCCAATGGACACTGACATCATCACCATCAGCTAGTCATCAGCACCCTCTGCAGCACCCTCCATGCTCCTACTTGTTGCATTGGATGCGTCTTCTCCTGATGTTCTGGGGCAGTTTCCCTGGCACTCGCAAGACACAATGTACGCTGCAGATCACCTCTCCTGTGGGCATTGACACCGTCAACGTCAGCTACTCGCCAGCACCCTCTGCAGCACTCTCCATACTCCTACCTGTTCTGTTGGATGCATCCTGCTCCTGATTTTCTGGGGCAGTTTCCCCGGTGCTCACAAGACACAATGTTGGGATGCAGGTTAGTCTTCTCTGTCCCCAACTCAAGTACCTGCCTCTTCACTATCCACAGCACAGAATTCCCCCATACCTTCCAGGTTGGTGCTGTCGGCCGTTATTGGGTCAGTCACACTTTCAAAGTTGCATGCCGCCATGTACACCACTGCATTTCCTAGAGTTGCCACTGCAGCACAAGGGCACTACCACGAACGATTACGCCACTGCCAATGAGATGCAAGAATCCCCTCTCCGGAGCTCCAGTGTGGGTG